>NW_023270268.1:99002927-99566010 GCF_011800145.1 Mirounga leonina
AAATAAATAAATAAATAAATAAATAAATAAATAAATAAATAAATAAATAAATAAAATTAAATAAGAAATACACAAAAGTCACTCTTAGCTAACTAGAAGGACCAAGATAGGTAAAATTATATTTTTGTTTTAAAAAATTGTATATTGATAATGACACCAATTTTCTGAGTTGTTTTTAATGTGTTTCCAAAAGTGTCATTTCAAAAATAATCTAAGGAATGTCAGTCATTGGAATAAGGATATATCTTCCTAGGTAATTAAAGCAGAGTCAACATTCATTAATTCAAATAAGTTTTGGTATTGTGATTCAAAGACCAGCTATAATGAAATGCATGCTGTCCTTTCAATGGACGCTTGAAAGGATGTTTAATAGCTTAGAAAATGCTTTTGCTAAAATGGTAAATAAAAAAAGCAGGGCATAAAATTATACATCAAGTATTATTGCAACCACAAAAAAATACACATAGATAAAGACTGGAGGAATAGAGATACCAAAAAGTAAAAGTGAGGGTTTTGGGTAGTGGAACAGCTGGTGACTATCTTTCTACTTTTCGGTATTTTGTTTTTTCTAGTGAACAGGTATAACCTGTATAATGAGAAAAGCTTTATTCTCTTTCTTTAAAAATCTCAATTATATGGGAGCATTTTCTCATAACTAATAAAAGACTTGCTTATATTGGCCTCCAACTACGATCACTTCCCAGCATAGTTCCTCACTTATAACATGAAGTGGTTGGGAAGTTACCATTGCTCTGAAAACTTTGGTAAAGACCAATATGCAGCAATAACAAATGCTAAGATTAAACACCTAGAAAAGTCATAGGATAATCAAACAGTAGGATTGATTCTAAGTAAATATTTTGTTTACTTGAATATCTTGTGCTTTAATTAGACTAAATTCTGTAACCATATATTTATTTTAGACCAGTGCGACCATCTGTTGGTTAAGAAGCTTATAAACATAACCACACAGAGCAGAGCAAGACTTAAAAAGACATGACAGTCTTTAATTGAATAACCTGTTGGCCTACTACTCAATTCATTCCTTCAGTAGGCATTTGTCAGGTGTCAGAAAGCACCCAGCATCAGAAGCTCTATGAGCAACTGTATCTTACATATTTATGGGAGAGTATTTCCTATGTTCACAAAATATGCTCATTTACATTACCCATTTCATTTTTCACACTACTTCTGTATTCATCTTACAGCTACTATTAGTGTTCATCACAATGAAATAGTTTTAGGGCTAATCGTTAATACCTTGAGGGCATGGACCCTGCCTTATTTGTCTTAATGACCAACAAATCTGCCAAATTAAACTCCCATTGTGCAGATTAGGAAACTCAGGTTTGGGGTTGTCATGTGGTTTGTTCATGGTCCTAAAGCAACAAGTGGCTCAACTTCTTTTCTATTCTACGCCTTTTCTATAATACCTGTATTTTTGATACCTGTGATATCATTTAGCTGTGGCTAACAAAAAATTAGTTTAATACTCAAGTATCTAAATTCCCAGAAGAGACAAAACGTACAACTAAGAGAGTTATTCTTTACAAAAATGCCTGTAATTACCATATGAACAGCTAAGGATGACTATGTACAGCTAGGCAATTACAAACAAAAAGTGCTATCAGAACATAAATGATAATGAAGTATGCACGTTGAGCTTAGCCCCACTAGGAAAAATAAGACCTGGAGCTGTAACCTAACAGAAGTTCTCAAAATCCTAAAAGAAATCAATAGAGGTTGAGGGAGATAAATCCTCCATATGGGTGAAGTACTAACAAAACTGTCTAGAGACCATCATCCAAGAATAAAAAATGAGAACACAAAGGATGTAGGGCAGCATATTTTCTCACAAACAGTAATAAACACAGGTTCCCTGGATTTGACCAGGTATGAGCTCAAATGTTACACATTTCTTCCATAATATTCTTGAAATGAAGCCCCCCTACCCAGTGATGTGCTGAAAATGTTCACGAGCAGATCTCTGGGGTGGGGGGAAATGCATGCATGTATAAATGCATCTATGTTTACTGTAATTTTGCTGATATAAAAGATGTAGATCAACCAATTTGGTAATAAAAATAACATAAACATTATTGTTTATCATAAATTCTGCACAATTGATTCTCACAGAATGCTTTTGTTGATTTTTTTACATACTCTTGTATCCATAGCCAATCCATGATTGCAATTAAACAAATACAGTTCAGACTCATTGATGTCACTGAATATGTAATTAGGAAGGGACATGCAGTACTGCACCATTATATAGTATTTCCACCATACAGATATAATAATGTAAATAACATCAAGAACATATATAATGGCAAAATGTAGTCAAATGAGAAAAGTGATGAGTTTTGTGTATGTATTACATCAGTTTCCAATATGATTTGACTTTTAAGTTCATATAATTCTTAACAACAGCTCTCTTGGACAACTGGCTTGCCAAATCCCATAGGTTCTCCCAGGCTAGCATGAGACAGCTCCAGCACACCACCGCCCCCACTTCACCCCATCACTCTGTCCTCTTACCCTGCCTTATTTTTGTAAATGGCTTTCATCATTCAGATTTATATATATATATGTTTATTGCTTGTCTCTCCCAGCATAATGGAAGCTCAGTGAGGGGGGGAATTTTGTCTGTCTTGATCATTGCTGCCATGATGTCTGGTACATGATGAACAGGGGTGTGAGGAGCCTGGGCTCGGTCTGAGGGGGCATGGGTAGTGGAGGTCAAGTAGTTCATGCCATTGTCTTTGTGTGCTCGGCAGACTGACTCTGACATGGAGATTAGAGGGAAGGAATTCATTAGGAGGTATTCTTAGCAACACCTGCAGAGAAAGGTGAAGGAAGAAAGGGCTGGCACAGGAAGAATTCGATACACTCCCAACCACAGCGTCAGCTTACCCACAGGAGTTCTGGAGCTGAGACAGTCCCCTGAGATGAGCCTTTATACCCTCACACCAGTCATTAGATAGGGCCTGCCCCCAGTAGGGGGCTTGACTGTGAATGACGCAATTGTCCTATTGATAGGTGGGTGATAGCTAAACAGGGTCTCCAGGCAGCACACCTAGCCGTGGGGAGCACGTCCTAAGCAAGGTGAGATCCAGGACAAGGTGCCAGTGCCAGCAGGAAACTGTAGTGCAGGGAGAAAATGAAGAGGGAGCCAGTCGCAGGAATCACAGGAAGGGATCACATCTGATGGGGATCGAGGGAAACACTGCAGCTTGGAAGGCACTCAAGTACCCAGAGCTTGTTCCACAACTGTTTTCTGGAGTTAGGAAGCAATGGTAAAAATCAGGGTAGGAATACACTGCCAGACTTTCTAATTTACCTCCCTAATTTACTCTAACACAGAGGCCCTAGGCAGTGAGCCTCTATCCAGGAGTCTTAAAAGCACATGTCACTCAAAAATAGTTCTTGAAGATCTGTTATGTGTCAGGCCCTGTGCTACAATCTACAAAGGCAGGGGTGAATGAAACAGACACAGTCCTTGCTGCAACGGAGCTTGTGTCCAGTGTGGGGGTTCTTAACCCTGACTTCACATTAGGACCACCTGCAGAGCTACTTTAACATGGCCAATGCCTGGCCTCATCACCAGAGATTCTGATACAACTGGTGTCAAATGCAGCCCTGGCCTCAGCATTTTCTAATTCATGTTAACATGTAGTCAAGGTTGAGAACCACTGCTTTACGCCATTGAAAGAAAGTAAACAGGTTACAAATTCAGGTTACAAACAGGTTACAAATTCCAACTGAAAAACATACACTCTGGATACAGAGACAAAATCAAAGAATTGCCTGGTCCAAAAATATGATTCCACTTGGTTCTCTGTACCCCAGTCTGAATCAACACTCACGATCAGAGCATGTCACTGATACCACATCTCTGGGATGGATCGTAAGTAAAGTCCTTTGCTGATCATTTGGGATTACGTGCTGTAGGTACCCCCTGTGTTGTGTTTGATGGCACAGTAGACGTGCCTTGCACACATCAGTAGACATCAGGGCAACCCAAACATGTTCCAAACTGCTCCTGCTGAAAACTGGAAGCACCTTGGGCTTCTGATTCTTGATACTGTCGACAGTAAGTCAGCCTTTTTCTTTGAATTCCCAACTCTAGCGCCCAGACACAGTATTTAATTAGTGTTCCAATTATCATTTAAATGTTTGCACATCAAGTTCAATAAAGATCAGGCAGATGAATTCTGAGACAAGTGGGTGTATCATCAGTGATTTCCGCAGAGATAGCTTACGTGAAGGTTAACAATTCAAGCAGAGGGCCTCAGAAAGTTGTTAATTGGTGTAAATACTTTTTCAGCTGCAGAAATCAGCAGTGTGAATAAGTGACTAACTCCTTTGATCGTAATGAAGTAAGATTTTTTTCATGCATCACAGCAGCTGGCTGGGTCCTAAACTGCAGTTACCAAGAGCACAGAGGTCATCTCTATCTAAATAATCTTTCATATTGGCTAAATTGTAATTACCCTGTACGCAATTAGCCATCAGCTCACTAGAATGACTTTATTGCCTGGAATGTTTTTTAAAATCATGCAAATAATGAGTGAAAATTTGAATGGAACTGTTTCAGAGTGGAGAAGCCAGCTTTATATCACTATCAGAAGAAGAAAGAGAAGTGGAGGCCTCCTGGAATTAGATTGGCTGTTAATATTACCTTATCTATCTTTGTGCTTAAAGGGTAATAACATTGCTTATGATCAAAAGCAATGTGTGGGAGATAGAGGGAAGTGGGGAGAAAGGAAACTTAAATGGCATATCTACCCACAGCACTTCATCAGGACTAAAATGACTTTAAATGCTATAAAGATTAACTGAGAACATGCCAAGACCTCTCCCCATGTTTACGGAGGTACAGTTGAATTTTCATTTAATTCTGAGTTTTCCTGCCCTCAAGCCTTAATGGTTCTTGGTTTGTTTTCAACTCAGGTTCAGTATGGAGAAGGGAATGTTTAATCCACCATCGAAATCAGATGAAAGGATTCCAGAAAGCTGAAGATCACAAGAACTAAGGCAGATTACCTGGCAATCCCTGGAAATGGAATCTTGTATTTCTGTAGAAACTCAGGCTCTGTCTTCTGAGCATCTGATTATTAAAGAGGGAAAAGAAACCACATAATGTGTTTGAATCTCCCATGAGTCATTTCTCCAAAACTAAGATTCACCCCTCTGTGTCCAAGACATACCAACATCCAATATTTCAGAAATCTTTCCAGGATTCTTCTAGGACTTAACTACTCAGTTATTGTTGTTGTTGGCTTCTCCCCCACCCAAAGGAATTTGCTTGGTCTCTAATGCTGGCTTTTACCAAGGCCAAGGACATAATTAATCTTTTATGTCATGTCACCTTTTTTACACTCCATCCTTAAGAAGAGTTGGATAGGATCTTGAAGCTGGAAGCAACCTTATGAATCATTGAGGCCAACTTCCTTACTTTAAATACTACTGACATTCAAAGTGGTTGGATGGTCTTCCAAGGCCCAAAACTCTTTGGGCAAGCAATGACTGAGAGCCCTAGTCCAAAGCCCTCCACACTGGTTTCGACACCAGCACCAACACCATTTGGTTTGGGGACCTTGGGCGAGCTACTTAACCTCTCTGAGCCTCAACTTTAGCATCTGTTAAAACAGGAATAAGAAGAGTACTCTCCTGTAGGAAATGTGAAAAGGATCAAATGAGAGCCTTCATGAAAAGCACTTAGCCCAGTGTCTGACACAGTGAGCACTTGAAAGTGGTGGCTGTTATCATTAGAGACAGAACCCAGGCTAGAACCAAAGAGTCTGACTTTCAGTACAAGATTTATTCCCTTTTGTCATGTTGAACAACCTTTTTAGTTGTTAGGACTCTACCATGAAAATTGCTCCAGAAAGAAAGATGTTTCCTTTCTTCTGTATTTGAAGAAGGATACAAACTCCCATAAAAAAGTGAGTTAAAAAATGATTGTCCCTTCAATGGTGGCCCTTCCAAAATGTCTCAGCAGAAGCAAAATGAAGTGTGGGGTCACTTTCCTGGAGAAGAGAGAACTGCTCGTGTTATTTCTAGCTGCTCTGTGGTCAGGCCATGTTGGGCATAACATTCCACCTCTGATTTCTTGTCTGTTTTCCTCCTAATGACACCGTTAGTCAAGTTTGTCCCTCAGCTCCAAGAACATCTAATTTACAAATTAATTATGCTCTTTTAAAAGGCAACTGACACATAGGGTGCAGAAAGGTTCCACAACACCAAGTGGGAAGCCCATTCTACCTCCTTCTGAAAAATGGCATTGCCATTCCAAGAGGTTATTCTCAGGATCGCTCACTTAGAAACTGCAACAGCATCTTCCTAATAAAGAAGGCAAAACAAAACACTAAGCCCACCACTAACCTTGATTATGTTGTCAAAAAGAATAGCTTTTGAAGCGTGTCAAGCATGAAAAGCAGCTAAGGTTGAACATTTTCAGTTTTCGACCCCAGTTCATACAAGATGAGTTTTCCTCATCTGATCTTGTCACTGTGAGAGATGCCACCTCTGACGCGCCGATCAGAGCACTGGTGGGAAGGCAGCGCCCAGCCCAGCAGCCGGCTCAGCTGTCAAAAACGTTTTCAGGGAAGCTTGGTGATTGGGTTCCTGTGGAAAACGTCAAGGGAGCCTGCATACACCATTGTGAGGCTCACATATAAAGACGGAAAGGTTCTGAGAAAACCATACTCCAAGCTCTGTCAACTGGAAGGGAAAAAAATAACAGAAAACCCAAACTGAAACTGTGAGACCCTCGTATCTTGGAATCTACCTGGCTCTCCACTGAGTGAGTTTTAAAAATTATACCTTTAGAGGTTGAATCAGAACGAAAAGAAACTTTGGAAGCCACACTAGAATCTGTGAGCTCTCTCCCACTTTGGACTTGGCTCACCTCTTCTCCCTTGTCTGGTTGGTGATCACATTCTGCTGACCTTCTTCCCCTTCCGTGTTTCTCAGAGCTGCCTGTCCCTCTCACTTCCACCACGACCACCCCAGGCAAAATTCTTCAACATTCCCATCTCAATTACTGCAACACTCACTTGGTTGGTCTTCTTTGAAATCAATTTCTTTATGGCCCAAACCAACGTATATTGTGTGACAGGATTAAACTTCCCTAAATCATAATTTCCATCTTCTCTCTTGCCTGTTTACAAGGACACAATGGTTCTGATTTCACGCAGGTACTCCTATCCCCCCATCTTTGAATATACGTAGCTCCATTTCCACCGCACAGTTAATCTTATCATGTCTTGAATTTGCCTTCTTCCTTCTTACCTCCAGGCTATTTATTACTTTGTTTTCAAATGCAAAGTTACCTTTCCTCTTCTTCCATCCAAATATGATGCTCTCTTTACTTCTGAAGGCTCCTTCACTGGGAGTAACTTGAGCCACTTCAGTACTTATCACTTCATCTTTGAGCTCATCTGCTTCTCAGGAATTTTTTCTTCTCTGAACATTTCTCACTTCTTTACCACTCTACCTCTTGTTGACTCCATCCCTCCCTATCCTCTGAATACACAGATTCCCCAAAAGTTCCCTTTTCCCCCACAAATTTGTTCCTACGCATAACCAATCTCTTGGATTTGCATGAAACACACACCTGAGTGAAATACTCAAAAAAGCAAGGGACAGAGATTCCAATGTGACCACTGTTTTCAGCAATACTTTTAGGTATACAAAATGCCTAAAAATTCTGGAAGATATATAGAAGCCTTTTTTTAAAAATGCATGGTTAAACTGGCTGGAAAGTGAGAGATGATGTCTTTAGAGGTCAGAATAAAAAATAAATCTCAAATCTAGAAATTGGCTATCAGAATTTGTCAGAGAGAAATGAAAAGTCAGCACCTGTCCTCTTCCAACACTGATGACCTTGAACTTCACTTCAGCAAACCATGAGGAGACAACTGGGGGTGTAGACATCCCTCAGATCAGGGATCTCTATAGCAAGCCAGGCTCCTGGAAGCCTCTGTGGGTAAACCTGGGAAAAAAATGCCTCAAAGAGAGGTGGTAGAGATAATTATCTGTCTTGGCCTTGGCTCTGAGAAAAGGGGGCAAAAGGAAAATGATTCCTCTGAAATTTTAACCACAATTCTGCCCTCATACAAATTTGAGGCTAGAATCCACATTGATTGTAAGACATATTTAAACACACACACACACACACACACACGACTGAGTTTAAATCAGAAGGTGGCAAACTATGGTTCATGGCCAACTCCTGTCTGCCATCTGCTTTAGTACAGTCCATGAGCTAAAATGGTTTTTATGTGTTTAAATGGTTGAAAGACAATCAGAAGAGGAAAATATTTCATGACACATGTAAATTATATGAAAGTTTGATCAGAACATAGTTATGCTCATTTATTTACACATTGTCTACAGATCATTTCACATTACAATGGTGGAGTTGAGTAGTTGTGACACAGACTATATAGACCACAGTGCCTAAAATATTTACTCCCTGGCCTGTGACAGAAAACATTTGCTGATCCCTCGTTTAAAGTGATCTCTAGTTGGCAAAAGCAAACACTAATGGTCTCTGGTAAGCAAACTTTAAACACAAACCTCAAGGAATTCCACAGGTAAGGTTCTAAGGAATATAGGCATACAATAAAACTAGAAAGAAAGAGAGAGAGGGAAGGAGACAAGGGAATGAGGGAGGACAAAGAAAGGGCACTAATACTCCAGGAATAAGACAGCACAGGTGACAACAGAAATAACTAATCAGAGAATCAGACCTGCAAAGAATGTAGATAGCTAAAATATCAGACACAGAATATAAAATATGTTTTATCACATTTACCGAAGTCCAGCTGGGAATCTCCATCCAGTCATATTTATGCATATATTTGTTTGCTCGCTCATCTATTTTTCACTTGCTGTCTGCTTCTTTTATACAGAGAAATTGATGGTAGTTTGTTTGGGGTTTTTCTGTTTGTTTTTCCCTACATGCATTATAAATGTCATCCCTTGTATAGAGCATGATATTTTAGGGATTAATTTTAAACTTTGTTTAAAAGTTTAGTTCCTAGGCACATCCCAAACTGGCATTTCATCTACTCAGAATTTAACTGTCCACAATGGAATTAGAAAATTCTAGTCTACTGGTGTACTTACCACTAAGAAGTATTACAAACAGCCTTGATTCCTAACCAGGACAAGTTCATAACTTGTATTCTACAAGTACTCATGAAATTGGAAAATCTTAGATCTACCTGACCTTCAAGTAGGTCAGCCACATACAGACACCAAGTTATGCTAGCCGATGCTGTGGGTCATGCTATTCCCTTAGATCACTGAGGACTCAACTCAAATGTCACTTTGTAAGAGAGGACTTCCCAAGTACTTTTTAAAGAACCCCAACATACACACATTGTCTTTCACATTATCCTATTTAGTTGCCTTCAAGACACTTCAAAGTATCCAAATATTATTTATTCATATATTCACTGTCCATCTCTCCCCCACCCCCAAAATGTAGGCTGCATAATAAAGGAATGCTATCTTTGTCACACATATATATTAGTCCTGTATATAAACTACTTTTATTCCTAGGACCTAGAAAAGTTCCTGACCCACAGGTACTCTTAACATTTGACTAATTAATGGCATCCTGCCTGAAAAGATGAATGTGGACACATTTAGCCTTTGAGACAAGTTAGAAGTTATAGATTTTTTTTTTTTTTGTCTCTCCATAAAAGCCAGTGACCTCTGGTTTTATTTCATCTCTAAGAATTCAGGATGGTTGTGACACACCAGACTCCAGATCTCATTTGTTTTCAGCATTGAAAACCTAGAGAGAAGAGTTTATAAGTTTTCAGGTTTAATTGCTCTTGAATACTGAACTCGGTCCTTCCAGTATGCACTCTCTCCCATCAGATGATAGGAAAAACAACAAATATCTGGCCATTCCCGGGACCATGAAACATCCCCAGTTAAGTTTACAAATGTCAGGGTGCCTGGGTGGCTCAGTCATTAAGCGTCTGCCTTTGGCTCAGGTCATGATCCCAGGGTCCTGGGATTGAGCCCCGCATCGGCCTCCCTGCTCCGCGGGAAGCCTGTTTCTCCCTCTCCCTCTCCCCCTGCTTGTGATCCTGCTCTCACTGTGTCTCTCTCTGTCAAATAAATAAATAAAATCTTAAAAAAAAAAAAAAGTTTACAAATGTCAATGAACAAACCACCATGCCTCCCCCACGAACAGTGTGGTGAGCTCCTTTCTCACCAGAATGCACCCCTGGAGATTCTATCCTTGTTGTAATTAAGATGGTCTAAATCTTGATGCTTATCTGTCTGCCTAGCAGAATAGGGATGAGTATGCATTATCTGATTATCACAAAGGTGACTTTTTCCAGTTACTGTTGCTTTGCAACAAGCTATCCCCAAATGTATGGCTTAACACAACAGCCATTTTATTATATGTATGGATTAGTAAGTACAATAGCAGTCAGCACATCTCTACCCCATGATGCCTAGCACCTCATCTGAGAAGACTCAAAGACTGGGGAGGACTTGGTGGCTAGGCTGAAATCATCTGGAGGTTCTCCATATCTGGTGCTTGGACTGCCAACCAGAGCACTGACATGAGGTCTGTCTCTAACTTGACTCCTTCACAGCATGGTGGCCTCAGGGTTATCAGACTGCTTCCATGGGGGTTCAGGGCTCCAAATTAGAGTGTTACAGTGAACAAGGCAGAGCTGCCTCACCATCTATAACCCAACTCAGGAGTCACACAGCATCACCCCCACCATCTCTAATGATCAAAACAGTCAAGTCCCTCCACACTCAGGGGAAGGACAGACCTCAGCTCTCAGGAGTGTCAAAGAATTTGCAGCCAATTTTATAAACTGCCACACTCTCTTTACCTCTAAAATTCGCCCCTCTCTCAACATAGCCGAGTGTATCTAGCACTAAGTTTTTTTTTTTTTTTTTTAAAGATTTTATTTATTTGAGAGAAAGAGAATGAGAGACAGAGAGCACGAGAGGGAAGAGGGCAGAGGGAGAAGCAGACCCCCTGCTGAGCAGGGAGCCCCATGCGGGACTCTATCCCGGGACTCCAGGATCATGACCTGAGCCGAAGGCAGTCGCTTAACCAACTGAGCCACCCAGGCGCCCTAGCACTAAGTTTTAAAAAAAATTCCTATCACCTACAACCTGGGTAAGGCTGGATAACTCATCTGCATAATAAAGGTGTTAGACTTGATGATCTTAGGTTCCTTCCTTCCAGCTTTTACATTCCATGCTTCCACTATCATAGTGTGTTGAATAACGACATCCAAAAATTCTTGTCTGCCTGGAACCTCAGGGCATGCCCTTATTTGGAAATAGTGTCTTTGTATTTAATTAAGGACCTCAAGATCAAATCATGCTAGGTGTAAAATGGTTCCTAACTATAATGGCAGATGTCCTCATAAGAAGAGGAGAGAACACAGAGGAACACAGGTCATGTGAAGACAGAGACAGAGACTGGTGGTGTTACGGCAAGCCAAGAAACCCCTGGAGCCACCAGAAACTGAAAGAAGCAAGGAAGGATTTCTCCCTTAGAGCCTCCAGAGGGAGCATGGCCCTGCTGCTACCTTGATCTCAAGAGCTCTATCCTCCAGAACTGAGAATAAATTTGCCTTGTTGTAAGCCACCAGGTTTGTGGTAAGTTATTATGACAGCCCTAGGAAACAAACACAATTACCTGCTCCATCTCTTCCTTTCCCAAAGCAAGACTCAAGTACCAAAGGCAGAAAGCTCTTCCTGACTCCCTGCTCCTGACCTGCTCCACAGTGATGAGTTCCTTCGTGAGCACAGGAGCGAAAAAGTAAAGAACAGAGACACTGGGGGAATGTGCTCATCATCTAAAGCCTTAGTGTACCCAAGTCACCTCATAACTGTTTTGTCGTCAGTTCCCCTGAGCATGAGCAAAACGTGAGGCTGGCGCTGATGAGTCTTACTGTTTGAAAGATGCAGATGTGCTCTGATGCAGGCTCTTGGGGAGCCTTCCCTTCAGAAGGGAAGATGGGAATGTATTCTCAAGACATGGAAATAAGAACAGATTCAGCCTGATAAGACAATGTCTTGGAAAAAGGAAAAACAAGAAATAAACTAAATTTCATCAGGTCATAAAGAGTCTACAAGTAAACCATAAAACTGAGAATTATTCAGCAGCACATTTTGACTGCTGAAGACTTTGCAAGCAGCCAAAGGCTGGCTGCTCCTTCGCAGCTTGAGGGATGCTTTCATTCCTTTCTCTCCACTCTGAGATGCAGCTCTCTCCCCACCCCCAGGACAGCTGGGTCCAGAAACCAAAGCTTTCTCACAGGAGAGCTCCCCCTCCCTCTCCCACGTCTCATTTAAATTTCTAATTCCCCAAAGCTTAGAAGAGAGAGAGAGAGAGAGAGAGAGAGAGAGAGATGCCCCAAGACAAGCCAAACTGAGAAACTCAAAGTGAATAATAATAAGGGGTTCAATTACAGACCATGCATTCTCCTTCTCTGGGTGACAAGTACACTCATACAATTTGACTTCCTGCCCTCATTTTACTTTGAAAGTGATTCGAAGGCCTCCATATATTTCAAAGAAAGCATCTTGCCCACCATATTCTATCTACATAGATCACGTGCAAACTAGCCTAAAAGGAGAAATTTTATTTTGAAGATAAAAAAACTGCCTTTTCTAATGCTCTCAAACTAATGCTAATATGTACAGCGAATCAGTTATTTAGAATACAGGGCCTTACACCATTAAGAGGGTATTTTTTTTTTATTTGTGCAAACCATTTTGAGTGGATTATGGAGAAAAGGAACATATATAATAGGGACATTAAGGTCTACTTTACAAGGCAGAAGATCACAGGGGACAGCAAAGGAACTGGGCTGTTGATGGTGGGGCTCCAACTGAGGAAGAGCAAAACAGGCTGGCTAACACAGCATGCAGCTCAGTGAACACTCAGGCACTGCTCAGAGCCCTTCTGGAAGCTGCAGAAATTATGCCTCTTGTTCTTGTATTGTAGCCTGGTTCACTTTGCACCAGGTCGAAGCAATGATCTGTATAATTGCAAACCCAGGGGCTGTCACTTCAGAAAGTGATGTCTGGGCTCCAAGCCAGATTTTGGATTCACCTTAGCTTTCAGGATACTCTATATTGATAAAATTTAGTATATTGTGCTGCATAAAGGAGGGAGAGAGCAGGAGGTGGGAGGCAGAGAGAAGAACGGCAAGAGGGGAGGTGAAGAAGGAGGGGACCAAAAGGATTGAAAACCACCAGGAGAGGAGGCTGGGCCAGAAGGTGGTCTGCAAGATGGTGACATTGTTTGCAAGAACAGCATGTTTGTATTTGTCTGCCTGAGGAAAAGCAGCTTGTGTTCCAGTACCCCCAACTTGGAAAGCGACTCCATCTTGTTACAAATGAAGCTCCATGACAAATCATGGCATTCTGGCTCTAGTGCTGGCCCTGGTGAATGTCGGGGGGTAGGAGTATGCAATAGCCTGCCTGACCTGGGTTCTTCAGAAATGTGTGGCTGAAAGAAGGGTCCTGCATGGAGCAGATCTGGACACCTGGCAGTGTTCAACAGACAGTTGTTGAATGAGCTGAGTTTAAATAAAGAAAATCTGTTCTTTATGCAATAAGAATATAGGATTTAATTTCTAGAAATCACTAAAATAATGTTATAGCACAGGGAATACAGCCAATGATACTGTAATAGTGTTGTATGGGGACGGATGGTGGCCATACTTGTGGTGAGCATAACATGACATATAGAGATGTCACTTCGCTATGGTGTACACCTGAACCTTATGTAACATTGGGTGTCAACTAGATTCAAATAAAAACTAGTTTTAAGATCATTAAAGTAAGGCCTAATCTTGAAATGAACTATATTCAATAGTTTGAGGGGTTTTTTTTCTTGAAACTCATCTTAAAGCTGAATCTCTGAACCCACTTTTCTCCTGTATCCACATAGAAAAACCCATCTAGATCATCAAGATTCTCATGGATCTTTAGAGGTTCCATCGTTTTTAGTGGTTTTCAAAAATCATAAATTGCAATGCAGACAAAATATAAAATTAAAAAAAGCAGTGAGAGGGACGATGGCATGAAAAGATTATCACTCTCGTGGTATGTTGTGCTATGCCTGTCCTTTTGGAGAATTATCACCTTTATTCTTAAGATTTGCACTCAAAGAACTGTCATCTTAAATCATGCATCATTCATTATTTTAAGTTGCAAAGTTTAGTGCACAGAAAACATTGTAGTGTGGGAAGGAGGTACAATTCAAATTCAGTGGAGGCAGGGTACATGAAAGAATAATGCATCGGTGTGTAATCACAACTCCACTAAGTCATTCTGTAGAATTCATGTCTTCTGAGAAGTATTTCTAAACCATGAAAATCCCTAATAGAAGCAAAACAGGCCTATCCTTCCTAGAAACTCAGACCTTCTGATAGGTTGCGGTCCTCTTCTTCCTTTGAGAAACATTGATCCACCTTCCCCTTAATTTATTCTTGCCCCAGGCTGTTAGTCCACAATGAAAGGCAGGAAAAATCAGGTGATCGATATGGGTGAGTCTGCAGTAATAAAGGATTTTCTCACATTCACAGAACTGGGGAAGAAGAAATAATACAACTGCCTTTCTCACTGGCAGGTGAGCAACTCAAGCAACGGTGCACCCAACTCAGAATTACATTCTGCCTCTTTATCCTGGGGTAAAGCCACACTGCACCTTCACAAAGCCTTGGGGGGACAAGATCTCCCCTCTGTATCCTCTGAATCTCCACAGTGTCTGGGTACATGGCTTGCGCCCCTCAGTAGCTACAACTCTCTCTAATATCTTCTTCTGGTTCTCAAAGTGGATTCACATAGATTAGCTTGCTTGGTCTTCTAACCATTTTGCTCTGATGAGGTGAAGAAAGTCTCAGAGATACTAAGTGATTTGCCCAAGACTGCATGTCTAGTAAGAAGGGGCCAGAAAACTAGGTTTCTTCACATTATAGAAGAACTAGACCCACTTAGCTGCTCAGAAAACAGCATTTTGGACTGGACAATAGGCTAATAATAATAATAGTGTTATCACCTAGGAAAGATAAGTAGGAAATGTAGTGAAGTCCCCTGGCCATGGGTAATAAGCCCAAACCAAGAATTGGGAGGCTGAAAATGATTAGCAGCAGAAGCTCTGTTGGTTTAAAAAAAATTCATGTCCTTGTTTTTAAATTGATGGAGGGAGTAAAAGAAGGAGTCATCACAGATCTCCTAGTCTCACAGATGAAGTTAGTAGGTACACATGAGTGGCTGAAATTTCCTTAAAGCTATGGACAATAGTGTTTAAGTTATATCCACCATAATTATGTAAAGATAGGACTATGAGATTATGCTTGATAAATGGAGAAGAAATCAAGTATAGCTTTTTATGCCACTGTTCCTATGGTATATGAAAATTAGATCATTAATAGCTTTCTATAAGAAAGTGCCTACCTCTAGTTGGCACTTCTTCCTATTGTTCTAAGCAAACCCCCTCACCATTCCTTAACTTTCTCCCATCCATCTGAAACCACTGTTTCACATTATTGTGATTCTGCTGTTGCAAACGGAAATATGCCTTTTTGTTTGTACATCAGCTAGCACACCTATTACAGTATTTATTGAGAGTATATCATCTTAGGCACCAAGGGTAGAATAGTGATCAAGACATCAAAAGTAATCATTCCTACTATGAGTGTGGAGGAAAATGTACCTGTATTATATAAAGTCACTAGTATTATTGAAAGTTGTATGGGATTTGTTTGTTTTATCCACGTGTGGATGGCTATGCTCCAGCATCAACAGGAGTGGCTACGGTGACTCTGTCCAAGGTACCACCATCAACACTTCCTACCCCTCATCCCCCAAGAAGAGGAGTCAATACTTAGATTAAAGTGCAAAACCTGGCAAGACCAGAGATGTAGAAACCCTAATTATAAGTACATAAATATAACAGATGATGTGGAATAAAATCTCAGACCAATAGAATAGGTAATAAAGTAGGTATTTACTTCATTTGGCAACTTCAGCGTTCTTGGCAATGCACCACAGATTGCATTTTAAAGTTTTCATTCTGTCAGTAGGATATTTTTTCTAGATGATAAATAAATACATTGATCTGTTATCAAAAATAACCTTAGAGATTATTAGAACATTTTCTTCCAAGTTATATTACCTTTGAAGTTTATTGCTGGTAATTTATTGCAGCACATTTAGCAGAGCAAGGGAAGATGGAGTTAGGTCAGACTCACAAAAACACCCATATTTCAAACATCAAGAATTCTCTGGAACTTCTTATTATATTAACTGACTTGATAGTCTACGTGGTTCAGGAGCTGTCTCCTTTATTCTCCCACTTTTATCCATTTAAATTGTGTCTGCTTCTAAAAAGAATGTTACATGATTTAAATATATATACTTAAAATGAAGATTAAAGAAACAATTTAGGGGAGAAAGAATAATTTTATCCATTATCAGGATGAGATCATTACTGCAAGTAAACACTTATTTTATCTCCCAGCTTCCTAGTAGTCAAGGCTAACATTAAACATAATTATTATATAGCTATGTTAAAAGAAGCCCACAATTTTATCTGGGAAGACATTTTCATGGCACTAAATTCCTGACAATGGTTTTCCATTCTACATTGTATAAGAAACAGTAAGCAATAAAGAAGGCACAATTAAAAAAAAATAATAAAATTCTGGAGGTGATCATGAGATATTCCTCAAATAGCCATTCCCTAGGCCAACATTTAATAAAAATCCAACAACATAAAGAAAAGTTTGCATGAAGGTAGCTCTGTGGGAAGTTCAGAGAACAGTCCTGGTATATATCATCCTGAGGATCTTATTCTACACAAGGAGAGTTTGAAGAACCTAAAGAAATGACTAGATAGGGGCGCCTGGGCGGCTCAGTCGGTTAAGCTGCTGCCTTCAGCTGAGGTCAGGATCCCAGGGTCTTGGGATCGAGCCCCACGTTGGGCTCCCTGCTCAGTGGAGAGCCTGCTTCTCCCTCTCCCTCTGCCTGCCTCTCTGCCCACTTGTGCTCTCTCTTTCTCTGTCAAATAAATAAATTCAATCTTTAAAAAAAAAAAAAAGAAATGACTAGATAGCCTGCCTCTTTTAATCACAATTTGTCAGCTGTACTTGAGAGGGTGCTTTATAGGGGCCACTGCAAATCTGCGATCTTTTACACGTGCCTAAAGTGCTGATTTTTCTGTGCTGTCAATTAATGACAGTCTTGAGTTTTTGCTGTGGACATGAGATGGATTTTTGCTAAGCAAGTGTCGGTGAGATTCCCTAATATTGATTACAGGATACTAAGCTTGACACCACCCGCTCCTCTAATACCCCAACCCGGACGAGCTGCCCTAGCCGAGGGAGTGATTTTGCTGACCCACTATGCTGAAAACCATCAAGAAAAAAGATAACAATTTCAGTTTGAACAGCCTATGTGTTAAGCATCAAGTCTTTGTCAATAATTCATTTGTCTTTTAAAAGACCCACCAACTCAAAGTTACAGTCCGAGAACTGGAATCTTAAAATTGGAAGGTACTCCTTCAATGTTGGAATGTGAACAGCAACAAACAACAGGTAACTTACCACTAAATGTAACAGCTTGGGGAGCTTAAAAAAAAAAAAAAAAAGATTTTACTTGTTTGAGAGAGAGAGAAAGAGCATGAGCAAGGAGAGAGGCAGAGGGAGAAACAGACTCCTTACTGAGCAGGGAGACCAATGCAGGTCGATCCCGGGACCCCAAGTTCATGACCCCAGCCGAAGTCAGAGGCTTAACCGACTGAGCCACCCAGATGCCCCTAGTTTGTGTAGCTTTTAAAACACTCTAAATGTGAGAATGTTTTTTTTAATATAATGCCCCCCTATACAACTTACTTCTGCTTAACTTCTAGCTACGGTCCTTTCTTTTGCCCTCTGATGCATGCAGGATATGGATGATAAACAGAAAACATCCATTTCAAACCAGAGCTATACTGAAATTTTTAATTATGCCATGAGTACAAAGTTTATCTTTGCCCACAGAGAGGTGTAGTGCTCCTATATCATTTCAACACAGAAAGCTCACAGCACAACTGCTGTCTGTAGTGCTAATGGCATAATTACAGTATTTTTCTCTATCTACTTAATGCTTCTCTACTTCCCCCTGTGCTGGGGGCTTAATCTGTATGTTTCGTGGACCTGCCCTTCCTATAGTTCCTAAAGGGTCAGTGCCATGCACTACACACTTCCACCCCAAGCTAAGCTAGGACGGGGTGGAATATGGACAACTATCCCAACCAAAGGCTGCCAATCCACAGCCTGAGTGCTCTGGCTTACATACAGGAACTCATCCCATAACATTCTCTCAATACTTCAACTAACATACAAACTATGTTGTTAGTCAGTGGTGAATGTTGGAGTACAAAGATCATGAAGATTGGAGGCTGTCTTAGCAGTCTGAAGTGTCACTGGGAAACTAACGGATAGGAGAAAATAAGTATTTCAAGAAAGAGTAGAGAATATGTGCACAGAAGGATCGAGCCGGCAGTTCCTCAGGCCCTGAATAATGGAGGAAGCAATTTTGACTCCTGGTGACTCTTGTTTCCTAGTTACAGCGGCTCTGATCCTCCCCGATCCCTATGTGAGCTCTGCATCCTGACAGTGCTCTCCCACCTTTACTTGATCTGATCTCCCTGGGTCTCCCTTCCTTACAAATGAGATAGCCCTGACTGAAGAGGAATGAGATAGAAACATCCCGAGGGTACAGATGGAGAACCTAAGCTACAGAATGAGATCAGAGGCAACAAGAACACTGATATCCACATGCAGCCCTGGTCGTTGAAATCCTCCCATCCAAAATTCCATTTTATACAGGCTAATTTCAATAACACAGATTGTTTTATGCACGTTTATGCACAATAAAAAGGCAGACTGCTGATTAAAATAGATGAACCATGACTCCAGTCAGCTTATGTGGCTCAGAGTGCAAGTATACACACATAAAGCATCAAGTGCATTTAGATCATCACCAGGAACTTAACTCTGTTTAATGGTAAGATGCTGGCCCCACTTTCCGTGAACAGTGCATATGACAGAATTTATAGAAAGCTACTTGGGGACTCCTTCTCACACACCTCTCATCTTTGGATATGCCATAATTCCAGCAGGACAGGATTACATCTGACGGAGGGACAGTGAGGGCAAATGAGGGACAGAGCAGGTCATGATCGCTGTGAGGAAAAGATATGGATGACATTTGAGAGCCACTGGTTTGGAACGTGATTCATAGTATTTTCCAAAAGGGAGTTAGTACCTCAGAGCACACAATTTTATACCATGCAGTATGCATTCATTTTCAAGCTCCTTGTCCAGCCTGTTACAGAGTTTCAATGAGTCATTCTTCACACGTGTTGTATTATTTCGGACACCAATTATTTTGAAAAACAGTATGGAATAAAATGCTCTCTCATCACTTTATATTCCTAGGAGCTATTGGTAATTTCATCTGGTTTGTAATATTTCTCTTTCTTTCTTTTCTTTCCTTTTTCTATTTTTTTTTGTTGTTGTTGTTCATAAAATGTACCCATCACTGAAGCCTCAAGGTAATCATGAATGAAAATAAAAATATTAGGAGGCAAAATTTACCCCACAAAGTTTCCATTTTCCCCATGTCCAAGGGAGTTTTCTATTGGGAATTAGAGCGGGAAGCAAGAGGGAGAGAGCAAAGACCAGGACTTCAGTTAAAGTGATTGCTAGCAGGCACAGGGGGGAAAAAAATAAAGGCAGAAATTACATTCAGTAAAATCAGAGCAAAAAGAGCAAAATGAATCACAGAAATAATGTCTGCTCAGAATCTGAAAATTAAAATACTGCTCTGAATAGAACAGATATGATTCCCAATTGAACAATGAGCTGAAATCTGGGAAGCTTTCAAAAATAAAGAAAAGGTAATCACAGTGAAGAATAAAGATAAGCGCACCTTCTCCTTTACATGAGCAGACAGGAGTTTCCCAACGATTTGCTTATTGAAATGGATTGTTAACCAGGCTGTAAGGAGTGAAATGAAATGGATCATAACGTTGCTCATTTTAATGACACATTCTCTCAATAAAAATGTATTTTTATTTTTTTTATTTTATTTATTTTTTTAAAGATTTTGTTTATTTATTTATTTTGAGAGAGAGAATGAGAGACAGAGAGCATGAGAGGGAGGAGGATCAGAGGGAGAAGCAGACTCCCTGCCGAGCAGGGAGCCCAATGCGGGACTCGATCCCGGGACTCCAGGATCATGACCTGAGCCGAAGGCAGTCGCTTAACCAACTGAGCCACCCAGGCGCCCTAAAAATGTATTTTTAAATTAAGATATAATATGCAAGATGAAATCTCAACTTCTGAGTGATCACAGAACTGGGAGGGATTTTGAATTAGCCAATAATCTGTTTGGGCAAAGTGAGTTTTTCTTTAAGTGATCCATCGTTCTAACACAAGGGCTTATTAGGAGACTTCTGTATGTCTTTCTCATGGACCATCCCTGACTCCATGTAAGTGTTCTGACTTTCTCCAGGTAACTGTAGCTCTGCCCTCATTGTGCAGAATGACTGACTCAGCCACGGGATTACTCATGGAGACACACGGGATATAAGCCCTATCCCCAGTGAGTTTTCACATCTGTGAACAGGTTATTCACTGCTGGTTAACAAAGTATTCTCAAGCTTAGGGGCTTAAAAACAACTTCCTGGCTCATGAGTCTGCAGTTTGGGCTGGGCTCCCTTGGGCAGTTTTTCTGCTGATCTGGCCTGACCTCACTCATGGCAGCCTGACGAGGGGTGGATGGTCCAAGATGCCCTTATTCAACTAGATCCGAGGTGCCTCATTCTCTCCCATGTGACTTTGCCATGTTTCTTACATGGAGGCAGCAGCCTTCCAAGAGGGCAAACCCCAATTCTCAAGTGCATATTAAACCTCTGCATGCGTTATTTTTGTTGATGTTCCACTGGCCAAAGTCACACAGCAAATCACATAGCCAAACCCAGAGTCAATGTGAGAGAGAAACCACATCAAGGCATGAAATTCCAGAAGTCATGATTCACTCTGGGCTATAAATGTAACAATATACTAAAACTCTCATTCCATGTTTTTTATGTATCTTTTCTAACCATGTACTCTGAAGTATGCTTCAAGTAAAAAATGTTTTTGTTGAAAAAAAAATGTTTAACTGAGGGTATGCATTTAAAATAAAGCATATCAGAGGTGAGGTGGGGGGCAGTGGGTGAAATAGGTGAAAGGGATTAAGAGTACACTCATCATGATGAGCATGAGCAACGATCTTATAGAAGTGTTGAATCACTATATTATATACCTGAAACTAATATAACACTGTATTTTAACTGTACTGGATTAAAATAAAAAATTTAATAAAAATAAATTTTAAAAATATTTGTTTTAATTAAAACAATTTGGGGCACATCAGTAGCATAGTCGTTCAGCTTCCGACTCTTGGTTTCAGCTCAGGTCATGATCTCAGGGTTGTGAGATCGAGCCCCAAGTCGGGGGCTCCGTGCACAGTGAGGAGTCTGCTTGAGTTTCTCTCGCCTCTCCCTCCACCCTTCCCCCCGCCAGGATAAATAAATCTTCAAATTTTTTTTTAATTAACTCCTACCCCCAAATTTCCAAACCACTTCTGTAGACACTGTTTGCTTAACTTAGAAGATATTTTTAACTGTTCAAATACTTATTAACATAATAAATACTAATTACAATACAATCAGGGAAGACATTCCAAATAATTGAGGGATCAAACTAATAGAGAGTGGTTTAAATGTAATAGTAAGCATTTTATTTCATTTATAATCATCACAGATTTAGCTAAAAATTGAATTTTTAGAAATATTAAGGTTTAGCTTAGCCAAAATGCTGAAAGAGGATTATTAGTAATGTTTTAAAATGCATGTGTGTATAAAACCTTACCAATAGCAATTGAAGTGAATGTTTTTGAGGAAACTATGAATGGTAATCTATAATGTAACTCTTTTGTTGGTTCACTTCCTCTGGTTCCAAGCAGTCTCGATTTTCTCCTCCAACCACTCAAAGGTTCAAAAGTCTCTTACATATCTTTTGGCCAACTGTGTCTTTATTGTGGCCACAGATAAATTAATAGAGTCTGGAAAAAAAAAAAGAAAGAAACTACTTCTCTGGAGCACCTGGGTGGCTCAGTCAGTTAAGTGTCCAACTTGATTTCAGCTCAGGTCATGATCTGGGGGTTCTGAGAGGGAGCCCCACATGGGGCTCCACATTCAGCGAGGAGTCTGCTTGGGATTCTCTCTCTCCCTCTCCTTCTGCCCTTCCCCACCCTGCTCTCTTGCTCTCTCTAAAAAATAAAAAAAAAGAGTCTGAAACTTCAAATATAAATAAATAAAAATAAAATTCCCATTCTTTAATCCTTAAAGAAATAAATAAGTATTGTACCCATTTTACTGCTCAAGTCTGCCCCTCCTTCATTCCAGTGTCTAGCACTTTCTTGATGTTAGTTGAAGATATCTATCTTTCCGGAGGAAAGAAGGAAGCAGGGAGGGAAGGATGATTGATATGCACTTTTTTTTTTAAGATTTTATTTATTTATTTATTTGAGAGTGAGTGCAAGTGAATTGGGGGAAGGGGCAGAGGGAGAGGGAGAAACAGACTCCCCACTGAGCAGGGAGCCCAACATGGGGCTCAATCCCAGGAGCCTGAGATCATGACCTCAGCCAAAGGCAGACACTTAACGGACTGAGTCACCCAAGCACCCTGACATTCACTTTACTTCTTAAAGCAAATGACACAGAATATAGTACCTCTATTTATGAAGGAGCAAGTTAAGGATCACTGCCTGGTAAATGTTGCAACTGCTAAGCTGCTAAGACATACTAAGTGGCACTGCAGGAAAATAGTTTTTAAAAACCACAGTATGTTTCTATTTGATGAGTAAAAATATCATAGATTTATAGATCTGGAATGGAGGCTAAGAAGTTAAATCTAGCTTCTCCCTTCAAACAGATCTGCACCTGCTTCACGGAGATGAAGGCGAGGCTGCCTCAGCAGGGGAGGAAAGCGAAGCTCCTGCAGAGAATGCACAGGCTGCCCCAGGGCCTCCACAGACACCTGTGGAGAGATACAGCAGAAAACGCTGGTGGTGCACATGTGATCTCTAGCAGGCCACCTTAAAACTACTTCTTATTTGCACACTCACAGAGATTTGTCTATCCTCATTTGGAGTAGTGTCAGAAAGCTCTTGGGGGAGATGATGATGGGAGGCAATGAAGCTAACAGTCAAGGAAACAGGACAATATGATTCAAGTTGGGGGGAGGGGACTTGGGTAAATGAGTTAAAAAGTTACCAACAGAAAAAGTCACGATCAAATTTCCATTTCTATATAAACATCCAAATATCCTGATCTTGCACAGAACTATGTGAAATTTCTAAGGATATCAACAGATGCAGAAAGATGGATCACATCATCACATCATTATGAAATCTAAAAAAGAAAAAAGAAAAAAGTCAAATTTATAGAAACAGAGTAGAAAAGTGGTTGCCAGGGGTTGGCGGGGGTGGGGGATGAGAATAGGGAGAGGTTGGTAGAAGGGTACAAACTTTCAGTTGTAAGATGAATAAGGTCTGAGAATATACTGTGTAACTACAGTTAATAACACTGTATTGTATAACTGAAATTGGCTAAGAGAGTAAAATTTAAATGTTCCCCTCCCCCCAGAAAGGTAATCAGTGAAGTAATTAATCTGTTAATTAACTCAATAGTGGGAGTCCTTTCACAAGATCTTACAACTTTGTCAATTATACTTCAATGAAGCTAAAAAAAAAAAACAAAAACACAAAAATCAGTCTCTAAAACACTGCAATATTCCATATTCAAAGGTCATCAAGATGAGATAAAGAATATTAACTTTAAGAAAGCCTTTTTGAACTTTAGAGCTCAAATTAACTATTCTATCAGTATATTAGAATTGACAGTTTTGTTAACTGCACCTCAATTCAGCCGAAAAAAGAAAGAAATCATTGCTAAAGCCAATGTCATGAAGATTTTTCTTTATGTTTTCTTCTAGATGTTTCACAGTTTCAGATCTTACATTTAGGTTTTTAATTTATCTCAAGTTAATTTTTATATATAGTATAAAGTAAGGGTACAACTTCCTTATTTTTTATGTGGATGTACAGTTTCCCTGACACCATGTGTTGAAGAGACCATCCTTTCTCCATTGTGTGGTCTTAGAACTATTTTTTTTTAAAGATTTTACTTATATATTTCAGAGAGAGAGAGAGAGAGCATGAGAGGGGGGAGGGTCAGAGGGAGAAGCAGACTCCCTGTTGAGCAGGGAGCCCAATGTGGAACTCAATCCTGGGACTCCAGGATCATGACCTGAGCCGAAGGCAGTCACTTAACCAACTGAGCCACCCAGGCGTCCAGAGCTCTTGTTGAAGATAATTTGAGCATATTCAAGAGGTTTATTTCTGGGATCTCTATTCTGTTCCATTGGTCTATATGTATGTCTTTATGCTGGTACCACAACTGGCTGATTACTGTAGCTTTGTGATACGTTTTAAAATCAGGATATGTAAGATCTTCTACTTCGTTCTTCATTTTAAAGATTGTCTTGGCTATTAGGGGTCACTTTAAGAACTTTTTTTCTATTTCTGTAAAAAAATACCATTGCAGCTTTGGTAGAGATTGCATTGAATCTGTCGACTGCTTTGGGTAGTATGAACAGTTTAACAGTATTATGTCTTCCAATCCATGCGCATGAAATACATTTTTATTTATTTGTGCCTTCTTCAACTTCTTTCAGGAATATTTTGTAGTATAGGTCTTTTACCTTGGTTAAATTTATTTGTAAGTATTTTATTCATTTTGAGGCTGCTGTAAATGGGACTGTTTTCTTAATTTCCTTTTTAGGTTGTTCATTGTTAAAGAAATGCATCTGATTTTTGTGTGTTGATTTTGTATACTGTAAGTTTGCTGAATTTATTAATTCTAACACTTTTGTGTATGTGTGCCTATGGAATCTTTAAGATTTTCTACATATAAAGTCATGTCATCCACAAACAAAAATTTTACTTTCTTTTCCAATTTGGATGGCTTTTATTTCCTTTTCTTGCCTCTTTGCTCTGGGTAGGACTTCCAGTACAATGTTGAACAGAAGTGGCAAGAGTGAGCATCCTTGCCTTGTTCCTGATCATAAAGGAAAAGCTTTCAGTCTTTCCCCAGTGAATATGATGTTAGCTGTGGACTTGTCTTATATTGCCTTTATTAGATTGAGTTACTTCCTTCTATTTTAGTTTGAGTGTTTTTTGTTTTTTTTTAAAAAAGATTTGATTGATTGATTGATTGATTGATTTGACAGAGAGAGAGAGAGAGCACAAGCAGGGAGAACAGCAGAGGGAGAGGGAGAAGGCGGCTCCTGCTGAGCAGGGAGCCCGACATGGGACTCAATCCCAGAACCCCGGGATCATGACCTGAGCCGAAGGCAGACGCCCAACTGACTGAGTCACCCAGATGCCCTTGTTGAGTGTTTTTATCATGAAAGGGTATTGAATTTTGTCAAGTGCTTTTCCTGTGTCAACTGAAATGATCATGCGGTTTTGTCCTTCATTCTGTTAATGTGGTATGTTACATTGATTTTTATCTGTTACAGCATTCTGGCATTCCAAGAATAAATCCCACTTGGTCATGGTGGGACTTTTATTTTTATTTATTTTTATTATGTGATTGAATTCAGTTTGCTATTATTTTGTTGAGGATTTTTATATTAATATTCATCAACAATATCAGTCTGAAGATTTCTTACAGTATCTTTGGTTTTGGTTTCAGGGTCAGGGTAATACTGGTCTTATAAAATGAGTTTGGAAGTGTTCCCTCCCTTCTAATTTTTTGGAAGAGTTTGAGGAAAATTGGCATTAATTCTTCTTAAAATGTTTGGTAGAATTCTCCAGTGAAGCCATCTGATGTGTGCTTTTCTTTGTTGGGAGGTTTTTGATTACTTACTCGGAATCCATATTGGTGATAGATCTGTTCAGATTTTTTATTTTTTCATGATTCAGTCTTGGTATGTTGTATATTTCTGGGAATTTATCCATTTTTTCTAGGTTATCTAATTTGTTGGCTTATCTTTGTGTTTAGTAGTCTCATCATCCTTTTTTCCCTGTGACATCAGTTGTAATGTCTCCTCTTCCATTTCTGATTTTAGTTATTTGAGTCTTCTCCCTTTTTTTCATAGTAAATCTAGCTGTCAATTCTAGGGATTTTTCAAAAAACCAACTCTTGGGGTGCCTGGGTGGCTCAGTTGGTTTGAGTGTCTGACTCTCGATTTTGGCTCAGCTCATGATCTCAGGGTCCTGGCATCAAGCCCTGCATTGGGCTCCACACTCAGCAGGGAATCCACTTGAGGATTCTCTCTCTCCTCTCCCTCTACCTTCCACCACACCCCCCTTCTCCCCTGGCTCACGCACATGTGCTAAAATAAATAAATAAATGTTAAAAAAAATTTTCTTATTTTTTCCTATTGTTTTTCTACTCTCTCTTACCTGTTTATACTCCAATCTTTATTATTTCCTTCCTTCTGCTAACTTTGGGTGTAGTTCATTTTTTTTCTAGTTCCTCGAGGTGTAAAATTGTGTTGTTCATTTGAAATCCTTCTTTTTTTTTCAATGAGAAATTTAGAATGTTTATTATAATCCCTAAATCAATCACTCAAATAGTAGTGCAAAGACATATAGCTAAATGCTAACAGATAATTCAAAATTTAATTATAAAAACAGCAACAACAACAAAAAAGGTTTAACTAATCCAAAAGAAGACAAGGAATGAGGAACATAGAAACACAAAATAGAGGGGTTAAGCAGAATATAAAGAATAAAATGGTAGACCTGAATCCAAACATATTAAAAATTATATGGCAATGAAGACAGAAATTAAATAATTGATTTTTAAAAATGAAAGCTAGGGGTGCCTGGGTGGCTCAGTCATCAAGCTTCTGCCTTTGGCTCAGGTCATGATCCCAGGGTCCTGGGATCGAGCCCTGCATCGGGGCTCCCCTCTCAGCGGGGAACCCGCTTCTTCCTCTGTCTGTTGCTCCCCCTGCTTGTGCTCGCGATCTCTCTCTCTCTGACAAATAAACAAATAAATCCTTCTTTTTTAATGGATTTATTTGCCATTATAAAATTACCTCTTTGTACTGCTTTCACTGCATCCTGTATCTTTTGATATATTGTTTTCATTTTCATTTGTCTCAAGATATTTTCTGATTTTCCTTGTGATTTTTTTCTTTGATTGATTGGTTGTCTAAGAGTATGTTACTCTTATGTCTAAGACTGTATTTCCACATAATTGTGAATTTTCCAGTTTTCCTTCTGCTACTGAATTCGTGTTTCATTCTATTATGGTAAAAAAATACTTGGCATAACTATTAATAAGTTTAAAAAGCCAGTCCCCCCAAGTGACATAGTGCATGATTTCATTTATACAGCATTCTTGAAATGACAAAACTACACAAATGGAGAACAGGTTAGTAGTTGCCAGGAGTTAGGGTTGGGAGGGAAGTGAGTGCGGCTATAAAAGGTGGCAGGAGGGATCCCTGCAATGGGACTGTTTTACAGATTGACTGTAGCTATGCTAATATCCTGGTTGTGATACTGTACTATAGTTTGTAAGATATAATTGGAGAAATGAGGTAAAAGGATCTACACTCTGTATTGGTTTTTACAATTGCATGTAAATCTATCATTATTTCAAAGTTAAAAGTTTAATTTAAAAAATCCTTAGAGAGGTAATTATAGCAGTTGAGAGTTCAGAGTTTGTTGTCAGACAGTACAAGTTTCCACTCCCGATTTCATCATTAATAGTTGTTTGACTTTGGCCACGGTCTTAACCTCTCTGAACCTCAAGTCCCTTTTCTGTCCAATGGGGTTAACAGCACCAATCCCACAGAGATGTGGAAAGGATTCAGTGAATGTAGAGGAAGCCTATGTCCAAAGTCAGGCACATAGTAAGTAGTTCAAAGAACACCATGCTTACTGATTATTGCACACCTCCCCTCTCTCAATACAGTCTATGGTTGATGAGCATCATTTTAGGGACAGAGGAGAAATAACAAGATAGAAAAATAGGAAGACTTGCTTTTCACATTGAAGCGAGGCAAAGACTTAGTGTGAATATCTCAGATGCATAAATTATAATGAGACACAAATGCATTTATAATTAAACTAAACAATTTTATGAACTGGAAACAAAATCACTGCCCAGGTTTTCACATCTCTTTTTTTTTAATGAAACAGAGAACCAATTAAATAGCCTGAGTAGAAGCCTGAATAAGTATTAAATAGAGGCACAAAAGTGATGAAGATAATTCCTTCATAGTTTCCCAAAATGCTAGCAATAATAAGCAGAATCAATTAAAGTTTTCCTAAGATGACCTTTCTTGCTCCTTGGAAAGAGATTTCTGAGATATTTGCACTCATACGAAATAAATTCCCCAGGGTTCTTCATGGCCTTCCTTTATGGGGATTTTTTTCCCCCCCAAATCAGGACAGGCTATAAGGTACTCAGAGAATTTGGATCATCTCTTCTCAAGAATAGTGGTGGATTACTTGCTGTATGACTTGAGACACATTGAGCTGCAAAACTGTAAAACTGGGATTAAAGCAGCTATCTTTTTGGTAGGTCTGGAACCAAATGAGAGCACTTGTGTGCTCTACCTCAGTGCCTAGCTCAAAACAGGAGCTCAGGACAATGTTTGATCTTTTCTTTCTTTGCCCTTGTACCTTTTGGTTCTCTTGTCATCATGGTTTATTATTGGGCCAAGTTACTCCCAGATTTTGATTATGAAATTGTTCCTCAAGGACTGAACCCTGACTTTTCATGCACATGCTGAAGGAAGACGTGATGCCTGTCAAATCTAAATATTCCATTTCTACGGTATTATTGACAAGTCCTTCTGAATCAATTGCAACCCACACATACCAAAATTCACATAACACTCATTCTTTGGAATATTAAGGAGAGGGAGATGGGTAAAGGGAATGGAGGTTAGAGAGTTCAAATCCAGTGACAGGAGGCCCTTCACAGATCAATGGTTTCATTCCCATTGATCTTGCAAAGTGCATGGCCTCCCCTATAACGTTAAGTGAAGGTCTCTGACTGATGCAGAGAAGTGCAAACGTCTGCTTATAACCCAGTTTCAGCCACCAAAAATTCAGACAATTACTAGTGGTAAAGTGGTAGTCTCCTTGAACGAGAGAAGAAAGATGGTACCTATGGGTCAAAAAGTAGGAATCTGGGTTTAAGCCAAGGTCAGAGGCTCCTTTGATTACTTCTCCGTTATGTCTTCACTTCACTTATGTATTAACTTTTTCTTAAAAGAATAGAAACAACATATCATGGCAGGACACAGTCAGGCATGTGAACAAATGTTAATAATCATGTGCATGAAATGGCAGTCAGAAAACTGATTCTTTCATAAATTTCTGGTTGTGCTGTACCAGAAAGTGAGACACCCAGTCAACACCAACCATTCATCGTGGGAATGAAGGCATCTAGGACCAGCCTGCCCCAGGCTGATCAACCAACTATCTGAGAATATGAATGAGCCCAGCCAACACTAAAAAAGTAGAAGAATTTCCTAGGTGAGTCCAGCCCTGTGATGTTGTTATATATAACAAGAAATATTTATTTGGTCTTGTCCCCGTTTCTGGTACCTCCCAAAACCCTTGGCATTTCCTAAGTGATGAGAGAAATAAAGGGGTCTTTTGTTATTTAATGAGGTGATTTTTGGATGCAGCTAAGAACCGGGTCCAATTGCCGTGAGAATGAACCATGTGATAAGAAGAGTTGAAACTCTCAGTACCACCCCAACCTACAGGGAAGGGAGAGAGGCTGGAAGCTGAATCAGTCACCAATGGCTAATGATTTAATCAACAGTGCCTCTTAATAAAGCCTCCAAAAAACCCCAAATGATGGGGTTCAAAACCTCCCAGCTTGATGAACATAGTGGAGGTCATGGGGGAGTGTCATGCTCTCAGACAGGATATGGAAGCTCTGTACCCCTTTCCCCATACCGTGCTCCACGAATCTCTTCCATCTGGCTCTTCCTGAGTTATATCCTTTTATAGTAAACTGGTAATCTGGCAAATAAAAGGTTTCTCTGAGTTCTGTGAGCCACTCTAGCACATTAATCAGGCCCAAGAAGAGGGTACTTGGAACCTCCAATCTATAGCCAGTCTGTCAGAAGCACAGGTGACAACCTGAACTTGCGATTAACATCTTAAGTCGGGGAGAGGGGCAGTCTTGAAAGACTGAGCCCTTAACCTGTGGGATCTGACACTGTCTCTAGGGAGATGGTAAGAGAATTGAGTTTTGAATAGTTGGACCTCCTCCTGGTGTCAGAAAATTGCTTGGTGGTGTCGGGGGCGGGGCGGGGGGGTAACATGTTCTAACTGGGTACAGAATCATAAATCCAAGTTGCCAATGAACAGAATTATAACCAAATACACAATTATAGTTTTAAGCCACTAATTTCTGGCTTGGTTTCTTACCTAGTGGTAGATAACTAACACATTGGGTAAAAGGACCTTGGTATGCTTTTGATACAAAATAAAAGTCAGACACAGGAAATCTGTTACTCCCACCTCCTATTTTCCTTATATCTAATTACCTTTGCTCTCTCTTTTTTTTTTTTTCCGTGATATTTCTGCAAATTTTGAAATGACTGACCACCCTCTTTTTGAAATGCCTCCTTTGATTTTCTTCGCTGCTCTTTCCTGGCATCCCCAATCTCACCAAGTCTCCTCTTTCCAGTCACTTTTGCTGGTCTCTCTTCCTCCAGATTTTCAGCACACCACTACTTCTTGACCCTCTGCTCTTCTCTTTCTGTCTCACTCCTTTGGTGAACTCACCCTGATGGCTTTATCCTGAGAATTATCCTCTCTATCCTGAAGACATGTAAGTTTTACTATAACCTGATCTCTGTCTATCATTGTTTTCAGTAATCATCTGGGAGTTGCTTTTCATACAGAAAACAAAATACAGGCATACCTTGTTTTACTGCACTTTGTTTTGTTGTGTTTTGCAAGACTGCATTTTTTACGAATTGAAGGTTTGTGGCAATTTTTCTAACAGCAGCATGTTCTCACTTTTTGTCTCTGTGTCACATTTTGGTAATTTTCATAATATCTCAAACTTTTTTATTTTTATTATATTTGCTATGGTGATCTGTGATCAGCAATCTTTGATGTTACTATTATAATTGTTTTGGAGTGCCCATATAAGACAGCAAACAATTGGTAAATGCTGTGTGTGTTCTGAGTACTCTACCCACCAGCTGTTCCCCATCTCTCCCTGTCCTGGGGCCTCTCTATTCCCTGAAACACATAAACATTGACATTAAGCCAGCTGATAACCCTATGGTGGCCTCTAAGTGTTCAAATAAAAGTCACACATCTCTCACTTTAATCACAAGATAGAGATGACTAAGCTTAATGAAGAAAGTATGCCAAAAGCCAAGACAGGCCAAAAAGCTAGGCTTCCTGCACCAAATGATTTGCCAAGTTGTGAATGAAAAGGAAAAGTTCTTGAAGGAAATGGAAAGTGCGACTCCAGTGAACAGTCTTATTGCTGATATGGAAAAAATCTTAATAATCTGGATTGAAGATCAAACCAGCAGCAACATTCCCTTAAACCAAAGACTAATCCATAACTCTCCTCAATTCTATGAAGGCTGAGATTGAGGAAGCTGCAGAAGAAAAGTGGGAAGCTAGCAGAGGTAGGTTCCTGAGGTTAAAGGAAAGAAGCCATCTTTGTAACATAGAAATGCTAGGTGAAGCAGCAGATGCTGATGTAGAAGCTGCAGCAAGTTATCCAGAAGATCCAGCCAAGATAATTCATGAAGATGGCTATACTGAGCAACAGATTTTCAATGCAGACAAACAGCCTTCTATTGGGAAAAGATGTCATCTAGGACTTTCATAGACAGAGAAGTCAAAACCTGGCTTCAAAGCTTCAAAAAAACAGGTGGACTCTCTTGTTATGAGCTAAGGAAGCTGGTACCCTGGAGTTGAAGCCAATGCTCATTTACCATTCTGACAATCCTAAGGCCCTTAAGAAGTCTGCTAAATCTATTCTGCCTGTGCTCTAGAAATGGTACAACAAAGCCTAGATGACAGCACATCTGTTGACAACATGACAATGAGATTAATGTTGTTATCGTGATGGCTAACACAACATCCATTCTGCAACCCACAGATCAAGGAGTAATTTCAACTTTCAAGTCTTATTATTTAAGAAATACATTTCTTAAGACAGTGGCTGTCATAGATATGATTCCTCTGATGGATCTGGGCAAAGTCAATTGAAGACCTTCTGGAAAGGATTCACCATTCTAGATGTCATTAAGGACATTCATGATTCATGGGAAAAGGTCAAAATATCAACATTCACAGGAGTTTGGAAGAAGCTGACTCTAACTCTAATGGATGACTTTGAGGGATTTAAGACTTGAGTAGAGGATATAACTGCAGTTATGGGTGGAAAGAGCAAGAGAACTGGAATTAGAGGTGCAGCCTGAAGATGTGACTGAACTGTCTCAATCTCATGATAAAACTTGACCGGATAAGAAGTTGCTTCTCATGGATGAGCAGAAAAAGTGGTTTCTTGAGATGGGATCTACTCCTGGAGAAGATGCTGTGAAGACTGTTGAAAGGACAACAAGGGATTCAGAATATGACATAAACTTAGCTGATAAAGCAGCAGCAGGGTTTGAGAGGACTGTCTCCAATTTTGAAGGAAGCTCTACTATAGGGTAAAATGCTATCTAACAGCATCGCATGCTACAGAGAAATTGTTTATGAAAGAAAGAGCCAATCCATGGAACAAACTTCATTGTTGTCTTAAGAAATGGCCACAGCCACCCCAGCCTTCAGGAGCCACCACCCTAATCAGTCAGCAGCCATCAATCCTGAGGCAAGACCCTCCATCAACAAAAAGACTAAGACTCACTGAAAGCTTGGATGATGGTTAGCCTTTTTTAGCAATCAAGTATTTTTAAATTAAAGTATGTACATTGGGTTTTTTTAGACATAATGCTATTTCACACTTAGTAGACTACAGCATAATGTAAGCATAACTTGTATATGCACCGGAAAACCAAAAACTTCATTTGACTCACTCTATTGTGATAGTCACTTTATCGTGGTGGTCGAAAACCAAACCTGCAATATCTCCAAGGTATGTCTGTCTGCACATTGACTATGATTCTCAGAATTCACGTCTGACAAAACTGAAAACATCTGGAAGTCTCTTTAGGGGTCCTGCTTTCAAGAGAAGTTCTTTTTCCCACCTGACTGAAGTTTTGCATAGTAAATTCAGGGCAAAATATTTCCCATCCTTAATGAAGAAGCCCCAAACAAACAAATAAAAAAGCCAGTACGAGTTCAACTCTTATGGTAAACCCAAGGACACAAGATAAATGAGAAAGCCAAGTATTAGACACACTCACATGTAACTGCTGCTGAAACACTGTTTTGTACTTAGGCATTCAGAGATGCTTCTGCCAGTTCCAAATAGGAATCCTCTTGTAGCTCTGGGCTTCAAAGAATGAAATAAAACAATAATTTCAATTTTATAAGTCCTCAGAGTGAAAACAACTGAGACGTAGCCTTTTTCTGGCTGTTGTGTGTTCCAATCCCTGCAGGCCAATTAAGTTCTTTCAAAGCCCCAGCAAGGGCTTGAAGGTTAATTAAAATGTGTGATTTAAGAAAAGCTGAGGATAGTATATAGTGCACATACTCCACCAGCTGCCTTCGAAGCAACATTTAATTAACCAGCAGTGAGGCTCAGCCAATGCTTTTTTTCCCATTTCTGCACAGACACCATGGAAGGAGAGTGCCAAGGTCTCAGTAGGTGATGCGCATGAAGACAGTGAGGGGAACATCTCTCCATTCACCCTCCCGCTCTCTCCCCTCCCCTTAGAGAAGGATCCTGCTTTTTGGTGTCTTTATTATCATGCCATCCTAAGACTTTCTCCCACAAATAATAGATCCTTCCCCATTGCCCCTCCTCCAAAGCCCCAGCTCCTGCTCCCCCTCCATATACTACTTCCCATTTATTTTCTGTTTTTCACAATGGCAGCTACTTGGCTACTTAGCCAGTGGCCTGTTGAGATGCTAACCCTCTCTGTAAATACCTGCCTTTTAACTGAAGGGCCTATATGACTTGAAAGCCCATCAGTAGAAAGTGGTAGCCAGCCTCAAAGACAGCCCCCAGTGATCCCCGTCTCCTGGTATCTCACTTTGTATAATCTGCTCCACATATTTTACCAGGGTTGGTCTGGGTGGTCAATAGCACGTAACAGAAGTGATGGTATGTCATTTCTGAGATTAGGTTATAAAAAAAAATTCCATCTTAGGAGAGGCCTTTCTAGTCTTGTGGCCTGGAGAGTGACATGAGTGAGCTTGGAGGTGGTTCCTGCAGCCACCGTTAAACCTTCAGAGACTACAGATTTGCTGGATTGCTTGGCTGCAAGTTCGTGAGACCCTGACCTAGTACCACCCAGCTAAGTTGCTCCCAGATTCATAACCTACAGAAACTGTGAGAGAAACATTTTGTTGTCTTAAACTACTAAGTTTGGGGGTCATTTGTTATGCAGCAGTAGATAGCTAATACAGAATGTTGGGTCTTTCCCACATGATGAAACATTTAGCAGCACACAGAGGCGACTTGCTGTAGAGTGAGCTGAGCACCCCTTTCTGGGGGTTTCTAGGAAAAAAGGACAAGGAGAGCAGACACTTGAGGAAAAGTGTCATGTCGGGGAGGGGACCAACAGGAGAGTGTTGCTGGGCAGAATCAGCTGCCCAGAAGAAGGAAAGAGGTAACTGCTCAGGAGACTGGAGTCTTCCCTTGTCAGGTAAGGCTTTGAAGCCTCCTCCGTTCCCCCCACTTTCTCTCCTCCTCACACCTCAGCTACCGTGAGGCTATAGACCGGCTACATTTTGTTCCGTCAGACACCTATCTCACATTATCTCTTTCAAGGTATGTATCTCCTCTCTTTCTCTTAACGTTTCCTTTGAGGTGATGATACACATCTGTGCTCCTTATGCAAGAAGTGAGCTTTTGTGTAATGATTCCCAAATGGTTAGTTAGGAGGAAGGATCTATGGCACATGTAAGAGGAAGATGTGAGTCCTGTTTGGGGAGCTAACAGAATCACACGGGAAGCTTTGCTAGAATGTGGATTGCTCAGTCCCATTCATGCCTTCACTCATTTCACATATAGTTGCCCAAAGGTTTCAGGCATTGGTACAGGTTGCAAGGATACAGAAGTAAATGAATCAAACATCCTTGCCTGAATGAAGCTCATATCAGAAATTTTTATTCAGGAGATTTGACTTCTCCTTCCGTGGCTCTGTGGTGCAGCCAGGCTGATCAACAACTGCCTGATCCAGCCTTAGGCCCAACCATGTGACTTCCATTTTGATACAGTCACTCTTTTTTATTATGGAATATCTGATATTTATATATATATATATATATATTTTAAAGATTTTATTTATTTATTTGACAGAGAGATAGCAAGAGCAGGAACACAAGCAGGGGGAGTGGGAGAGGGAGAAGCAGGCTTCCCGACGAGCAGGGAGCCCGATGCGGGACTCGATCCCAGGACCCCGGGATCATGACCTGAGCCGAAGGCAGATGCTTAACGACTGAGCCACCCAGGCGCCCTGGAATATCTGATATTTACTAAAGAATGTAACATCTATATGAGTTATAGAATATAACAATAAAATGAATGTCTGTGAACCCATTACTAACTTATGTTCTAGAATATCACCAGGGCTGTCCCATCTACCTTTGCTTTCACCTCTTCTGTTCTCTTACTTCCACCAGAGTCTTTCACCTCCTTGGTTAAGTTTATTCCTAAGTATGTTATTCCCTTTGATGCTCCTGTAAATGGGATTGTTTCTTTAATTTCCTTTTTGAAAAGAATGAACTCATTATTAGTGTATGGGAACACAACTGATTTTTTTAATGTTGATTCTGTATCTCGAAACCTTGCTGAATTCACTGAATTCATTATTACTTCTACCAGTTTAGGATCATATACCATGACCAAGTGGGATTTATCCCCGAGATGCAATGATGGTTCAACATATGCAAATCAATTAATGTGATACAGCGCATAAACAGAAAGAAGGATAAAAATCACATGACCATCTCAATAGATACAGAAAATGCAATGGATAAAATTCAACACCGTGTCACGATTAAAAACTCTCAACAAACTAGGTATAGAAGGAACTCACCTCGACACAAATGAAAAGGCCACAGCTAATGTCATACTGAAACTGAAAGCTTTTCCACTAACATCAGGAATAAGATAAGAAAAAGGACGTCCACTCTTGCTATTTCTATTTAACATCATATAGGAAGTCCTAGCCAGAGTAATCAGTCAAGAAAAAGAAACAAAGGGTTTCAAATCAGGAAAGAGGAAGTAAAATTATCTCTGTTTGCAGATGACATGATTTAATATGAAAAACTCTAAAGACTACACACACACACACACACACACACAAATATTAGAACTAATAAATTCAGTAAAATTTTAGGATATGAAATTAACACATGAAGATCAGTTGCATTTCTGTGACTGTCCTTTATGATAGATTGGTGGTAGGGGGCTACTTTGATTAGTGGAAGAGGTCCTTGGACTGAACCTCAGATAAAGAAGGGCTACCTGCCCACCTATGGTACTTTGCAATTGGTTTTGGGTACAGGTGTTTTCTTTTTCTTTTTTGAGGGGAGAGTGGTATGCAGGTATTTTAAATAAAGCATTGTGCAGTGGAAATAGCATGAACTTTGGAGTCAGTCAGACCTGAGTTCAAGTTTTCTTCCCACCACTCCGTATTTTCTGACTCTGAGAAAGCTATTTTCTCTCCCTGAACCTTTGTTTCTCACCTGTAAAATGAGGTTATTAATATTTACTTCACAGCTTGTTGTCTGAATGAGATATGGCATAGCATATATGAATACAGACTGCCTCAAATTTAGTAGAGAGTTCCATAAAATGTGGCTGTGAGTGGTGGCCATAGTAGAGTAAGTAGTAATAGTAAAAGCAAAAAGCTTTATCAAGGTTATATTAAGTTATATGCCTTGGATACCAAGCTCTATGAAAGAATTCTCCCTGAATACTGAGACTTTCAGGACTCTCCTCCTTCCCCAAGTTTCTTAGGAACTCTGGACAGAAGAGAAGATGTGAGCATGTTAGTATGGAGAGAGGCTAACAAGGTAGCAAGTATATCTACTCCCCGTGGTGTTCCTGAACTTAGTCAAACCCACAGTAGATTCCATGCGTTTGTGACTGAGAAGCAACACGGTAGAGTTGGAAGAGCATGTTTGGGCACCAGATGCCCGGGGTTCTAATGTAGTCTCTGCAGCTTGCTTACGAGCAATGTTAGGAGGGTAGTTCCTCTCAGACCTGCTTTACTCATCTGTAAAATGGGAATAATATCTAGCCCATTACAAGCATCAAGTGAGGTAATACACATAAATCTCCAAACACGGTTCCTGTCATCTAGAAAATCCTCACCAAATATTAATAACCTTTCTTTCTGTTCCCCCCATCTGAATCACACAGCACAACTCCAACAACTCATGGAGATTTAGAAGAAACTCCAGGGCTTATTTATGATCCAAAAAGGAGGAGAGGTATATTATAATCCTTTCGGATGTGCAATCACTTGACAAGAGAGAGGAAATCATTTGTACACCCAAATTTTTATGTTATTTGTGATGTACCTCCAGATATATTTAAAATACACAGGATTCAAATAAATCTACAAAATTATTCAAACCACAGATGAAGCATAGATGGATTTTTAACAGTTACGTATGTAACAAGGACTATCTCTATGGAAGATCTAGTGATAAAAGGGAACTTAGAGCACCTCCAGGCTAGATGTACATCTCAGAGGAAAGCCCATCTAGAACACCTTTTAGATACAGAACAATACTAGAATGCCTGGATTCAAATCCCAGCCCTGCCCCTCATTTAGTTATGGGACACTGGGCAACAAACTCTCTAAGCCTCAGTCTTCTCATTTCTAAAATGGGAATAATTATAATACATAATTCATAGGGTTGTTGTGAGAATTTTTTTTAGAAAAGAAAAAATATATGTAAAGTGCTTATTTATACCACTGCCTGGTAATGAGTACATGTGAGTAGACACCATCATTTTCAAGTGGCCACTGAGCTCTAGCTTGAATTTTCAGGAAAACTCAGGACACTCACATCTTCCACTGTTCGATAGCGCTGGTCCTGCCCTCTAGTACAGATGAAAGGGAGGGTGTTCTTTATCCAGCGAGGTGGGACCCCTGATGCTCTCTCTCTCCCGTGGCTTCTGTCGTGAAGGATTTCTAGCCTCCCACCGCCATTCCCTGGGCTGCCCTCCTCTAACTGCTCCCAGTTTGTTAGTGACCTTTCTAGAGTGCATCATGCAGCATTAACCAAGTACTCCGGATGTGGTCGAGTAAACTGGGACGAGGGTTTCCACTAGTGAAGAGTGACTCTGCACTTTTACCAGCAGAATCCCACTGGGTTAGGTTTTGTTTTGTTGTATGTAATATTGTAAGAGCAAACTTATTTGGTGCTACATATAGGCCTTTATCTCTTGGGTTTTACCTTATTAGTTGATTCCAGTGTTCCATCTGTTCTGTCCTGCTAATAACACTTTGAATTCTATTCTTCCCACTTGTGTGTCAGCTATAAACAAAGCTACAAACCAGGTACGAAGCTTCATCCAAATCATGAAGAAAAGGGTATTTTCTTAAACTGCTGACAGTAAGAGAGGAACAGTGCTCCACCTCAGTGTGTGCGACAGAAGCAGGGGGTAAGGCACCTTTTGGACCCAGCTGACCAAGGACAGGGTGGCCTGGAGTAATCTCTGCAAGCCAAGAAAAGCCACTCATCAACAGCAAAATTAATTTATCCATTAATCAGTCAATAAAGCAATGGGGAGATGCCTGAAAGACAACATACCCAGGCTAAAATAGACACTGAGAAATGACCAATATCAGATACTCTCAGAGATGTTTTATTAGAGAAAAGTCATTGGATTCCTGAACAAGGTAGAAAAAAGTGATGCAAAACAGGATAACTGGAAACATCCCATAGAAACTGCAGTTAGTTCATAATTCACTGGGCTCTGCTAATACAAGCAGGACTTCTTTTCTAGAAGTGTTGGAGGGAAAAGACTGCTGTGTCTCATAACAGATATAGACTCTCAGGCTACATGATTTACACCTTCCATATATGCAGATAACTAAGAGATATAAAAGACAGATTCATTTCCTTGAGGGATTTGCTTTAGAATTAAGGAGAGAGAATGAAAACACATAATAGAACATAGTCATATTGAATAGTACGAAGAACCCAAGGGAGACAAAAAAAAGGGGAAGTGGGGAGGAAAGCAAAATATTATTGAAAGCCTACCGACTGTGTGCCAAGCGATTTCCATACATGTTCTCTTTTACTGCTTGCCAAGATTCTTTAGTATAAATAACCCATTTTTATAGATGAAAAAACTGATGCTCAATGAGTTTAAGTAATTTTCTCAAGGCTCACAGGTAAGAAGCCAAACATGACTCAAACTAGGTTTATCTGCCTCTAAATCCTACACTCCCTCAATGCAACACACTGCCTCCTTGGGTTACAGTCCATTTGGGGAGAGTGGATATATACAAATTGGACAAAACAAATTCTGCCAGAGAGTCATTTCTCAAGAAAATCTGTTAAGCCCTAGGATGGCACATGATGTGGAGTGTGAAGGATAGAGAAGAAAAAAATGACACCTCTAAAGTGTAATGGTGACACCACTGCTGAGGGTCAAAGTAAGAGGAAAAGATGCTTTTAGATGAAAGATAATCAATTATTTTTGGAATTTGCTGAATCTAGTATGAGAGTGATTTACACAACCTAAATTCTTTGTAGAGGAAACAAACCAAAGCTGCTAAGAAAAGAGGGCTTAGAGTTCTGAGGGGTACTTCGACATTGAGGTAGTCGCTGAACTTAAGGCTCTTATTGACGAAGAGCAGAACGTAAGAGACAGAGAACTGCTGAAAATCCACAATTATGTAACTAGAGGGTCCCGTGAAAGATCACCAGAAACCTTATCCAACCTCAGAATGGGGCAGAGGCAACAAAAACCAAAGCAGGAGAGGGTCTCAGGTGTGGTACACTCCATGAGTGGCTTCGGTTCTCCATCACTTCCTACACCCACACCTCTGCCAGGGTCTCACCAGTGGTGAACGTACTTCTCTGCCTGAGACTTCAGGTTTATCATTGTGCCTTGTTTTGACCAATGGTACGTGGGAAGAAGTGGCAGTGTGCCAGCCCCAAGCCTAGCCTTTGAGAAGCTTTACATGTTTCTGCTTAGGGTCCTGTGTCTCTGCCATTACCACAAGAAAAACATGGCTCAGCTTTCTCACTCATCATAGGAGGAGAACAATCAATAGAAGAGCCTCCCTGGCTGAACTGAGTACAGCAGAGCCACTCCGGCAGCCAGAGCCTGAAGACAGCCACCAGCCAAGTCCGTCCTATACCAGATGAACCCCCAACAACAATGCAAAATGTGTGAGCAGTAATGCCTAAATACTGTTTTACATCACTGAGTTTTTGGTTGGTTTGTTATGCAGTTGCAGCTAAACATCAGGTGAGCTGACTTTGGCAAATATGTCAGACATAATATGGAGAAAAGATCATTGAACTTGGAAGCAGGTAGTCACCACAGATCTGTAAGAATAAATGATGATGTTTCAGGAAAATTGCAAGCTCAAAAATTAGATTTCAAGGTATTAAGAACAGCAGAAGAGGCTAGGAAATGCAGTCGTAAGTAGAGAAGACTTAGTTGAGAAGCCTTGAGGTTAAAATGAACAGGATAATTGTTAGCAGGATAATCAAACACCATATCCCAATAGAAGGGTCTTTGCATATTTGGAAGGACAGGAAAGGAATCCGTGGGGTAGGGATAGGGGGCACAGGGAGGCTCGTGATTGTAGAGCATGAGAGCCTAAGTGTGGGGGGAAGTGTCCTCAGAAAACAGACAGAAGTGGGGTACAGCACAGAACATGAAATTAGTGATTCTGCAATCACCAAGGAGACATAATGAAAGAACTAAAGTCAATTTCCGAGTCAATAAAACATTTAAAGAAGAATTAATACCTATTCTTCTGAAACTGTTCCAAAAAATAGAAATGGAAGGAAAACTTCCAAACTCGTTTTATGAGACCAGAATTACCTTGATCCCAAAATCACACAAAGACCCCATCAAAAAGGAGAATTACAGACCAATATCCCTGATGAACGTGGATGCAAAAATTCTCAACCAAAATACTAGCCAATAGGATCCAATAGTACATTAAAAGAATTAGTCATCATGACCAAGTGGGATTTATTCCCGGGCTGCAAGGTTGGTTCAACATCCACAAATCAATCAATGTCATACAATACATTAATAAAAGAAAGAACAAGAACCATTTAATCCTCTCAATAGATGCAGAAAAAGCATTTGGCAAAGTACAGCATCCTTTCTTGATCAAAACTCTTCAGAGTGTAGGGATAGAGGGTACATACCTCAATATCATAAAAGCCATCTATGAAAAACCCACAACGAATATCATTCTCAATGGGGAAAAACTGAGAGCTTTCCCCCTAAAGTCAGGAACACGGCAGGGATGTCCACTATCACCACTGCTGCTCAACATAGTATTGGAAGTCCTAGCCATAGCAGTCAGACAACAAAAAGAAATAAAAGGCATCCGAATCGGCAAAGAAGTCAAACTCTCACTCTCTGCAGATGATACGATACTTTATGTGGAAAACCCAAAAGACTCCACCCCAAAACTGCTAGAACTCATATAGGAATTCAGTAAAGTGGCAGGACATAAAATCAATGCACAGAAATCAGTGGCATTTATATACACCAACAACCAGACAGAAGAAAGAGAAATTAAGGAGTCGATCCCACTTACAATTGCACCCAAAACCATAAGATACCTAGGAATAAATCTAACCAAAGAGGCAAAGAATCTGTACTCAGAAAACCATAAAATACTCATGAAAGAAACTGAGGAAGAGACAAAGAAATGGAAAAACGTTCCATGCTCATGGATTGGAAGAACAAATATTGTGAAGATGTCAATGCTACCTAGAGCAATCTACACATTTAATGCAATCCCTATCAAGATACCATCAACTTTTTTCAAAGAAATGGAACAAATAATCCTAAAATTTGTATGGAACCAGAAAAGACCCCGAATAGCCAGAGGAATGTTGAAAAAGAAAAGCAAAGCCGGTGGCATCACAATTCCAGACTTCAAGCTCTATTACAAGGCTGTCATCATCAAGATAGTGTGGTACTGGCACAAAAAAAGACACACAGATCAATGGAACAGAAGAGAGAGCCCAGAAATGGACCCTCAACTCTATGGTCAACTCATCTTCGACAAAGCAGGAAAGAATGTCCAATGGAAAAAAGACAGTCTCTTCAACAAATGGTGTTAGGAAAATTGGACAGCCACCTGCAGAAGAATGAAACTGGACCATTTCCTTACACCACACACAAAAATAGACTCAAAATGGATGAAAGACCTAAATGTGAGACAGGAGTCCATCAAAATCCTAGAGGAGAGCACAGGCAGCAACCTCTTCGACCTCAGCCGCAGCAACTTCTTCCTAGAAACATCACCAAAGGCAAGGGAAACAAGGGCAAAAATGAACCACTGGGACTTCATCAAGATAAAAAGCTTTTGCACAGCAAAGGAAACAGTCAACAAAATCAAAAGACAACCGAAAGAATGGAAGGAGATACTTGCAAATGACACATCAGATAAAGGGCTAGTATCCAGAATCTATAAAGAATTTCTCAAACTCAACACCCAAAGAACAAATAACCCAAACAAGAAATGGGCAGAAGACATGAACAGACATTTTTCCAAAGAAGACATCCAAATGGCCAACAGACACATGTGAAAGTGCTCAGCATCGCTCGGCATCAGGGAAATACAAATCAAAACCACAATGAGATATCACCTTACACCAGTCAGAATGGCTAAAATTAACAAGTCAGGAAACGACAGATGTTGGCAGGGATGCGGAGAAAGGGGAGCCCTCCTACACTGTTGGTGGGAATGCAAGCTGGTGCAGCCACTCTGGAAAACAGTATGGAGGTTCCTCAAAAAGTTGAAAATAGAGCTACCCTACGACCCAGCAATTGCACTACTAGGTATTTATCTAAAGGATACAAACATAGTGATTCAAAGGGATACATGCAACCCAATGTTTATAGCAGCAATGCCCACAATAGCCAAACTATGGAAAGAGCCAAGATTCCATCAATAGATGAATGGATAAGGAAGATGTGGTATATATATACAATGGAATATTATGCAGCCATCAAAACCTCCGAAATCTTGCCATTTGCAATGACGGATGGAACTAGAGGGTATTATGCTAAGGGTAATAAATCAATCAGAGAAAGACATGTATCATATGACCTCACTGATATGAGGAACTCTTAATCTCAGGAAACAAACTGAAGGTTGCTGGAGTGGTAGGGGGGTGGGAGGGATGGGGTGGCTGGGTGATAGACATTGGGGAGGGTATGTGCTATGGTAAGCACTGTGAATTATGTAAGACTGATGAATCACAGACCTGTACCTCTGAAACAAATAATACATTATATGTTAAAAAGGAGAAGAAGAAGAAGATAGTAGGAAGGGAAAAATGAAGGGGGGGAATCGGAGGGGGAGATGAACCATGAGAGACTATGGACTCTGAGAAACAAACTGAGGGTTCTAGAGGGGCGGGGGGTGGGGGGATGGGTTAGCCTGGTGATGGGTATTAAAGAGGGCACGTTCTGCATGGAGCACTGGGTGTTATGCACAAACAATGAATTGTGGAACACTACATCTAAAACTAATGATGTCATGTATGGTGATTAACATAACATAATAAAATAAAATTTTAAAAAAAAATTTCTGAGTCAATAGGCTACACTTCATGGAGGAAGTATTTTTTTCCAGTGAAATCCCAAGAATGTGTAGATAGCAATCTGGGAATATGAACGAGTATCACACAGTGGTCTCCAAAATTTATTTCCCTTACACTGAATAGGACTCTGAAGAGTGAAATATCTAATCGAGATGTATCCAAAGAGTTAATAATATAGTTTTCATGGAGAGAGAAGGAATTTGACATTCTACAGAAAATTCAAGTCCATGGCTTTGAGTATTTCAAAGTGTTTTTAAGAGGAGCACCTGGGTGGCTCAATCGTTAAGCGTCTGCCTTCGGCTCAGGTCGTGATCCCGGGATCCTGGGATGGAGTCCCTCATCGGGCTCCCTGCTCTGTGAAGAGCCTTATTCTCCCTCTGCCTCTGCCTCTCTCTCTCTCTCTCTCTCTGTCTCTCATGAATAAATAAATATAATCTTAAAAAAAAAAAGTGTTTCTAAGTGACCAATCATGATATCAGATGGGGATGTGAGTTAGGGGGCCCTCTCAATGAGAGGAGAGGAGCCCGTGGTTTTGGGGTGTTGGCGGAGAAGCATGGTACACCGTGGCTGTGAGCTGCCACTACCCCCAACTAAGCTAACAAGTGTGGCCTGTCTCAGGTTTTCTAGCACCTGGAACTTCGTGAGGTTTCCTTTTGTTGGCCTGACTTCACAATCCCCAGCCAACTCTATGAATGTATCTGTCTGAAGGCCATTTATTTATTTTTAAATATTTTATTTACTTGACAGAGAGAGAAAGCGAGAGAGGGAACACAAGCAGGGGGAGTGGGAGAGGGAGAAGCAGGCTTCCCGCCGAGCAGGGAGCCTGATGCGGGGCTCGATCCCAGGACCTGAGCCGAAGGTAGACGCTTAACCCACTGAGCCACCCAGGCGCCCCTGAAGGCCTTTTAAAATGACATAAAAGGACTATGGAAAATGCCTATGAGCAATTCATAGATGAGGCTGGTTCTACTTTTGAACACTGGTTCGCACACCAGCTGAGGCCAACGGGTCAGAGCCACCTGAGGAAAACGGAGTAGGAGCCATCTTGCAAAGTTCTCTTCCAGGCAGGACTGCTGCTGACTCACCAGGAGAGAGAGTCCGCCCCGCAGCGCCGGGGCTGTCACCACCAAGTTGTTGTGCCTCATTTCTGCTCTCATGGGGAGGACAATACTTACTTTGCCTGCTCTGACACCACTGGAGTATTATGAAGGCTCCTCTGTGGCGCAGCACTCTTTCCTGCCCTCGGCCCCAGGCTGTGTCGGGCCTCAGTGAAAAACTGAGACCCGGATGCTTGGTGCCCCTGGCCCATCGGCTGCAGCCATACTTGTAAGGGATTCTCGCCAAAGTTATCCCCAGAGCACCCATCAGGTGCGCAGAGCGAACTTGTCACGGAATGGGTTAGTGCAAGAGGGGGAAGGGACGCAGGTTTGGGGTTTCCCAGTGAAGGAAAAGCAGATACTGCATCGTGCGGAGATGAGAATTCAGCAGTCCAGCCTGCTCCGGACTGTCATTTCCAGTGGCACACCACAAATGCTGCTTGGGGCAGGGAAGAAGCGTGTAAGGTAGACCCAGCCGTGTTAGCTAGGATACCCCTAGCCACCCTAGGTTCAGATTCGAAAATCAGCCGTTGTAGTAGGTCAGGTGGCTTATGACTGGCAGGCCGACTCTACCCGCCAAAAACCTAAGAGCAGCTCCCTAACCAATGAATGAACAATGTGTGCTGGATATTGTTTGTTGGAAATCAGAACTGTCCTACCTTTCTAAGCTCTCCTCTGTCCTGCAGGGATGAGAAGCTCAAAACCACAGTTCCCAGACCTCCTTACCAGAGAACCCAGTTAGATGTGGCCGCTGAGAAGCATTTGAGATTTATATACATACAGCAGGGTAAAGACAACAGTGTACCTGGGGGGAGGGAGTTCTTTAATAAATGGTAGTCAGGAAAGGCTTCCTGGATAAGGGGATCTTGGAGCAGTGATGTGAAAGAAATGAGATAGTGAGTCATGGAGCTGTGTGGAAGAAGAGCTTCTTCCTGGCACAATCTTAGAGGCCTGAACACGCTGTGCCTGAGGTAGAGTGAGTGATGGGGAAGAAGAGATAGGTTCGACCCAAAAAGTGACAGGGGCCCCTATTATGGAGGGTCTTATAGATCATGGGAAGGTTTCTGGCTTTTACTCTGAGTGAGATGGCAAACTGCTAGATCGTTTTGAATAATACCTGTAATTTTGCTCTTGTACTAAGGAGAAAACTTTATTTTTTTAAAAAAAATAGAACCTTATTGGACACCTCACCAAAGATGATACACAGATGGCAAATAAGGATATGAAAAGTTGCTCCCACATCATAGGTCATCAGGGAAACAAACACAAATTAAAACAACACAGTGATGCCACTGTACTTCTATCAGAATGGCCAAAATCCAGAATACTTAGAACACCAAGTACTGGCAAGGATGTGGAGCAACAGAAACTCTCATTCATTGCTGGTGGGAATGCAAAATGGTACAGCCACTTTGGAAGACGGTTTGGTGGTTTGTTGTTTTTTTTTTTTTTTATGAAACTAAACATACTCTACCATACAATCCAGCATTTACTCAAAGGAGTTGAAAACGTATGTTCACATAAAACCCTTTGTACAGATGTATGCAGCTTTATTTATAATTACCAAAACTTGGGAGCAACCAATATGCCCTTTGGTAGGTGAATGGATAAACTATAACATATCCAGACAATGGAATGTTATTCAGCACTAAAAAGTAATGAACTACCAAACCACTAAAAGACATGGAGGAACCTTTAAGTGCCTATTTCTGAGTGAAAGAAGCTAACTAGGAAAGCTACATACTATATGACTCCAACTATATGACATTCTGGAAAAGGCAAAACAATAGAGACAGTAAAAAGATCAGTGGGTTGCCAGGGGTTGGGGGAGGGAGAGATGAAGAAGAGATTTTTTAGGGCAGTGAAAATACTCTTTAAGATACTATAATGGTGGATCCATGTCATTATACATTTTGTCCCATAGAATATACAGCAGCCGAGAGTGAGGCCTAACATCAACTATGGACTCCAGGTGACAATGGTGTGTCAATGCACGTTCATCAGTTGCAACAATGTACCACTCTCGTGGAGGCTGCTGATACTGGGGGAGGCGAGGCAGGTGTGGGGAAAGGGATAAAAGGAAATCTCAGAACCTTCTGCTCAGTATTGCTGTGAACCTAAAACTGCTCTAAAAAATAAAGCCTATTTCAAAAAACAGAGCATGAGAAAACACAGACACAGCATTTTATCCTCAAAAGCCACACCGCATGCTACTTCCCACCGGCCCACTACTCCTCCAGTGTAATCTATTGGCTTCTTGAGTTTTATTTGAAAACATCAGTTTTTGCCATCTTAACAAGCTGGCTTATGAAGTGATTGTGAATTCTAACATCAGGTTCTTACCAGAATTTTCTGCAAACTGCAGAATAAAGGCTTAGTCCCTGGATGGGCTACAAGATAATGTTGGATTTAAGGAGAGGCAAGAGGCTAAAGAGTAATAAGAAGTTCATGCTAAGCGAGAAGATGCCTGCGATTTGGCTGAGACAATTTCCCTGGGAAGAATGTCCACTTAACATTAGAAAATGTCTCACTGGAGGGGACTCCAGCCCAAGACCCAAGCCCTTTGTTCCAGCTGAAAACCAAAGAAGACTGCAAGAAAGTGCTAAAGAGAAGAGGGGAGGGAAGAGGTGGGGGGGAGGAAAGGAAAAAGGAAAAAAAGAAAAGGATTTAGACTATCCCAGGTAACACTCGGATAAAGGACTGTATGAGGAAAAAAAAAAAAGTCCTCAACAAAACAAAGGAGAGAAAAATATCTGAGTTTCATTAACTGATCTTAGCCAGAACTAACACAAAGAAGAACGCCAGGCTGACTTTAGAAACTTTCTCAACTGAAAAGATGAGAGAGGTTATTAGAGCTTGTACTTGTTGCTTGGTTCAATCAAACCCTTTCCCCAGTAAGCTTCTCACCTAAAGCCCCATTTGGGAAAATAACATCTAGTCATTAAAAAAAAATCTTCCAGTTCTATGTAGACATGAAAATAGTTTAAAACGTCAATTGTACAGCCGGAAGTCAGGGGGCTGTTCACACACAAATAACCCAGTTTTTAAAGAGGCACTCCTGGCACTAATAGCTCACCTTGTCGAGACCCTCCTGCCCTCCGCGCCCCACCCCCCCACCCCGCCACACACACAGTGCGCACCACACTCCTGTAGCTCCTCCCATGGGCTCCGCGTGTCCCACACCAGCCCATCCACGCACACCAGCTTGTTCCCCTCATCGACTTCCATGCGTGACACATGTTGAATGGGGGTGTCAACATCCGGGGCAGTCTTCTGCCTCGGTTACTGTGTTCATGGCACGGCCAGAGAAGCACTAAACGCCCCCTGCCCCGAAGTACATGGTTTCTGTTCATCTGCTAGAGATTCTTGCTATTCAGAGTAGGTACACGGGCCTGCAGCACCCCTATCACCTGGGAACTTGTTACAAATAAAGAACCTCAGCCCCACCCCCAGACCTGCTGAATCAGAGCCTGCGTTTTTTTTTTTTTTTTTAAGATTTTATTTATTTATTTGAGACACAGAGAATGAGAGAGAGAGAGCACATGAGAGGGGGGAGGGTCAGAGGGAGAAGCAGGCTCCCTGCTGATCAGGGAGCCCGATGTGGGACTTGATCCAGGGACTCCAGGATCATGACCTGAGCCGAAGGCAGTCGCTTAACCAACTGAGCCACCCAGGCGCCCAGAGCCTGCATTTGAACAAGAGCTGCAAGTGTTCTGTGCACAGGGGAACTCTGAGAAGTCCCATGCCACAAAGCCCCGCTTGGAAGCCATGCAGAGTCAGGCATCGGACAAAGGGACTGTTTACTTAAGTTCTAATCGGAAAGAGTCCTGGGGACCTTCTTTAACATCCTCACTCTGATACCAACTCTGGACCTTCGGCATGTCCAAGAGACACAAAGGCGAGCTGCATATGCGCTTGTGCCTTTTCTAGGAGCCACCGTAAAAAGTAAAAAGAAACAGATGAAAAGAATTTTAACAATATATTTTAACCCAACATATACGAAGTATAATTATTTCAACATGTACTTAATATAAAAATGTATTAAAAAGATATTTTACATCTTCTCTTATACTGTGTCCCTAAAACTCAGTATTTTATATGCAAACACAGCTCAGCTTGGGCTCACCACACGTCAAGTGCTCAGTAGCCACGCGTGGCTCGTGGCTTCAGTACTGCCCTGTGTATCTCACAAGATTGTTGTGTATCAGAGAATTTATGTGGACAGACCTTCTGAGCACTGAATGCTGCCCATCTGTAGAGAACTCATATATTTAAAGATACACTTGAGTCTGTCATGAGTTTTGCCAACTGTTGTGGCCCCCAATTTACTTTGCTCCCTGAGGATGAGCCGTGAACCGCACACACAGCCACACGCAGCCATATTTGGTGCCACGGTTGTGGTCTCGTGGAAAGAGCATAAAGCGTGCTGTCAGGATGCAGGCGGTTTTTGTTTTTGACCACATCCTCGCGGTAGGACTTTGCCCAAGTCCAGTTTCACTGTTCAGCCTCGGTTTCCTTTGTTCTCTAAAGGAAAATTATCTCTCTTCCATGAACTCCACAAAGTTGTTGCAAAGATAAATGAGTATAATAAGTGTAAGTAAACTATTACAGATTATGAATTACTGCTTATCATCTTCCTTGTATTTGTTAAACCCAGCATGCCCTCACATAATTCAAAACATAGATTATTAGAGGTCTTTCAGATGTTTTAATACATTTCCTATTCACAGCTTCCTCTAGCGGAGAGCTACTTTTAAGGTGTTAAGGCTGGGCGTGCTGGGCTATGCTGTCGGACGTGATGCCTACAGATGCCCCCTCTGGCTTGGAGAATGTGTCCTGTGCAGACTGTTTCTGCAGCAGGCAGAGGATGGCCAAGATAAATTCAGGCCAGAGGTGTGTCCAGACGTGGATTTGGAGTCAGAAAGCACCAGGTAAGAATTTTGGTCCCATGACTCGCCTTCCAAGTGGCTTTCCTTTCTGAGCCCTCATGTCCCCATCTGTGAAAAACGCTCCTGCCTAGAACGGGGGTGGGCCTCACAAGAGAAAATCCTGTACAACACGGACCACTGTACCCAGCCCAGGGTCCACCCTCATTACTTTGTAACCGTTTTTATATTATCTCCACATAGCAGATGTCTGGCATGTCATCTGGGAGAGGGACAAGCCATGGTGAGGTTCTTAAGTGGCCTGGCCATTCATCTTGTTGGGCCGTTTTGTGTGGAGGCTGTTGGCAGCTGTGTTTAGCGGGGACGGGCTATCGGTTGCACTCTGCTTTATAACTTCAAGACACTTAGTCACATCCTGCTGGACAGACTCATTATTTCTGAAGAGCTAGAAAAGCAGCTCACAAGATGGATGGCTCCCTCCAGCCTGGCCAGCCCCCATGGGGCCTCCCTCACAGCGTCTGGTCTCTCACGGAGAACCTTTCCACTTGACCATCTTGGGCAGATCTAGTCCCTCCTCCTGGGTTCTCCCATCTGAATGTACTCTATGAGTTGGTGACGGCAATGGTATCATTCTGGGTGGATATCTATAAGAAGTTTTTTCAGCCCACCTGGTGGGAGAAGCCTCTGGAGGAATGAGAGAAGCCCGGAGTGACAGCGATGCTCTGCAGGGAATGGCACAGGGCCAGAGAGGTGCCATCTAGCAGGCGTTTCTAATTGTAACACTGTGCCTTGGATGACAGAAGGCTGAGTGACCAACTGTCCTGGTTGTTCGAGACTCAGGGGATTCCCTTGAATGCAGAACTTTTGCCAGATTACTGAGAAGCCTACGATATGTTTCATCCTAAGGAGCAGTCGGGTAGAGCAGGGATTCTCCAACTTCAATGCATGTATGGGTCACCTGGGAATCTTGATAAAATGCAGATTCTGATTCAGGAGGTCTGAGGTGGGACCCAAGATTCTTCTTGTCTATCAAGCCCCAGGTAGTACTGATGCTGGGATTCACGGGCCATGCTCTGAGTAACACGGGGTTGGCAGACTTGCATGGGGCTCTGGAAAGGCCTGGCTGGCCTCCTGGCCACACCTCTTCCCAGATGGGATTCTGTGAACTGCGTTTTCCTCATTCATTCTACCTCTGCTGGCCCTGAGAATGAAACCCATTGTTCTTAACCCCCTAATCTTCCATCATCCTAGGCAGCCCCGGTCCCCTACTGTCTTTTACCTTCCCTATTCATACCAGTGCTCACACTTTCTAGTAGTCCACAGTCATCGTCAACAAATGCAAGTTTCCTCTTCCCACTTCTCACACCTCTACCAGTGGTGATTCCAAGTTACCACTGTTAAAGCTCTCCCTCTTTTCAACTTACCCACTTCACCCATTTCCAATGTAAATTTGGATTTAGGCCTTCAAACATTCCCCTTGTACATTACTGTGCCCTAGTTTTAGGCTTCCCCCCCATGGTAGACAGAAATCTAAGCTGACCCCCAGGATTCCTGGCCACCAGTGTACATGCACCTTCTGCCAGGAATGCAGTCAAACACCAGTCTAGGTGCTACTATGACGAGATTTTGCAGACGTAATGAATTTCCCTAATCAGTTGACTCTAAGGTAGAAAGATCACCCTTGGTGGGCCTGGCCTAATCAGATGAGCCCTTAAATGGGACAGGGCCTTTCTTGGCATAAGAAATTGGAACTGTGAGAGGGAGATTCTCCTTCGCAGGCTTTGAAAATGGAGGGTGCCATGTAGCAGGGAACTGCAGGGAATTCTAGAAACTGAGAGTAGGCCCTGGGTGACAGCAAGGAAACAAAGATCTCAGTCCTCCGACTGTAAAGAACTAAATATGGCCAACCAACTTGGAAGCAGATTTTTCTCCAGAGCTTCCAGATAAGAATACAGAGCAGTTAATACTTTGATTTTGGTTTCTGAGACTCTGAGCAGAGGATCCAATTAATCCATGCCTGGACTTCTGGCCCACAGAAACTATAGATGATAAAAAGGCAATGTTTTAAGCCACCAAATGTATGATAATTTGTTATGCAGCAATGGAAGATTAAGGCATTAATATACCTACCTAGATTACCAAAATAGGAGAACAAATGATCACCAGTCCATTTGGCTAGAATTTCTCTTGTATAATTTTTTCCAGGAATCAAAGTACACTGGGTCAAAGTATGAGTGATAAGTATGATACGCACAGAGCACTAGAAGGATGTTATAGAAGTGGTGGACCATGGTACAAAACAACATCCCCTGATGCTTCTCTGATCTCACCTCTTACCATTTTCCCCTCACTTCCCCTCTACTAGCCATACTAGCCTCCTTACTCTTCCTCAAGTACATCTTGGATGCACCTCCCTGAGGGCCTTTGCACATGCTGAGCCCTCTGCTTCCATCAATCTTCCTCCAGGTGTCTGCACTGACTGTTCTTTACAGGCTGTAGGTCTCCATTCACAAGCCTCCTTATCACTCACATTTACGGTGAACTTGATTTGTCACACATGTGGGTCAACTATTTAAAATACCCACCCTCAGGGACACCTGGGTGGTTCAGTCGGTTCAGTGTCTGCCTTCAGCTCAGGTCATGATCCCAGGGTCCTGGGATCGAGCCCCACATCGGGCTCCCTGCTCAGTGGGGAGTCTGCTTCTCCTCTGCTCCTCTCCTTCACTCGTTCCCTCTCTTTATCTCTCTCTCAAGTAAATAAATAAAATCTTTTAAAAAATAAAAATAAATAAATAATATACCCACCCTCAAACCCTTCCCCACCAATACCCATTTCTCCCACCAACATTCAAATGCGTGCCCTGGCCCCCTGCTTTGTCTCTCCCCAGCAGTTACTAATATCTTTTCTTTTTTTTTTTTTTTTTTGGCCTCTCTCCTCCACTAGAGCATAATTTCTGGAACAGCACAGTTTGTCTCTTCCCTGCTATAGCCCCAATGCCTCGCAGAGATACATGGTGGGCCCTCAGTAAATATTAGTAGATAGGGAGTTATTGTACATTGTGTGACACAGGAAGGCCTTCTATACAAGAAGACAACTACAGTTAGCCAGATGGCTGCACACATCTGCTCCAAAAAGAAAATGCATCTGACTTCAAATCCCTTTATAACCTCTTTCTATACTACTTATAACTTGTAATAATAGGCAGATGTACTTAAAAATGCCTGGGTGTCTATGAACTTTCACATGTGTACCCAGGCACAAACTTGTATACACACATTTATGCATGTGCATATGCACACACAGCTTAATAACAAATAGTGAGCATCATAAATGTGGGGACTTGTGAGGGGAGGGAATTCTCTATAAACCCTGCACAGCATGGCAGCCCACAGCCTGAGCACAAAGTAGTAGCAACTTCTGTTGACAGGAAAGGGTCCTGGTGAATGCACCTGTTCAAATATCTGACCAACTCAGCTTAATTTAGATGAATTCACCAAATCTGTGTGTCAAGTACAAAGAGAAGAAAGCACATCTGTGGCTAAAAGGTGCTTTGACTGTTCCACGATGGCCTTAATTTAGTGCTAATGGATTAATTTCCAGGTTGCACGTCCTCTCTCCTTAAATAGCACTTAGTGTAATTGATGCCAGGTTAATCACTGTGCCAGCCACGGGAAGTGTCCACAGGGCAGGCACCACAGGCTGTCTTACCTGTGCTTAAAGAGGAGAATGTCAGGCCTCTCAGAAGAAACAATGCTGCCTGAAAACAGTGCTGAGTCTCAAATGAGATCTTTGAGAAAAATAAAGCAGGAAGCACAATGTAGCAAAGAGACCAAACACTCTCCAGTATCTAAGAATTAAAGTGAAGATTAGGGGGATTGTTTTCCTTCTTTTTATTACTAAGTAGTTTCCAAAATCATAACAATAGGTACATATCATTTTATAATTACTGACACTACAGTGTTAAGGGGAGAAAAGACATATGGGAAGTATTTCCAATCTTAGTTGGAACTTATCTTAGTCCATCAGGGCTGCTGTAACAGACGACCACAGACTGCGTGGCTTATAAGCAATAGAAATGCATTTCCCACAGTTCTGGAGGCTGGGAGGCACCAATAGATTCGGTGTCTGGTGAGAATACACTTCCTGGTTCATAAACAACTGTCTTCTCACGGTGGCTCCACATGGAAGGGGTCGGGGAGCTCTCTGGGGTCTCCTTTCTAAGGGCACTGATCCCATTAGTGAGAGCTCCACCCTCATGACCTCATCACCTCCCAAAAGCCCCCCATCTTCATACTGTCACTTTGGGGGTTAGGCTTCAACATATACATTGTGTGTGGGGGAGGACAAATAAGGAATGACATGACTCTAAGGAAGCACACTAAAATGTTAACAATCTCAACACTGGGATCATTGCTAAATGTTATCCCTTCCCTCTTGGGTTTGTATTATTTTCTAAGTTTCTGACAGTATGTACTACCTTTTCAATTTAAAAAAAGTTGGTTAATTTTCTAAAAACTGCTACCATCCTATTTTTATAAAAACTAAGCATTTTATTTATTTCCCTTAAGTTTATTTTAAACAGGTTTCATCTCTGATTCCTGGCATATACTGAGAGGGGGAAAGTTTTTACCTTGCAGAAGTAAAGGGCATGTTCCCCGTAAAGTGTACATCTTTTAGAAGCAATCTTGCGATCCTACCTTTCCTAAGATTTTCCCATCACTCATTGAAACAAGGCAGGCATGGAGAGCTACATGCCTGGACTTAGACTTATTTGAATCCAGGGCTGGGGTGACCTTGGAGATCAGCCAGTGCCACCCTCTTCCCCAGTGGAGGAACAGAGTTCCTGAGACAGGATGGGATTTGTTCAAGGTCACACTGTGTTGGTGACATCATAACAAAGGCAAGTCTAGAATCTTAGAGAAAACCTATGTTTTCCTTTTTCTGTGTGTTCATGTTGCTTATTCTTTGGCCTCAGATACAGAATCCTATGAATTCCAAGCACAGTGCCTTATATGTAGTAGATTCTCAATAAATGAAGGTTGAAAGAATAGAAAAATTAACCAAAAAAAGTTCTGAACATGAATGATTAATGCTTTGCATAGGGAAAAAGAAGCTCTAGAAATAAACATCAATTCCTTTTTCTTAACCTGATAGGAGGAAAGAAAAAGCAAAGACAAAACTACCTTAAAAGTAGAATATCTACCCCTATCTGTGACACAGGTTGGCCATCAGGTACTGGGACCTGTCCCCAGAGAGGAAGCCAAATGACTCTGATGATGGAAACGCACAGGGAGGTCTGCACAGATCCTTCTTCAGGGGTCCAAAGAACTTAGATGAAATGTAAAAATGTCTCTCTCTCTTCCTAGTGGGTAGAGAAAACCTAATTCAGTGGCCACAAGGGAGCTCCAGTAAGCAATTGATGGAGAGCCTCCAGAACCCAGTGGGACATCACTCAGCTCAGCAAAAACCAAAGTGGTCAACACATGACAAACTTCAGGTAGTAAAAGAAGGTTTAAATGTACCCCAGAGGCAGTAAAAGGAACAGAAAGAACATTTAGTCTCCAAAGTAGGAAAGGTTTTAGAAGCAAAGAGAACATTTTCAGGATTTAGTAAGGCTTACTAATGACAACACACAGGCCTCTCCAAAGACAGGACGTACATAAAGTGCAGGGCTTGCTTTTCTTCTGTCCTCCTTCAATCAAACCAACTAGATTCTCCTCAGTAGCTGGGCTTACCCTGTGGCACAGTCATTTCAAAGGACTCGGGAAACCACACCACTCACGGACACGGCAGCTACCAGAGTTGACAGGAATTTCTCTACCATCCCCATTACGGGGGCCTCCAATGCTAGTTTTCATATTTTCCCATCCAGAGATGCCTTTTCTGAAGATGCCAAATTGCTTTTTAACCTCAAACTTTGACCCAGTTGAAACACAATGCAAACATAATAAGCACGGTATACCAGATGTCCTTTCTCTAAATGTTTTCTCTCCTGATTTTATTTTTTTAAGATTTTATTTATTTATTTATTTATTTGACAGAGAGAGAGAGACAGCGAGAGAGGGAACACAAGCAGGGGGAGTGGGAGGAGGGAGAAGCAGACTCCCCGCTGTGAGCAGGGAGCCTAATGCGGGGCTCAATCCAAGGACCCTGGGATCATGACCTGAGCTGAAGGCAGACGCCTAATGACTGAGCCACCCAGGTGCCCCTTCTCTCCTGATTTTAAAATGGAGGGTTTGAATTTTCTTTATAGGGTAAGAAAACAAAAGGTCTCTGAAGACGATATTGTGGCATTGCTGTTCTATGTGTCATGGCGGGGGAGTGTATGCGTCTAGTTCTCGTAGAGCTCCAATTTTCTTAGATGCTTCCCTTACTGGAGGACAGGCTTCTCAAGATAATCTCTATTTCTCTCATTTACTAACATCAGTACCTAGACTTATTTGGTAAAAAGATGGCTCTTCCGACAGAGCTGTCCAGGCTGAAAGGAAATCTATCAAGGGCTTTCATCTTTAGGAAAGGGTCTTAAACACAGAAGTGGCTTAATATGCATTCATTAAGTACTCTATAGAAGGCAGAATAATGCCTCTTCCCAAAGACATTCACATCCTCATTCCTGAAACCTGTGAAAAGGTCACCTAACATGGCAAAAGAGACTGCAGGTGTGATTAAATTAAGGATCTTGCAATGAGGAGATTTTTCTGTATTTCCTTGGTGGGCTCAAGGTAATCACATGGGTTCTTATAAGTGAAAGATGGAGGCAAGGATGTCAGAGTAAAGGAAAATGCAAAAGTGCTGCAGTGCATGGCTGCCTTTGAACATGGAGGAAAGGTAGAAGCCAAGGAATGCAGGCGGCCTTTAGAAACTCAAAAAGGCAAGGAAACAGATTCTTCCCTAAAGCCTCCAGAGGGAATGCAGCCCTGCTGACACCCTGATTGTAACCCAGTAAAACCCATTTCAAACTCTGACCTCCAGAACTGTAAGATATTAAATCTGTGTTGTTTTAAGCCACTAAGTTGTGATCATCCATCTAAGCAGCAGTAATAGGAAGCTACCACATAAGCCAGCTGAAAAGGAACATTTGAGAAGTACCCAAATTATCCTTCACCCCTTTCTTTAAAGAGAAGATTGATAGAAAAAGCAACCCCAAAGACTCCTAGTGTGGACTCTTCCACCAGCCTCTCCCAACAAACCTGTGCCAGAATGACCTGCAAAATGGAGCACACAGAACCATGACCACCCCCACTTGGGCTAATTGGCATTTCACAAAGCCACACGCAATCAGAACAATCAATTCTAAATTATAGACCTTTTTGCTCTGCAAATCAGCTTTCTGGCCTCCTTTTTACTCCAGATTATAACAAATCCAAATACCTCAGTAGCACATGAAACAAAGACATTGCCTAATGTGTAATTTGGGAGGGAATTTAATGATACATCTGTCTGTTTTGACAAAGCACAGTTCTGAAGTATCTATTTAAAATAAAATCAGCAGATTGGCAGCGATTAAAAATGAAAGGCTATAAAAAGTTTAGGGAAAAAAAGCATTAAAGTCTAATAGCTCTTGGTTCATGTGCCAACACTATAGTAAATATTTCCAGCACCAAATTTCTCTCCTGAAATTTTGGCATTAACTACTACAAAAAATGCCACCATTAAACAATACCAAAATATCCATCTTTTATAAATATTAGGCAATGAATCCATCTGGGGTGCAGTAAGACTGGGTATGCATAATATTTCAAGATATTTTACTGGATACTGCCGAGCATTCTCTCTCAAACCAGTAAGGTAGGAACAATATGCTATTACTTTGTCTGAAGATTGCCTTGAAATCTTTTTGACACTAATATTATTGTGCCTGAGCCATTTATTAGTGAATGTTGGAAGTGTGTGAGTTTAGGATGCTCTACATGATCATTTGGAAATATACTAAATATACTAAATAATGTTTTGATATCTGTTCTCAAAAGCTTTAATATAGTTTACACCTTAAAGCAGTAATGTATTGACGACTGGAGACGGCTACTACCAAAATGAATTTTTTTTTTTTCAAGATTTTATTTATTTGAGACAGAGAGAATGAGATAGAGAGAGCATGAGAGGGAGGAGGGTCAGAGGGAGAAGCAGGCTCCCTGCTGATCAGGGAGCCCGATGTGGGACTCGATCCAGGGACTCCAGGATCATGACCTGAGCCGAAGGCAGTCGCTTAACCGACTGAGCCACCCAGGTGCCCCCAAAATGAATTTTTAAGTTAGTCATGAAATCGTAGGAATTCCAGTGACTGAATGGCACCTGTAAGAACTCCAGGAGGAAAAGCTGCATATGCAACAACCCCAGACCCAGAACCCCATCCTAAATCACATCTCAGTGCAGACCTCAGTCCTCTCGAGATTAATCTTGCTTTACCTTCTGGCTCCAGTTATACTCAGTGTCTCCTTAAGTCCCCTGCTTCCTTTCCCCAACTTCGCTTATTGAAACTGTTAGAGATTTGTAAGAATCCAGTCCTTTATATCTTTTATCTAGTATCAACCTGGTAATATAAATTCTCTTACACGAATTCCTTATGCTATGATGAAGCCATACCTTCAGTGACTATCCCAAGAATCACAATGGGAACTTCAAAGTAATTTTACAGCTTTATAAAATTTGTTAATTGTGTAAATGGCTAGAGATGGTTTAGCTTGGCATAGGACTGTGCAAACGTGGAACTTTAATACCTTTATTATTATAACTACTTCCTTAGAACATAATGGTCCAAAACTTCTCCAAGAAGAAAATATAGGGAGAAGAGAATAGGATCGAAGAAATGATGTTTATTCATTTATTCAATATATATTTATTGTATATCTACTATATATTATGTCTTGTGCTAAGTGTTGAAAATACAATGAGGGATAAGATGGACATGGTTGTGGCCTTTTTCCTCATAGTCTAAAATGACTGCTAAATCTCCAGCCATCACCAAATGCATTTCAGTTATTAGGATGTAGGGAGGGATAAAGAAGAGCGTATCTTCCCTCTTTAAGGGAGGAACTGTCCACATTATCTCTTAAATCTCATTACAAAAACTAGTCTCGTATTTACACCGAGCTGCAAGTTTGCTAAAGAAAACAGATTCTTAGCAGCATGGTCTGTGCCCAGATCAAAATTAGGGCCCTTAAAAAAAATTAGTGCCCTTATTTCTAAGGAAGGGGGAGAAATGGATCTTGGAAGTTAACTAGCACACTCTGACATAGTATCTTTATTCCTTTTATATTAACTAGCATATAGCCTGACTTCAAGCATTGGAAGTTAGTTTGAATAGTAATCAAGTATGACAACATAAGACACAGCTTTGTAATAGATAAAGTGACACATAAATGTAAAATATTATCATTGAAGTAAAAATCCACTAGCTGTTAATTCAGGAAATTGGCACTTGCAACATTCATGGTCTGAAAGATGTTTTAAGACAGAAACAAGATCAATCCCATAATATACTGACTTATTTTCTGTTAACAGTTCTTCCAATTTCAGATTTATTTGGTTGCTAATTTTTACCAGTTATTTCTACTAACAGATTGTTTTTCTTCTAAAAATACTTAAATACCATTCTTGTATAAAACATTTGTCCTTGGGTTTCTTTCTAGAATGCACTGCATACTCTCCTTATTTATCAAAACGATTCAGAAATAAATTCATTCATTCAACATACGTCTATTGAGTACCTACTGTGTAGCAGGCACTGTTCCAGGTCCCAGAAAATTGAGCATACAATATTTTTTTTAAATGCTTTCAGAGAGTTTATATTCTATGGAGGAAGGGAGAAAACAAAGAACAAAGAAAATCTTTCTAGTTTTGCAATTTCTGTGAGTGATGCAAAAAGAAACAAACACCAGTTAATGTCCCTTTACTTCTATAATGATAAAACAAGCATAACCTGATTGCGAAATAACGAGGGGGTAGGGGCAACATTTGCCGAGCTGAATGGACCGGCTGAACAGGAAGTGACTATTTGGTTAAGGGCAGGAAAAACAATAGAGGAAAAGGGAAAAGTTGGCAAATGTTCATCAGAGAACATTTCATTACATTTCATAATGAAATGCTCACGAGAGCACCTGCCCCACCCCAACCAATGGTGACAGTGCAGAGTGTTCAGCTGACCCCGGAGCTTCCCAGGGAGAAATCTGAAACTGGCCCCGCACACGGCGGGCAAGGACAGACAGACGGAAGAGGCAGCCCCTCCAGATGGGCAGGGGGCGGGTTTAATAAGCAGGGGAACTGACATAGGAGTCTCGTCTGCAGAAGCCGCAAGGTGCGGAGATTTCCACACCTGCCCGCCAGAAACTCAACCGTTGACATAGAGGCCTTACCTGGGTTAAGTCAAGTGCACCGCCAAGGGGGTCCAGCTCCGCATTGCTAGTTCACCGCCGTGTCCTTGAACATGCGTCGAAACGGCGGGCCGAACGTGCCGAACGTGCCGAACGTGCCGAACGTGCATTCCAAGGAGGGGGGAGGAGCCTCTGACAGCCGACGTCCAGCTTCTGCCTCAGGGCTCAGCCGGCGGTCACGTCCGTTCGATGGCCTCTTCTCAAGAGCTGAGAAAGGCTGGAAACACCATAGCTTCTTTTGCCCTGTGATATCTTTTTTTTTTTTAAGATTTTTTTTTATTTATTTATTTTACAGAGATAGAGAGCATAAGTAGGTAGAGCGGCAGACAGAGGGAGAGGGAGAAGCAGGCTCTCCGCCGAGCAGGGAGCCCGATGCGGGGCTCGATCCCAGGACCCTGGGAATCATGACCTGAGCCGAAGGCAGCCGCTCAACCGAGCCACCCAGGCACCCCTGCCCTGTGGTATCTTAACAGACTGAAAAGCTCAGGGACCAGGCGAGCAGAGGAGGGGCCAACCCAGTGTGGCAGGAGGTGGCCCCTGGCGAGGTAGAGCTGAGCGGGAATTCCCAGTCAAGGCGATGTATCCACCCATTCATTCGTGGTGCTGCTGGGGCCACAGGTAGACAAGAGACACAGTCCGTGCCCTCCTGTGGTGTCTAGTTGAGGGACGCTATGGGAACAAAAATTAATATATAGCCATAAATCCTACGCAGTACCCTGAAGGCAAAGCAAACCGGTGAGGAGAAATGATGACATGTGGTCTTGGGTTAGACTGGGCACGTGAGGGGAGGGAGCCGTCAGCGGGAACGACAAAAAGGATGAATAGACATCAGCTGGGGGGTAGAGTGGGCTACTTCTGGGAAAGCATTAAACACTGGCGGTTACTGAGAAAAGAGATTGTGGAGACTGAAGTCATTCAAAAATTCCCAGTGTCTGTGTGCAGATGACTCATTTGAATGTTGGTATATAATGTAGAACATTTTCCATGAGTTTAATTTAATATATCCCTGAGCGCTGGTGTGCTGGAGCTAGCTCGTACTGGCTCACTAGATCCCACTGTAAGCATCTCTTCCTGAATCTGTGTTCAGTGATATCAAAATGGTAGCTTGAAATTGGCCTTGGTCAGAGGCTTTACATCATGGGAACTGACAAAGGCTACACCTGAGGGCATTTTTTTCCTTCCAGAGAGCTGGTTGTTAAACATTTACCAACACATCATTGCTCTTATGTAAGTCAATGAATGCTAGGATGGTGAGGCAAGAAACACCTGGAGAAAAGCAGTAATTTAATTAAACCATTTTAAGTAAAATTTTGATATAATATTTTGCTATTTCACTAATGGTTTAACATCTTCATGGAGAAGGTATCAAGGTTATTTGTGGAACAAAATATAATAATCACACATTTAAGTTTGCTGCATCTGTAGCAATTTGCTTAATAACCATGGTTCTAGAATTTACCTAAATCTGATAACACCACTTCTAAAGAGAAAGTTGGCAATTTTTTGAAAACTCCAACACACTTTATTGACTCAAATTACTCCTTATTTATTCAACTTTAATCATTCAAAACCCATTGTCTGATTACTAATTATTATGCCAGGCTCAGCATGAGAAATACCAAAGGAGAATAACGACCCTAGGGCTCAGTGAGTTTTCAGTGTAGTTGGAATGGGGAGGCTTTAAAATAAGAAATATTTAAATATTGAAAGGCTACCGATATTAATGAATGGTTCAGATACTATGAGATGTAAGATAGAGGGGGGAAGCATAGGCAGAAATGATGAGGGAAAGAAGCTGTCAGCTTAAATGGGCCCGGGCTATCAGAGATGTGCGGAATGTGATTTTATTGTTACAAAACAATCTAATGTGTTGTTGCTGGGAATATAAAATGGTGCGGCCGATCTGGAAAAGAGTATGGAAGTTTCTTACACAACTAAATATGGGTTTACCATAAAATCCAACAATTGCACTCCTGGGCATTCATCCCAGAGAAATGAAAACTTATGTTCCCCCCAAAACCTGTACACAGATGTTCATAATGGCTTTATTCAGAATAGCCCAAAATTGTGAGGGGGTGGGAATTCCAGTTTCTTTGACCATTTAGCCTTGAATGGAATGAATGACTAAACAAACCATGGTACATCTATACCAGGAAATACAGCGTGGATAGATCTCAGGGGGATTATTCTGAGTTAAAAAGCCAATCTCAAGAGGTTACATACGGTATGATTCCATTTATATAGCATTCTTAAAATGACCTAAGTAGAGGGATGGAGAACAGATTAGTGGTTTTTAGCGGTTAGCAAGGGGCAGAGGGAGGGAGGCGCCTATGGTACAAAAGGATAGTACAAGGGATCCTTAAGATGGAATTATTTTGTATCTCGCTGTGGTGTTGGTTGTATGAATCTACACGTGATAAAACCGCATAGAATTAAGTGATACACACACACACGTGTGTATGTGCACAAAAGTGAGTGCATATCTGAATAAGACCTGTGAATTATATCAATGTCAGTGTCTTGTTTGTGACATTGTACTACAGTTTTTTCAAGATTTTACTGTGAGGAGAAACAAGGTGTAGGGTACATGGGAAACCCTCTATTGTTTCTTCCAACTGCATGTGAATCTATAATTATCTCAAAATAAAATGTTATTAAAAATTATAATAGTGAGTAGAAAAGAGAACATAATCTCCATAATACCAACTCACTGTGATAACAATAATGGCCATTTATTTTATTCTCATGTATAGTAGCTGGATAAATACAAAGAATAGGATGGGGTTTATTAGACTATCTCAGATAATAATGTATGATTTTAACAAGGCAAAAATTTCAGTCTTATTTTTTCTCTGTAAATATGAGCTATGGGAAGAAAATAGTACTGAGCTGCATTGCTGTTTCCTCTCTTATTCATGCTACTCCACCACTGATGAGTGTAAGTATCATGCCACCTCCATCCTCCGTGGCTCTCTGGAGAGGACTAATGTGAAGAGTCGTAGCTACAATAGCAGATTACCATTTAAGCAATCTGGGCAGAATGCTATACAGAGTGCTTCTTTCCCTACCTTCTCTTAATTTTTTTTAAAGATTTTATTTATTTATTTGAGAGAGAGAGAGAGAGCACAAGCAGGGGAAACAGCAGAGGGAGAGGGAGAAGCAGGCTCCCCGCCGAGCAGGGAGCCCAATGAGGGACTCCATCCCAGGACCCCGGGATCATGACCTGAGCTGAAAGCAGATGCTTAACCTACTGAACTACCCAGGTGCCCCCTTCTCTTAATTTTTTAAGATAGGAGACAATCAGGAACTTTGTAGCAGAGTGGATCCAAGAGCCTTGGCCTGCTATTGTGTTAGAATATAAAACTTTAGGCTCAGAATGGCAGTGAGGCCTATTTTTCATTTGATAAGGCAAAAAAAAAAAAAAAAAAAAAAAAAAAACCCAAGGCAGTAATCTGTTTAGTTGAAAATCAGAATTGGAGGGTTTGGATCTTCATATACAATACCCACTCCCAACACACACACACACACACACACACACTCAAAAGAGACACATGTTTTAAGTTCTTCTTATAAATGAATATTGAAAATTACATAGAACTTACTGATGAAACCAAGCCATAAATTTGACATTTGAATCCACTCTCTCTTGAGTAGCCCCAGGTAAGATCCAAAAGCCACGATTTAATTTTAGACCCAGAGTGAAAGGTTCATGACCATGTTATTCAAAAAAACACATGTTGCTGTGAAATACCACTGGGGCCAGACCATCTGTTTATCTGGGCGATTTCATTTCGTCCACAGATCTGACGGATAAATCAGCTGCTTTTTGGCATCACAGGGCCTGCAGAAAAGGCCAAAGTCTGTAATTCAGTTTCTGCTCATCACTGGTCAAGCGAGAAGCCCTAATCAGAGGAGAGTGACAAATGGCTGATTTCAAGCTGCAGGCTCTGGTCTCTCTTTCTGCAAGCTTTCTAGAAGGTCCTTCAAGTTAGATTGGACATACAACTGTATGTACATCTCTGATGCTTGTATGACTCAACCAGGTAGTGTCTCGAAAAGGCGAATGACACTGGTTAACCTTTTCGGCAATTTCACAGGCCCTGGCTTTCAAAGCAAAGGTGTATGATATGAGGTCATACACCAAAGATATGAGGTCAAAACAGAGTCGTTGTTATTAACTGGCCATTGTTCTGTTCTATAAAGATCTCATGTGGAAGATTTAATAAATATATATATATTTAAAACTAAACCTCTGGAGAGCAAAACAAATTCAGATAGCAGATTATTTGCCTGTACTTCTTCGTGTAGGATAGGGGAATAAATGCAATGTAAAGTCAGACAGACACATGTTCAAATATCTACTGTCTTTCTTGACCCACTGTAATTCGGGCAAGTTACTACACCTCTCTGAACCGCACTCTCTGAGTCTATTCCCTCATCTGTAAACAGGAAAACTACCCCTCCAAGTTGCGTGAGAGTTGACCCAACAACAAGCCACAATTGCAGGATAAATGCTCACTCAAATCTTTCATTGAGCTTTTCTTAAGTAACAGATCTCCTTGGGTTGTTGTGAGAACTGGTCCAAGAGTTGGCATACAGTAGGTGCTCAATAAATGCTCTAGTCCCTTACTGAGATGTTCTCGAGTAACAGAGTGGAACCACTGAACAGGAATAACTGTTACTTCAAGGCACTGTATGCATAGTGGTTCAGAGCGCAGATCCTGAAGCCAAACTGCCAAGCTATGAATACCAGGCTCTAGCACTTTCTACGTATATATAACTTGGGGCAAGATATTTCATCTTTTTCGGCAGGATTCTCATCTGTGAAGTATGGATGATGATAGCACCCCTACCTCAAAAGGTTTAAATGAGTTAATATAAATGTAAAGCACTCAGAGCACATGTGGCTTGCACAAGTGCTGGATAAGGTGGTACTATTACCATGTGTTGTTTAGAAACCTACACTTCATGGCTCATGTCTATTATTCGCAATGACTGCTTTTTTTTTAATCAGTCATTTAATAGATTTATTTCTTTTCCCATTGTTTTATATTAAAAATACCTGAATAAATCTGGCTCTCTTATTTCCCCACCTCATCAAGTCTTCCTGCATGAAATTAGGCTTCAAATGAGGGAATCGATGACCTTTATGAGTCTCTCTCAGGAGGGGAAGCTGGCTCTAAGGTTCTTTTGAATATCTGAAAAAAAGGGGGATTTTTCTGGTAAATCTACCCTCGGGCTTGACATTCTCTAGGGTTCCTTCCTGCATTAAAATTCTGTGAGGAAATCCTTTTCCACTCTTGGAGATGATTAGGGAGAAAGAAACAAGTTTATCTAAATCTCCATGGGAAAGAAATGAATAATAAAAATGAACTAAGACACCCTTACTCCCTTCTCTTCTTCAATGATGAGTCCAGTAATATATTTCAAGGCCATTCTAGCATGATAACTTTTACAAAGCTTCCTTCTTGCTTTCCACTTTTAGGAAACAGCATATTTAAGTGTATTAAATAAAAGCATCTACAACCCAGATTAGTAGCAGTGGTCTCCTTTGCAGAGAGAAGGATGGCACCGTTGGGACATGTATTTTGAGTGAATTGGCGTTGGGGTAGTGGATTTGCACTCTTCCTGAATACTCTTATGCTCTGCTTCTCTTTGACCAAGGTAATTTTTTTTTAAAGATTTCATTTATTTATTTGACAGAGAGACAGCGAGAGAGGGAGAAGCAGGCTTCCCGCGGAGCAGGGAGCCAGACGTGGAGCTCCATCCCAGCGTCCTGGGATCATGACCTGAGCGAAAGGCAGATGCTTAACAACTAAGCCACCTAGGCGCCCCTGACCAAGGTAGTATGTTCTGGAGATGGCTGCCTCAGGCTAGACACATGGGTTTCCCTGTAGCCATGGCACATAGCACAGCCGTTGGTCCCCACCGTCAAGTTCCTGAGGTGCTGGGGACAGATCTGTGCTCTACTGACCAGCCACTGAATCAAAGGCAGTGTAAGCCACCGAAGCGGGCAGGGGTGGGCGCTCATCTCATTCAGCTCGGCGATCCTCTAAAGTAAGGGGACCAAGACAAGGAACCACCTTTAAAAGACATCCTGGGGCGCCTGGGTGGCTCAGTCGCTAAACATCTGCCTTCAGCTCAGGTCATGGTCCCAGGGTCCTGGGATCGAGCCCCGCATCGGGCTCCCTGCTCAGCGGGAAGCCTGCTTCTCCCTCTCCCACTCTCCCTGCTTGTGTTCCTGCTCTCGCTATGTCTCTCTCTGTCAAATAAATAAACAAAATCTTTAAAAAATAAAATAAAATAAAATAAAAGACATCCTGAGAATTTTCTCTTTCTTCCCTAAGAAAAATTTCTATGCTCTCATGCTATTTTCTAGGCTGAGTCACAACACATTTATGAGGCACTTGAACCCTTGTGGAACTCGTGGAAACCCAGTTTAAAGAAAGGGATCTCAGTGATAAAGCTAACCTACAGAAGGGGTGTCTGCTCACTGGCTTGGCTCTCCAGACTGTGAGAAGCCCTCCCCCACCCCAAGTTCCTCCTTCCCCAGCTCCGCCCCCCTCGGAGCTGATTGCTCGGATCCGCACTGCAAATAACTTGAATTTTGAGATCAGTTGTTTCTGTGTTTAGCTGACCTTTGAAAAACTGAAGGCTACCATTGAAAAATAGGAGAGGACAGATCTAATTTTTGTTTTGTTTTGTTTTTACTGCTTTTCAAATATAGAGACTGTTTCAAAAGCTTAGCAGTGAAAACACTCGGGTTCCTTTAGGAATGAGCTTGCAGGTGGCTAACTACTGCTAGCCTGTTAGTTCAGAGGTGACTGAGTAATTCTGCACCACGCTCTCCTGGGAGCAGCAACATGAGAGAGAGGCAGCCAGGCTGCCCACTGAGGTTGGGGTAACCTGACCTGGGCTGGGAGGGGTGTCGCAGGGCAGACCCCACTGATGCTCCAGCCAGACACACAGTGATCACAGGAACCAGCTGTGCTGGGGCCGTTCGAGGTCATGCATTTTTTTCCCCTCAAAAGCAGCATTTTGCTAAATATAACTAAATATGATCCAATTTTTAATATTGAAAAGACTTTTCCAAGACAAATTGGGAAAAAGTGTCCTGTCCCACATGTTCTGGTTTGAGGTTAGGAAAATACAGCCTTTCGAGTAAGGAATGCCTAAGTCAGAGCTGGGAAACGTTGTGTCCCGCCAAGGGAAGAGAAGCTGCGGACAGCTCCGGAGCCCGGACGGATGCCGGAGTGGGGGCAGAGCCACGCCTCACCTGACCAGAGCCTGGGGCGGGGGGTGGGGGGTGGGGGGGGCAATGAGTTCAAGAAGCCCCCCAGCGAGGCCTTCCACCTGGGGCAGGTCCGCCGAACAGGGAGAACAGGGGCATCCCGAAGGCGCGGTTTACTCCACAGCTGCGCTGCGCCTCCGAAAACCAAAACCACAGCGGGCCCAGCCCAGGAAGGCGTCTGAGGTTTGCTGCCTGGGCTCGGCCGCTCCGCGGTGCGTTCCCGTCCCCTGCAAACAGAACACTCCAGGGCGGTTGCGCTAGGAAGTCACTCAAAGAAAGAAAGTTCGTTTCAGGGACAGCCATTTTTATTTATTTATTTCTCAGTACTCAGAAGACACCCGTCGTTCTAGGAGTTCAGAATTCCTTCCAGCCTTCCTGTATGTGTCCTGAGTTTGCGAAAGGCTCCGCGGTCCACACAATTTTGTATCTGGGAGGGGGCTGGGGTGCGGGGTTCCAGGGGCGTGGGCCCCATCCGCGGGCCCCATCATGGGGATACAGTGGTCAAGGGCAGAGGATCAGTTGCAGTTCGAGGCTTTTTCCTGCATGGAGTTTATCTCAACAAATACAATTTTACACCGTTATGATTTGTTTAAAGATTTTATATATTTATTTGACAGAGAGAGAGCTAGCGAGAGCAGGAACACAAGCAGGGGGAGTGGGAGAGGGAGAAGCAGGCCCCCCCGATGTGGGGACTCGATCCCAGGACCCCGGGATCATGACCCCAGCCGAAGGCAGACGCTTAACCGACTGAGCCACCCAGGCATTATGACTGTTCTGCTCTCGTGTTCCTCTTGAACATGAGAAAATATGTTACACACATAAGGTAAGAAGCTGCAAGGGTGTGATTTCTCAAGTGGGGAAGCGGGAAGACTCACTGAGAGAAGCCCTATTTTCTGCCGACCTCCCCCCTGTCAACAAGAGAGGTGCTCCAGGCCTCCACCCTCCAGCCACTAAAAATGTTTACCTTGAACTCAAGTATAACCGCCTTTGTGTGTTTAATGCTGTTTTTGAGACCATTAAAGTAATACGTGTTTATTATAGAAAACCTGAGAAAACAAGCAAACATAGATATAAAATAAAAATCAATTCTAATCCCATGAAGGAACGGCTGTTAACATTTATTTACATTGTTAACATGAATTTACCCAGCCTTATTTATACAATACACACGTACACAGTTGGTGGTATGTGTGTATCCCACGGCACACAGCGGCTGCGACATAACTGAGGTCGCAGAACATGGAATTTTGAATCTTATCATTTCACTTAATAACAGATCGTTAGTATTTTCTTTGGTTTAAAATATTCTTTGAAGACATTTCAATGAATACATAACGTTCCATAGTATAAGTGTATAATTACATATTAACTTTTCTCCATGAATGAATTTTTGTATTTTCTTCCAAATATTTGTTTTAAATAATAATTTAATACAAATCTTAACACATGAATCTTTGTCTAATTGTTTTACTCTATCCACAGGGTAGAGTGCTGAATGGGACATTATTAGGTCAGAAAGCGTGGGTTTCTTTTTAGAAAGATGCGTTAGTTTATATTCCTAGAAGTGGTGTATGAAAGTATTACTTTAATATCCTGTTTTCAATACTAAATATTATCATTTAAAAAATTCTCTATAAGGAGTGAAAAATGGCCATATCATTGTTGTTTCAAGTTTCACAGTTTCTAAGAGGTTTCATTTTTCTAGGGAAAAAAAGCATGATTGCATATATGGCATATTTTCTTCAAAACATCTATAGTAGGTCTATCCAAAGAGCCTTCCTTAACTATCATAAATGGAACCATGTAGTGATAACTATAGTATTCTCAGGGTAGAGTTTCAAGAGACACTCACTGGTCTGTGAGGCTATGCCTTATGGAATCATCTGAGCAACCCCTGCAAAAAGGGGGAGGGTGAAGGGGGCCGTTTGGGGGAAGGGGGCAGCTCTCTAGCCTGGAGCAGAGCCACAGTGAGGAGGCTGGGTCAGAGCTGCCCAGCGAGAGGACTCTGGACACAGGAGGGAGGTGCTGGAGGACAGAAAAGAGTCTTCGAGGACGTGAAGGTGTGGAGACAAACACTGTGTAATAGTTTTTCTTCCTAAGGACATTTCTTTTGGGAGGCAAGCCTCAAGTGGATGCTGGGATGGGCAGGAATCATTAAGCCCTCCAGTAGTGCGTGTCAGACCAAGATGCAGGCTAGAAATGGAGGTCAGACCTACCCATCTGGTGGAAAGACGTTCATCTAGGAAGGCAGAGGATGCATCCAGAGTGTAAGGTGATGGCAGTCGCTCAGGTAGACAGCACTTGGCATTGAGCAAGTTCTTTGAGTGGTCATTGGTGGGTGTCCTTGACCTTGATAGGGCATGGAGAGCTAAATATATTGTCTGCCCAAATGTGAGGCTAGATCAAGGTGTTGCAACATGCAAAGGTGGATCATGGGCCCTTAGCTGTGGCTCAGGGGATAGACCAGCAAGGCTAAGGGGACTCTCGATGATCTGAGGATCTGGACAAGTTAGGTCAGATCCTTGGGCCCCGACATCCAAATAGGAGGCCAGTTATTAGAGTTGACAAGCAGGGTTGGGCCTGGCTGGACAGGAATATCCTCAAAACCTAGGTACCAACTCTGAACATTCTCCTGGCAAGGCCTGGGACCAAGTCCAGATGCCGCCTCCAGTTGGGGCTTGAGAGGTCTCAGCTGTGGGGACTGGCAGATGGAAGTGGCGAGGGGCCAAAAATGTCATCAGAGAAAACACGGAGAGAGCTCTTGAAGACACCCCAAATGAAACTCAAAATACTGCATTTCATTCTCACCATACAAGCTCTTGAACAACTGGAAACTTCAAATGATAAATTGCAAGAGATTTATGGGTGAGGAAAAAAAAGAGCATGTACTAGAAGAGGCCCAATTGGGAAGGAGCAAAAACTAACCAGTAAAGCAGGCTAACCCGAGTGGAATGAGCAGTCAGATGGAGTAGGTTTTGATACCAGCAAGGTGGGGCGGGGGGACTGAAAAGCAAGAAAAGGATTTGTAGGGACATATTTTTTTTTAAAGCCAGATTATAAATCAAGGGCATGAGATTAATGATGACTTTAAAATGGCTAAGGTATTGAACTGATTTTCTTAATCTGTCTTTAATAAGAAAAATGGAACCAAGCAGTCGTTTCAATTAGGTGATAATGTAGAATTTGCAAAAAATGTCCACAGCTGGTAAGAAAAACCTGGAGACTGTGTAAATATGCAGCTCAGCAGGTCTTGATGAAATTCATCCTTGAAGTAATGCCTGTAAATAATCCACACAACTTGGGGAAAGGGTTAGACAGAGTGGGGAGCAGGTGGGAGCAGTGGGGAAGGCAGGGGAAGGCAGCCAGCTCCTGAACCCCTTGAAGAGCACCATGCAGCACGCCGCGGGGGTAGGTGTTATGCAAGAGACACAGGAGAGATCTCGTCACGGCCTTGCGAGGCAGGCATGGTAGTGTGCTACCACTCTAGGAAATACCGTAGGGAAACGTAGTTTGGAGCTTGAGCAAGGAATTGCAGGTGGGAGTCAACGTCCTCATGTTTTCTCGGGCGTCTTTAACACCTTTAGGACAGTTGCCAGGTCACTGTGGAAGTGGAAAGAGCGATTTTAGTTTTGAAGAGCAGATGTTGCATTTTGTTCAACCCACAAATATTTGACAAATTCATATTACATGCCTCATCTGTTCTGGGGGAGCGATGGAGGAGGCAAAAATAGGTTATGACTTTTTGGAGCTTATGAGCTCATGGAGGCACCACAGACCAAATGAGGAAATAGCGCAAAATGGCATAAGCTAAACTGTCAGCACGGGTGGGGCAGGCCCTAAGGGCCATGCCAGAAAACACACTCATATGGACTTTCAACTAGGGGAGACGTCCAGAGGGGGCACTTGAAAGGGGCTTTAAGGATAAGAAAGATTCCAGGCAAGAAGAGAGTGTGGACTCTCCCCGAAAAGGTTAGAACAGCGGGTAGTGTACGCTGGGGGAATAGTACATTAGCTGGTGGAATAGAGAGCACATGCTGGGAAGTGGGAAGGGATAAAGTAGAGAGGAAGAATGCCAAGTTGCAAAAGGTTAGAGTACTAGAAAACAGAATAGAACATGATTTGGTCAGCAAGGAGTTCTTGTGGCATTCTTGAGCAAGACAGTGACATGAGGAGTGGACTCCAAGAAAGATGTTCAGTCCTGGAGGATGCAGGCAGGATCAGAGCATGGACAGATGAGTAGAAGGGTATGCCCTCAATAGAAAGCCACTTTTCCTGCTACCACCCTGATCTAAGCCACCAGACCTCTCCATTAAATGCTCTCTAAACTAGACTCCCAATGCTGTCCTTACCCCTCTTTGGTCAGTTTCAAGATGGCAGCCAGAGTGATCCTGTTAAAAGCATAAGCGGATTATACCTCTCCCCTGTCATAGATCCCTCCAATGGCTCCTATCTCATGCAAGGAGAAGCCCAAGTCCTTACAATGCCCCCACAAAGTAGTACCTGATCCAGTGCTCACCTCCCATTTCTTCTCAGACCTCATCTACCTCTTCTCCCCTCACTCACTCATTGCTATTCCTCAAATGTGGTGGCCAGAGTCCTGCCACAGGACCTTTGCACTTGCTGCTCCTCCCTCTCTGCCTGCATGGTTTCTTCTTCCAGGTGCATGGCCCTCCACCCCTTCACACTTTTACTTAAATATCACCTTGTCAGTGAGGCCTTCCCTGGCCACTCAATCTAAACTGTAAACCCTATGCCCCCAACACTGACTCACTTCCTTACTTTGTTTTTCATCCATACTTCTAACATACAATTTTTTAATTAAATTGTTTATTGTCTCTCTCCCCCTCTATCCCCATGAGACAGAGCTTTTATTTGTTCTGTTCATTGTCATAGTCTTAGGACCTAGAGCAGAACTTGGCTCGACCATACGAACTGAATGAATGAATGAATGAATGAATGAATGAATGAGTGAATGAATATCACAGAAAGCTGAGAGGGGCTGAGGGTGCACAGTGGATGAGAGCTGTAAGAGTGGAGAAAAAGGGGATCACTGTATGAGCGACTGTATGAAGCTGACAGCATCTGGATTCCCGAAGAGTTAAGGAAACACATGTCCTCTCAGCAGAAGCCCCCCTGTTCCTTGCCGTGTCCAAAACCTGGGCTGATTAGATTATAAAGGGGAATCATCTTTGAAGCATGATAAACATCCAAATGAGACCCATTAAGTGACCTGCTACATGAATAAATCTCGATCTTTCCAGGAAATTCCTAATGAGGTTTTGAAACATGGACTTTTTCTCCTTCTATTTTTAATTCTTTTTTTTTTTTTTTTTTAAAGATAGTGATCTTTTTGTACATTTACAATTCTGGGTATCTTTTTTTTTTTTTAAGATTTTATTTATTTATTTGAGAGAGAGAATGAGATAGAGAGAGAGAGCATGAGAGCGGGGAGGGTCAGAGAGAGAGGCAGACTCCCTGATGAGCAGGGAGCCCGACGTGGGACTCGATCCCGGGACTCCAGGATCATGACCTGAGCCGAAGGCAGTCGCTTAACCAACTGAGCCACCCAGGCACCCTCTATTTTTAATTCTGCTGGATAGTACTACAAAAAAAAAATCTATTTTAATACTGTTCAGAATTCTAAATTCAGTATTAGCATGTTCTACACACTTCAAGAGTTCATTTTTAAAATAGCATTTTGAGGTGTCTTATGACAAACACTATAATCCATTGTTTTATAATTAGAACCTTCAAAGACCCTCACATATGTGGAAATTGAAAATAAGGAAGAAAAAAGATTATGAGATGAGTGATACGAAGGAAAGGAACATGAATGAGAGGGTGAAAAAAACTGAGGATAAAAACAAGAGACAGACTAAGATTTTTCCAAAAGTGCTGCTATAAATAAATATTTGTGGGACTAGAGTCAAGGTCAGATCAATGCAAGAACCAGCAAGTGGGTGGGGTGGGGAAAGAGAGGAGCCAGAGCAGGGCTTTGCATGAAGTGCTCCCCATCCTCTCAGCATCCGTCTGGCCGTGTGCCTAAGCACACAGAAAGTACATGTGGAAGAGCTGAGGGTCTGAGAGGACCACAGCAGTTATGAGTGTGGAGGAAGACCGACATGACCAGGTCCCTTACTGATGTGCAGCAGGTCTGAATCAGTCCGCACACTCAGGTGTGCAAGAAATATCACATCTCTCTCTTTTCTCCTAGTCAACTTTTCTAAAGCCAGGCTTCCATCCCAACAGGTGAGGTGGAAATTCAAAGCTATTCTGGCAACACTCTTCTGCTTACCTTTTCTATTTCAAGGTTGTTTCAAAGTCCTGGGGTCCTACACAGTGCCAACGTGATGGTGGTGGTGGCAGCATGTCACTCCAGGCCCGCCACCGTGCTCTTCTTTGCCAGGACTAGGACACAGGGCAGTCCAAAGTCCCTAATTACTGATGGCATTCCCTCTGAGGCTCTACTCCAAATGCAGAAATATCAGAAACAACATGGACATCTAGATTTCTCACTGGACCTACCATCCTAGAGCATCTTTTTCAGTTTGAGAGAAATTGCCTTCTCTTCAAACTCTACTCTCAGAATGATGGTTTTAGGCTTTTAGGGGAAATTTCAGGAAAGAACAGAATAAACCTCCCCTGACATGAGGAAACCACCCCCTTGAATGGGGAAAAAGAGAGAGGCAACATACAGGCAGAGAACATAACTTAAACATCACCTTACCATCTGCAGCCCCTTCCTAGCCTACAAATAAAGAGCAACTGGTCTAATGAAAGTAACTAGCTTCCTTCAATGTCTCTCCTGGTGTGAGCAGGGGAAAACGGAGGAAGAACTCGCTGCCCTAGCCCTCAGCCTCCGAGGCTGACCCTGCTGCCGGGCGTCTCCTCACCGAAGAGCCTGGGGCGGGGGCACATCCAGTGGCTGAGGGAGTCAGGGGCATGGAAACGCAGCTATTTCACCCAGCGTGGGGGGCCTCTGGGGTGCCGGCCGTACAGAGTCCAGCACGCCCTGTGGGGTGGGTCAAGGCTTCCCAGACCTGCATCCCAGTTTTTCCATCTCTTCCCCTGCCCCGCCTCCACCCCCGGCCACAGGCATTCTTCTCTAAAGAAGTCCCTGCACACCAAAATCCATCTCAGCATCTGCTTCTAAAGACCCCAACCTGCCACAGTTCTTCTAGGAGTGCTCCTAGAAAGTGGTCAATAAGATGGGATTTTGGAGCCAAATCACTAGCCACCTGGCAGGCAATGAGGACCCAGTTGGTGATAAACAGAACATAGCATCCCCTGGCCCAAGGTGATGGTCCAATAGGTGGTTAAATGAAAAGGTATATCCCCGGAAAGGAACAAACTAGCAGGTGAGGTTTATCAGGTGTTGAGAAGGGAGAAAGAGTAATTACAAAGACAGTGGAATTGGATGAGTGTTGCTAAAAGCCATTAATACACAAAAGATAATGAAAAGCTGCAGGCAATGAATAGGCAAATAAAAGCCAAATATGAGAGCCAGAAAGTCTCCTTGGTAGTTACAAAGAGACTCTCAGCTCCTGCAGCTGAGGCCCAAGCCCAGAATTAAATCTAGTGCTGACCTCCAGAGACCGTTAAATATCCCACCAAGGTAGACCTTAGGAGCTATGTGCCCCACTCAAGAGCTACCCCCACCTCTGCTGGCTACAAGGCTGATGGGAGGATTAGGTCACAGCATGATTCCCCCGGGGTCAGGCTGGGCACAACACAGGAGAAGAGGGGCTCTGGTCCAAAGGAGCTGCAAGGCCTAACCAACATATACTGGCCAAGGCCAAGGTAGCACCCTTGGCACTGGACTCTGAGGCTGCCCGAGCCAGCTGTTGGGACATACGACTGTAGGGAGCATTCTCCAGAGATACAGGATTCAGACCTTGGCAAGACACCGCCCCTCCCCGGGGAGATGGCATCACCTTGCTACTAGGATGGTTCCTAGGAGCCTGAAGAGAGCAATGGCCTACACTAAGCAAAGCCGAAATGCCAGAACTTCCTTGGCCGATTGAGGAAGAAAGGATTCAAAGGCTCAGGGATGTAGACATGCTTAGAGTGTCTCCATATATATTATAATATAGATTATGTGAGGCCCAGCAACCAACCGAGGGATTATGTTCCACAGAAAGGCCTGGAGGACATACCATCTACCAAGGTCATCAGGAACACGCTAGTGGGAAGGGCTCCAGCATCACTAAAATGTTCAGCAGTGACGACAGGACCACAAATGGTAATAGGAGAGGACCCCAAATGGCAAGACCCCCAAATAACAGAGGCCAAGTGGGAAACGGCCTGCAGCAAGCCAGGTAGATGCAATGGTCTCAGTGAGGAGCTGGGCGACAGTGGCGGCCACAGGGCCCAACCTGCAGCGCTGTGGAGAAGCTTACGGGATCCCTGGGTCAGCAGCGGCAGCACCTAGGAACGTCTTAGAAATGCAACTTCTCACTACTCCATCCACACCTACTGAATCAGAAACTCTGGGATAAAATCGGAACTTCATCAAGCTGTGCAGGTGATTCCAATGCAAGCTGAAGTCTGAGAACCTCAGGAGAGAACACAGGTTTAACAGGACCGACTTTGGAAAGCAGGGCCGTGCCAGGAAACCCAGGAAGTTGGAATGAATTCTGCCGGGGGATATCTGTGCTAGGACGTCCTCTGCATTTTAGAAAACGCTTTGCTTTCTCTTTAGCCAACAGAAGCACAGGAGTTTACAAAAAGTCACAGATTCTTCAAGTCCCTTTACGCCCACATTTCCACTTAGGAAATGTCGTATTTGGGTAATCAACAATTGTGAGTTCTGAGCAATGAATAGCTCCAGCCCTTGTTCTACTGAGCAAGGTAACAGCATGCCCACTTCTGCCCAGCAAAGCTGCTTCTTTTCTTTGATTTGAGCAGACGAGTAGAGGCCAAAAGCACCAACCCCACACTGTCACTTTGGGTTTTACCAACCCTAGGAAGGGAAGTGTGTAGAAAAGGGAGAAGGAGCCCCAGGAGAGTGTGGACAAGAAGGCAGAGCTCTTCTTAAAAACAGTTCACGAACTGATAGCAATGTGGAAATGTAGGAGACGAGAAATTCAAAGGGCCATTTAAAGTCTGAGATAAGAACTAATTATTGTCTGGATGATTCGCCACCTAATTTCTCTCTTATAGCAATTTCAGAAGGTATAAAAGGACTTTCTCCCCCTTATATTGTGCTTTTTGGTAAAAGCCTAAATCTAAAGTTGAGGCTTTTCCCAGAACCTCTGGGAAGAAGAAACTTGCAGGAAAATCCCTGATCACAGGGGTTCGCAATTGCATATCTAACCACCAAGATAAATCTTCCCCACATTTGTACTCTGGCACAAACCATCTATATGTGTGGAATATGTCTGCTCTTTTGTTTACCAGGCCATTTCCTACCTATTCAACACCAAGCTAAAATATATTTCCAGGAAGTCTTTTGGATGGATCGGAATATGTTTCCCTTTGTTACGTTATCGTTTTATTCCAACACATTTTTTTGACATTCCAAGGAGTGTGCGTGTGTATGCATCTGCCTTGTGGAAATGTAGCTATGCTCCCAGAGTAATGAAGGCAGAGACAAAGGCTGTTTGGGGGTCTAATACTACAATGGGACGGGCAGATATTCTCCCTCCCATTGGCTGCTTATAGGAGTGGAAGAGAAAACCAAGGATAGCCTTGAGGGTGGTAGCCACGGTTGCTGATCACCCCATGTCATACCAGTTGGAGATGGCTTAGGTCAGCGACATGTTTGCAGCCGCCAATTATGCACGTCCCTTCCCAACTTCAGTGCTGTTGTGTCCGTAGCTTAGAATTGACCACGGTGGGGTGGATATTCACACCGTGGGAATCAGAAAATGTTACAGACCAAGTTTTTGGGTTTTTTTTTCCCCCAAATCCAGCATGCAGATTTATCAGCACCATTACCACTTGTATTCTTTTTAACACTCCACATCTCCTTTGAAGAGGCTCATGCTTTCCTCTGCATTCTGAACACAGAGAATGTATTTATAATACCGATTCTAATGTGTCTATCTACTAATTCTATCTTCTAGATCAGAAAGTTTGGCCAACTATGGGTCAAATCCAGCCCAAACCCTGGTTTTATATGGCCCATGAGCTAAGAAAGGTTTTACATATTTAGAGGGTCGTAGACAACAAACAAACATTAGCCAACAGGAAAATTCAAATAAAAAACAGTGAGATAGCACTTCACCCTTACCAGGACAACTATAAGCAAAAAAGACAGATAACAAGCATTAATGAGGTTGTGGAAAAAGTGGAGCCCGCACACACTGTTGATGGGAGTGTAAAAAAATGCAGCAGCTTTGGAAAACAGTTCGGCAGCTCCTCAAAAGGTTAAGCCATCCAGTTGCCATATAATCCAGCAAATGCACTCTTAGATATATATGTAAGAAAAATAAACACGTATGTTCAAAGACTGGTACATGACAGTTCATAGCATTATTCATAATTCATAATTACTTCCCCAAGTTGTAAACAACTAAAATGCCCATCAACCAATGAATGGATAAAATGTGGTCTCTCCATACAATGGAATGTTCGTGGAATATTATTCAGCAATAAAAAGAAGTGAATGATAAATGCTAAAGCATGGATGAACCTTTTTTTGTTTGTTTTTTAAAAATTTTTAATAAGATTTTATTTATTTATTTGACAGACAGAGAGAGAGCACAAGCAGGGGGAGTGGCAGGCAGAGGGAGAGGGAGAAGTAGGCTCCCCACAGAGCAAGGGGAGCCCTATGAGGGGACTGGATCCCACGACTCGGGGATCATGACCTGAGCCAAAGGCAGTCGCTTAACCAACTGAGCCACCCAGGTGCCCGCATGGATGAACCTTAAAAGCATGTCAAGTGAAAGAAGCCAGACACAAAGGACCACACGATATATGATTCTATTTATAGGAAATGTACAGAACAGGCAAATCCACAGAGACAGAAAGTAGTCTAGTAGTTGCCAGGGGCAAGGGGAGTGGTGGGGTGGGGAGAGTGGATGGGAGTGGGTTTCTTTTGGGGTTGATGAAAATATTCTAAAATTGTGGTGAAGATTATATAACTCTGGGAATATACTAAAACAAACACTGAGGGGCGCCTGGGTGGCTCAGTTGGTTAAGTGGCCAGCTCTTGATTTCCGCTCAGGTCATGATCTCGGCATCCTGGGATGGAGACCCATGTCAGGCTCTGTGCTCAGCGGAGTCTGCTTGAGAGTTTCTCTCCCTCTTCCTCTGCTCTTCCCCCTGCTCGTGCTCTCTCTCTCAAATAAATAAATCTTTTAAGTCAATCAATCAATTGATCAATCACTGAGTTAATATACTTTAAAAGGATGAATTTTATGGTATCTCCTAAGTGGTTCCCAGACTTGGACATTTCACAGACCAGTAAGCATTCATTCCCAAAACAAAATTCAGGGACCTATGATAGATGCCAACTTTTTTGGGGGTAAGTAATAATATTTTTAAAGTTACTGGGGCACCTGGGTGGCTCACTCAGTTAAGCAACTGCCTTCAGCTCAGGTCACCATCCCAGAGTCCCACCATCCCAAGGCCTGCATCATGAGGCTCCTTGCTCAGAGGGGAGTCTGTTTCTCCCTCTGACCCTCCTCCCCCCGCCATGCTCTCTCTCACTCTCTTTCAAATAAATAAATAAAATCTTCAAAAAAAGTTTTTTAAAGTTACTCTCTACTACTAATATCATTTCATAAAAGAAGGCATATTTTAACACCTAAGGATTAATAAGGAATGAAGAATTCTTTAAGTGGAATAAGTTTAGCTTCACTAAAAAAAAGGTATTAAAGTAATTTTCACAAGCAGTTATAATAATGTGTAACTGATCACGTTTCAAAAACATTTCCAATACTGCCTTAAGTATGAAAGTACTTCTGTTGCTATTTTTAAAATCTTTTTTTAAAATGGATTCCAGTATAGAAATTTACCATTTCTATAAAAGATGTTCTTCAAATCTTGAATTTTGCAGTCATGTAATTAGGTTATCACTTTTTATATGTATTTTAAACATAACTGATTTATTGATAATAAGGTAAATGAAAAATTTTAGGTGATAAAAACTTTATTCAACACATGTCAAGAACCATACAGTTCAAAAATAAAAGATAATTTCTGGTAACTTAAAAATAAAGAGTATCTATAACAACCACATTAACTCTACTATTTATAATACAATCTCAAAATCAAAGCTAATTTTTGTACTTCTATATTTTGCCACATTTGAGCTAAAAATCCTCCTCCTTACCCCACTATATTGTTATGCAACCCTTTTAGTTTTAACACTTAAAATACAACTTGAGCATTTTCTGACAAGCAAGAATATATACTATTGGTTTCTTCTATCAGGGACCTATGTCCCTATACATAGTTCAAATTCCTAGAAACTAATTTTTACTAAAAATATTTTTAAAAGAAAAAAGGAGAAAACAGGTTAGTAAAACATTTTATTTGAAAACAATGGGTAGATTAGTATTCTGAACTGAGCTGCACAAGAATACATTTCTACTTGAAGACTCTCCAGATTATTCGTTACACGTTTATACAGTACGGGACATTTGCAAGATGCTTTTCACCATTTATTAGTCAAGACTCACGACCCCAGGTGCTGTGAAATAGCAGAATTAACCTCAGTTTATGCAAGGAAACCAAGGCACGTGGTCAGATCTTCTCAGGGCCAGAGTGAAGTCTCACTAGCTTCTGACTTATGTGCAGAGCTGAATGCTTGTTTGTGGAATACATTCATTCATTTAATGATGGGAGTAAACGCAGGTGGGATTTGCTGTGGGAGAATTAGTTTTGGCTCTGTAAGTAAAAAGTTCTGAGCATGGATAAGATAAAGGACAATTTCAGTGTGAAAAGGGTTAATGGGAAGAAAGTTAAAACCAGAGTAAGCCTATTCAGACAGAGATCACTTTCCAGAAATAACAATAGCAAAACAAGAATAGGAAAAGAATTAGAGCTATAGAGTTTCTCATTTCTAAGCCTAGGGGCTTTTATAAAATCACTTTAAAAGTAGGACCTCTCTTGAAGACAACCCTTAAGTATCTTATTTTTCCCTCCATAAAGCCCTGTGAGGTACAGAGTATGAACTTACAGGGTGAGACTAAGGAGTACAGAAGTTAAGACGTTAAGACTAGAGAGGGAATAGGCTGGAGCAGATGTTATGTCTTAAAGCATTGGCTTAGAAATAGAAACAGAAGGTAGAGGATAAACAGGAACTTTTCTGCATGGACAAATGGAATAATCCAGGGATCCAGTAGCCACACCAGCTACTTAACTTTTTTTTTTTTTTTTTTACAAAGGACTTGGAATTTCAAGTACACAACGAAACCTAAGATGACAAATGCTCTTCCGGGTATTGAAATATGCAGTAAGTTCTCATAAGACTGCGTGAAAAAGCAGAGGCATAACAGCCACAGTGCGGGTAAGTGCAAACTACCACATGTAGGAAAAAATACTGCTGGCTGTAGTCAAAATATGGGGAACACTGAGCTATCAACACGACTTGAGAGAAGAATTTAATTTAGCCTGATCAATGTGCTAATTTAAGGAAAAATACTGGCTGTTACTGGAAACATTATTAAAAATCAAAAGCAGTGACACCCTGTTACTTGGAAAATCCTGTGTGACCCTGCACTTCCTAGATCTATTGTGAGTTATTGGGACATTAGGGATGTTTGAGGTTATTCCTAACCTCTGGAGGAGACTTATAAAGCATCCCTTCATGGTTGCCAGACACAGTTGTAGCAGGATGGGTCACAGTTCTAAGCCAGTGTGGCAAATCTGATGTTCTGGATTCCCAGGGAGGTCTTCCCTCTAGGTGTCCTCTAACTGACTGTCACAGCTCAACCCCATGTCATGATGATAAATACAACCAGTGTAGGCTATGATACCAAGGATCCTGCTGGAAAAAAACTTCAAGAGGGCAACTGTTTGGTAAAGAATACAGAATATAGTTACTTCTTTTTGGTGCAGGGAGGTATGTAACTTGATACATATCATGTCCTTAGACCCCAAACACTGATTAGAAAATTCTTGGGAATGGACCAATAGAAGGGAGCTATTCCCAAGTGATGACATGAAGAATCCTTTTATTCATCCATGGCAGTTTCCCTTCTCCCTGGTATGTAGAAGGAACTCCCACATCATGCTCTTCTCAGTTGATACCGTATGATAAAACAGTAATGTAGTGGCATCTGAGGTTTTGACATTCTCTCATTCTAGTTTACTCGGCACCACAATCAAACTGAAACTTGAGAATAACTAACCTAGTAATGAAAATACAGTAGAAATAAACCTAATGTTTTATGTATTTTGACCATCAAGGTAAATATGACCTTTCTGTTCCCCCCAACCTTTTTTGCAGAGATAATGCTAAAGCAAATATGATAAAATGGGTCTGAAAGAGTGAAATGTTTGCAGATGTGAGGGTTCTTTTGTGTGTGTGAATGGAAAAAAATTTTTTTTAACTGCGAATTTTAAGTGGACCCTTCTCCCCTCTGTCTCTCTCACATACCGACCCTGCCCCCTCCCCGCCAAGAAAGGAAAGGTCGTCACTAAGGAGAAATGTCAGAAGGTGTGATATCCTGAGGAATCCTTAACAAATTCTGTTACATTCTATGTAATTTAAATTATTTTGGCAATCTTTAATTAGTCTTAATAAACACTCTGGGAGTGGTGAGTAAACATTTGAAGAATCCTGTTGGGGGAATAACATCCTCCAAAGGTTGTTAGCATTTGAAAAACTCTAGTCTCTTCAGAGGCTTCTACCACAAGAGCTTTATCTATAGTTTAACACCAGAGACTCTGTTAATAAATGATTATTTTCAACGGCCATATTAGTAGTGTTACAGGTACGTGGACTGGGACTGGCCAAATACTGCAGGGCACTCCAGCCCTTCCATCAATAGGGTATGAGACTCTAGCAAGCCCGCTAGCCCTGGATCCCTAGATTACTAACCTCTTCTGTGTCTAGCAGTTAAACAGAATTGGGTCGCCTGACACTAAATATACTGGAATATTATTGGATTTGCTTTTAATAAACCTTTTGCATAAGATATTGTTGAATTCCCTAAAGAACAGAACTAGAACATTTTCAAGCTTACAGGACATTTGACTGTTACAGGGTGCCTGCTTGCTTATCAACATGAATGATGCAGAAATGGGTCAAAGGCTGATTTCAGTGTAAAGAATCACCTGGTGAGGTTGGGGATGGGGGTGGGAAAAGAGCTACAGCCCTCACCCACCTCTACCTCCTGAAGGCTACCAGAACCACCAAATCCCTGCAAGGGACCAAATTGGCCAAGTCCAGTTCACAACAATTTTCTTTAATGGAAGAAATAGAAATTCCTTATAGATATAATAAAATTAATCCAGGCAGCATCTATAGTTGAATAGGCTTGCTGATAGCAGTTTCTGGCTTATCAGAAGAACTGAAGTCCCTGGTCCTCCTAGAAGGAAGATCTGCAAAGAGTCCAAGGATGAAGAACCTTGTCAGTTAAGCACACGGCTGAACCAGTGGTGGGGGCCCTGGCATTTCTACTTCACACTCTTCCTATTCTTCTTCTGGTTTTCTACCAAAGCTAGCTAGTTTTCCATCTATCCGCCTCTCCCTGGGAGTTCAATAAAGGTGGGACAGACCAAACAGAGTGATCGGTGTATCAAAGAACTAAGGTGAAGGTGTTAGAGAGAAGTTTGTGCCCAAATTATTTTGAACCAACTGGGATGGAGTGGCTTTAATTATTTGATTGTTTTTGCAGCTATGGTTATCTAACAGATATAAGTCTTTCTGAGCATTTTGAGAAGTTCAAAAACCAAGTAAAAATGAGCATTTGTGCTTCCTTTCATTTTAATAAATGTTTTTTATGGGTTTTTTTCTTATGTATTTTCTTAGACCTCCATTCAAAAACAATCAGGAAAATGTATTCTCTTAACTCCTCTCCCCAGAAGCAGATTTTAAAGAAGTAACAGCTGGTTGGTGACTAGCATGGTCTGTGGGTGTGCAGCATAGGAGTGTGAGCCTTTCCATCCCCACAGGGGCTCCTGGAAAGGGGATGACACAGGAGTTTGGTCCTAGTCTGTGAAGGGATTCATGTAGGGGACTTGTCCAGGAATCCTGTCCATATCACAAACTCAATAATGTAGCTGTTATTAGTAGTAATCTGAAAACCAAGAGCACCCCTGGTTATGACAACATGCATTTGCAATTTTAGACAAAGCTTAAGAGGCTAAGCTCCAGATATCAAGCTTTCCCTAAGACAAAATAGGTGTTACAGCAAAAGAAAGTATAAGTCCCTCTTGCACTTGGCTATACTCAAATTGGATCAAATGGAAGTTTTCATGTTACCACTTGGTTCTCCCCAGTGCTGGTGAGGGCGCTGGGAGTTTAGGTTCAACATTTAATAATAATAGAGTCATAGGCTTTTTTAGTTTGAAGAGAACTTATAATTTCCCATGTATTATTATCTTGTTTAACTCTCACATTTCTGAGAGGCTGACAGGAAAGGTAAAATCTCCACTTTATGGATAATGGGCAGCCGATGCCCTAGCCAGGTTAGGTGACTTGTTCAGGTTTTCGCAGCCAGAATGGGGGAGGTTGGGAGTAGAATCTGTTCTTTTGGTTCTTGGTAGATGGTCTGTCCTCGACACCCCAGGGAATAAGAGGCTTGAAGGAAGGCTCTATTGTATGTAAAGAATAGTACCACAAGGCCAGCCTAGTGCAGGCAAAGAGTGTACAACGAAAAGCAAAAGTCAATTTTAGACTACTATGGAAGAGCATTTAGGAAATCATCCCCAAAAGATGGACGAAGAAATTGTGCTACCCTTGTGAGTAAATGAGGCCCTAACAGATTTATGAGGAACCAGCTCATTTAGTTTAGAGGGCATTTATTTCTTTAGTATCTACCCTGTGTGTGTTACAGGGAGGTCTATCACAGGTAAGAATTTTATCAGAAAGCATGGACTTCTTCAAACTTAGAAAATATAAGAAGGCCAAGGATAGGAGAACCCTCACAGAAGAGGCAACAAATCACTGCCATTTAAGAATTAATGTCAATTCATATCCCATTATGCCGGGCCAATCCTGGACGGCCCAGAGGCTGTACTTTGGCTTGGTGTGCAAAGGTTGGTGACCCTGGAGCCTGGGCTGCCCATGCAACGGGCCACCATGGCTGCAATTCTGAGAGGGAGCACGCACACTCCAACCCCCCCGAAACGTTAAGCTTCGACCTTAAGCGGATAAGCACTCTGGGGATTTCTTTCTGTTTCCGTGTGTTCTAGTAAACCAGTTATGGGAAGAGTATCTAGTATCAGCTGTGGATTATATCACTCACTGACCTTTAAGAGTATAACTTCCAAATTTAAACAGCCATCATCAAGTTGTCTAAGCTCCAAATTTAGAAATCAATGGGCTAATTTTGGATGGCATTTTTTGTTTGAGGGGGCTGGCTGATCAAACCCTTTTAAAGCTCCTTTCTGTTCCACTCAGTGTTCAGAGAGAACAGAAGGGAGACACCAGGATAAACAATTATATAGCTTATCCGACCCATGAAAGGGGCCAACAGCTATAAAATCTACCAGTCTGTTTGAGAACTATTGTAGCTGACAGAGAAGCAAAGAGGATAGTGAACTAGCTGGTTATAAGAGAGGTGTCTACACCACGAAATTTCTTTTCCATAACTACATCAAAATGTTAAAAATTTTATAGTGGGTTCTTCTTGGTAGGGAGGGCTCTGAAGACAGGCCAAAAGGCACTGAAAACCCAGCCCTTCCAAATCTAGTGCAAATGAAGACCTCTTTACTACCCCCTCCAAGGTCCAAGATAAGTTTTTGTGATTCTAATTCATCAACCCACTTCCCAGCAGGACCCTAGAAACCATCCCTAGTGTGTAAGGCATTTTTAAAGCTTTCTAAAGGAGGTGACATACCACCATCTCTTCCTTTGTAACATCTAGTATTTATAAAAACACTTTATTCTCAAGGAGAACTCCAACCACAGCCATCTTTCTGCTGGGAAACAATTGCAAGGATTCCTCCACCTTCAGCTACACTAATTCACTGATGGGATTCCAGGTAATAATCAAATATGTTCTTTCCATGCCATCTTGCAACAAAGGGCAGTAAACTCTGAGGTAGCGCAGTGATACAGCAAGGAGGGTCCTTGGGATTTACCCTTGAATTCCATATAACCCTAGAGCCTTTTCAATTGCTAAAGTGCTGAGTTAGAGTTTAAGCATCTTTTCTCCTAGAACTGTCAGTCCCCCAGGCAATAGGGGCAGACTGCCTGACTACTGTGGAACCACCTGGAAAACTTGCCTGAAAGAGTGTGGCACTAAAACAAGGGAACACACACACGAGCCGGAACCGGAGCCGGCACAACATGAATCACAAGGTATCTTTGGTATCTCATTAGAAATCTAGGTCCATATTCTCCTGTCCCCGCTGAAACTTAGGGTGGAAACGTGTACTCTTTTATTAGTACTTATGTCATTCTTTCCTAATACACGACAAGTCTGCAGTGTTTTTCATACCTCTCATCTTCCAGAACACACGGTAAAACAATGCCTTCCTTAAGATGTGAGGAGAGTGATCAACATTTGCGCGGGTACCTGGGCCCCCTCCCCTGCTCACCCCCCTATAATTACTACCTTCAATCTCAGTGAGGCTACGTTGGCAAAGGGGACGGAGAAAACTCAAGACAGATATTTGCAGGCACCAAAATGTTGCACTGGTAAGTCAGTCACTATATTATTTGCTTTTTAGCATCCCTTGACTCTTGTTCTTGACTAGGTAAAAGAGGGTGGGGGGATAAAGGACAACATGAGGGTTTAGCATATATGCCATACTGAAGTGGCACTTAAAAAAAAAATTCACATTTTCTACCTGGCTTTTAAGAGCAGGAGTTATTTCATGGTGATTTTCCAGCAGGCTTTTCTGAGGTAGATAAAACAGGGAGGAGAAGTAGTCTGAAGAAGCAGAGGGTGGCCAAAGCCTGTGTGGTTAGGATTAGTTTGAAAGGAATTTCAGAAGTGAAAGCTGAGCTTGTCATATGCAATACTACAGAAAAGAGGGACAGGGCTCAAGGCTGTCCACCACTTAGCCAAGGCTTTTAGAATTTCATAGGTGGGAAATAGGCTAATCTGGCTAGGGAAGAACAGAACTGTGGGAACAACAGAGTGAGAGCAGAACCTTGGTGAGCACGCAGCTAATCGAGCCTAGGCAGAGAACGGCACAAAACATGTATCCCTCCGACCTTAGTGATCACGAAAGAACACCGATTACAGTTATCACAAGACTTTAAAAGCAACCAACAGGCTTGAGGGCTTCAGCTGCTTTTTGTTCTTGTTGTTGTTGTTTTGGATAAAGAGCAAATTTTGCCTCTTTCCTCAGGCCTCCCGTTTGCACAGGTACTGTAATTGCATTAAGCATGTCAGGGAAAGCCAAATCCCGATGAAATAATTAGTGGGATGGATTCTGAACTCCTTTTTCTGCTCATTTGAGTTACAGCTGAACAGGCTGGCCTTCCTAAGCCCCAGCAAGGTTAACATTCCCAGCCGGGGCCTTTCTTTCTGGAGAATCACTGCTGCTATCACAGGCAGATGCTCTACATTTAAATGAACGGGCCGTTGTGGGCCAAATGTTAGTAGTTAAACGCTACCGTCACAGAGACAGACAAAGCTATTGTCAAGTTCCCAGACACACCTGGTGGCTAAGAAACTTGAGGAAGGAAAGAAATTTGCTATTGGCTCCAAGCCATTCATCACGACTTCTGATACAGGTAAACTGGGATTATTTTATACGAGAGAATAAAATCATAACCATTGGCCTCAGTTTCTCTCCCCAGTCTAAGATTAAACATTTGTCAGGAGGACATACACTGGAAAGAGGGAAATCACACGTAGTGTTCTCGTGGGTTGATATAGACGCTCTCGGGCTCGTTGCTTTCATGATGTTTGCCAGGACTCCGGTCTTGGTAGCATATCTGACTGTAAAGGGGGTACAGCTGCTGAATCCCATCTTCCCCCGTGGAATTCTCATCTTCATAGTCCAATCTCCTGCTATTTAGTCCATTCTAAAAATTCAAATATTGCTTACATTAACAGAGCAGCTGTTTGCATTTTTCTAGCACTTTGGTAAAAACAGGCAAGAATTGAATTCATTACAGTCTGTGTCTCTGATTCATTATCCCACAAGCTACTGAAAGGCAAGGTAAAGTCCAACAACTTACCATTTTCCAGTCCTGCATTGCTTACAATACCTGAATAAGAGTCGCAGCAGCTCCTAAATAGAAAGTTATGACTAACGGAAACTATAGTCAATTTCAGGTTTCAAAATTTGGAACTGGTATCGGTTAAACTAGGGAAGAACAAGGCTGTGAACTTCCGGAATCCCTCGGCAAGCCTCAAGCTTGGAATGTGTGCATGAAATATACAGAGAATTACGTCCAACAGCCAAAACAAAACCAAAAGAAACCTCAGGATTCAGTGCTGGGGAATTAGGGAAAAGACAGTGAAATGAACTTGTATTTGACCATATGCCCAACGTAACTGAGAATCAGAAACGCTGTCAGAGCTGACACCATCAAATGAACCCCCATGATGCTCTGTGGTGTCTCTGGTACTGACCCCTCTACCCGGTTACTGGTTTCATAAAACTCAATTACTTCTAAGATGGGCAAGCAAGCTCAAGGACTTTACAAAATCATACTATGCATGCTCAGATAGCAGAGAGGTGAAAAAAATAATTTTCATGGAAATCAAGTGATATTCTAATAAGTATGGTAGCCACCAGCTCCCCCTGGGCAGACCCCCGCAGCAGGACCACGTTACTTACAGAGTGCTGGAGACCGCCAACCTCTCTTTCTTTGAACTGAGTCTGCAAAGGCAAGTGTTCGGTCTGGAGGAAGAAGAAGGAACAAGACATGCACTTTAAAGCACCAAACACATGGTGAAATATATCAATCAAGACCATGAAGATGGCTATTTTTAAAAGAGCCTTTCATGTCTTGTCAAATGTATGCCAACTAAGCAATGTTCCATTTGAGGAGGGGATAAATAAATACATTTCTTGAGTTTGTCTCTCTCTCTCCTAACTCCAGACTTCTGGAAGGAAGAAAACATACAGAGCATCTGCTGCAGAACCTCTCATGCAAACTTATTTACATCTTACCTGAGGGAGGACTTATCTTTTCTGCAGAAGAATCTGATACTTTGAATCAGCTAAAAGTGATTTGGGGGTGGTAATGAAAAGTTATTTTTGTCCTTATCTATGGTCACCCTTTTCTTCCTGATACCTACTCCCTGCCTCCCACCCCCTCACAGATCATAAAGGGGATTCCTCATTTTTTTTTTTTAAAGATTTTATTTATTTATTTGAGAGAGAGAGAATGAGAGACAGAGAGCATGAGAGGGAGGAGGGTCAGAGGGAGAAGCAGACTCCCTGCCGAGCAGGGAGCCCGATGCGGGATTCGATCCCGGGACTCCAGGATCATGACCTGAGCCGAAGGCAGTCGCTTAACCAACTGAGCCACCCAGGCGCCCAAGGGGATTCCTCATTTTCAAACCTCACCCTAGGAAGAATCCTTCTCAGCTTCCCCTTGGCTTATAAATGCATTCTTACCCTTCAGCCCCCTGGTCAAATATTAGCTCTTCCAAGAAGCCTTGCATAAAGCATATATTATTATTGCAATTATTTGTTTATATTTGTTTGTCTCCTTCACTAGGATTGAGGGTGCTAGTTGGAGTATTTTACAAACATTACCTCCTTCGGGCGCCTGGGTGGCTCAGTTGGTTAAACGACTGCCTTCAGCTCAGGTCATGATCCTGGAGTCCCTGGATTGAGTCCCGCATCGGGCTCCCTGCTCGGCGGGGAGTCTGCTTCTCCCTCTGACCCTCCCCCCTCTCATGTGCTCTCTCTCTCATTCTCTCTCTCAAATAAATAAATAAAATCTTTAAAAAAAAAAAACATTACTTCCTTCATAATCTCTCTAAAAATTCTATAAAACTGATGTTTTTACTTTATGGATGACTAAAACTGAACCTTAGAGTGGTTCCGTAAGGTGTCTCCAGTCACACAGCTGGGGAGTAGTGGATTGTGATTCACACGTGGCTTTGTCTGAATCCTAATCCTATATTCCTATATCCCCTGCCTCTAGCTCAGTGTCTGGAAAATAGATGTTTAATAACTATAACAGAAGAAGGCCCGAAAGTCCCAGCATATAGGCATATCTATCAACATGTTCTCCTTTTCACTTCCTTTCCTCATGCTGTCCTTTTGGCCTGGAAGGTCTGCCCCTTAGTCTCTGACAGTTGAAATACTACCCCATCCATCTTGGCCTGGCTGAAGTCATTTTTTTTTTTCCTCCTACAAGGCCCATCAAAGTTCATTTCTTTACTCCTAGTAAGTTTTCTTACTGTTCTTGTTTATATCTTTACCATAGCACACACCATTGATCTATCTGACAACATCTGTACCTTTCGACCCTAGTGAAGAGTGAGAGCTTTCCTGGCCCTCCTCTTCCAGCTCCAAACCCTAGCCTGTGGTTCTGCAACAGTAGGAAGTCAACAGTTAACTAATGAATTTACTGAACTCTAAACTATTAATTCTTGGTATCCCATATTAAGGTTATCCAAATTATAAATTATGTCTGACAAATTTGTTCCTCTTGTCACGTTCTGCATGATTCTAGGGTGCTTCCCACATGACCACATGAGATGGACAGTACACACTGGTAAAAGTCCAAGGCAGGGCCAGCCTCATGGAGTGTGACCAGTCACACAGGGCCTTGTGTTTAGAAGGTCCCACTCTGGGGCTTAATGCTCAGTGGTTGTTGCCATCTTAGATTCTGTGTTTTGTAAGTGGTCTTATGAAACAGTGGAGCATGCCTCAGTGACCTGTAGCCTCCACTCAAGGATGTCCTCTCCTGCTGCTTGTGTTTGATTTGGTTCTTGGCCCGCACCCCCTTACCCTGGTGTCCCAGATCCCCCTCGCTTTCCCCTCCCTGTCCCTGTCCAGTGACTGTGCTGTCCTCTGCCCTGGCAGGGGCCCGAGTGCTGGTACAGGGAAGGCTGGGGTCAGGACTGCATGCCCCCCACATCATGGTATTTCTGGCAGGTGATTAGAGGACACGTTTCAGTGAGGACAAGTCTTTCACCCTGATCTAGGACCTGACATCACCGTCCTGACATTGTTAATTTTCAACAAGAGGCCCTGCATTTTCATTTTATGCTGAGCCTCACAAATTATGTGGCTGGTCCTGGTCCAAGGAAAATAGATTTAGGGAAAAAAATACCTAAAACTAAATTGCCATTTTGTTTGCTGTTTTAGATGATCCTGGTTGCTGTTCTCCCCTTCTATCAATACAGGTAACTGAGAAATTATTCAGTGCCCTTCTTCCCACTAGTGGCAGAGTGCAGAAACCAAGGGTGCAGTCAACACTGAAAAGAGACCATGTTCTAGAAATACAGTGATTACAGCCTCAAGAGTTCAAGAAAACATTTGGTTGGAATATGTGCTGTTCTATGTTTACGCTATAAAATTCCAAATGGCAAATTTAATATGACTAGAAAATAAATTACCATCCAGATTTTCCTGAACACTCAGGATAATACTTATATTTGGTCATTGTCAGTGAAACACAGCAACAACCAAAAGCCTTTGGAAGCCAGTGTTCATTGTGGGCAGGATGAACCATTCAGCACCCTGAGTAACAATATAGCCAGTAATAAATTAATAGTGTTCGAGCATTACAGAGGCAAGAAAATCTGTCTATTTCATTTCAATTAAGAGATTTCAAAGAGCCGTGGCTTTATGAGTAATAATAGCATTGCTACATTTGTCTCATAGTAGAAGATATATAATTAGCCAGAAGTGGTACATGTGAAAATAAAGGACAAGAAGAGAGAGTTTCTAGAACTGAGCAGGACACTATGAATAATCTTCACTTGCACTGAATGGATGACAAGCATACTGTGTAAGGTCCTTTTCTCTACCCAATATTGTAAACTATCACAAACAAACCACTATCCCTCATGGGCGCCCATGAATTTTGTAATATAATATTGAACCAAATTCTATGAAAAGAAGTACCACACATGCTAGAGATGGCCCTGAATTAGGGATCAGGGGTTATGGAAAAGCATGCCGCCCTGGCTTCTGCACTGTGCAGCCATCCAATTTCTGACAAGATACATAAGGAATTTCATTTAATCTAATGGTGGGTGGTATACGTGTTCTATTTCTGCACTCCCTAAACTACCTGAAATGTTGAATATCTGACTTTAGGTTAATCATCAGTATATTGCAAAGTGTCTTGCATAATACCTTACTTATGTTTGGTGCTTAATATATATGTACTAAATTAACTTACAATATTTTAACTAATGGATACACAGCATATATTATTCTATTATTCTTACATTTTTTTCCCTAGAAAGCCTTAGGCTACTCTGAATCTCAATACATACTTTGATTTCCTTACTGGCGTGTACTATCTTGTAACAACTTCTATCCATAAGCACTTTCCTCATTTCTTAAGTCATTAGACTTTCTTGCTCTAATGCTTCTTCCTTATAATGACAAGTGATACATTTTTTACTTCTGCTTCCAGTCATGATGGAGAACTAATACCAGACTAGCCCCTCCTGTCATCAAAGATACACCAGAAAACTGGACAAAATACATGAACAACAGCTTTCAGACAGTGGATAACTGTGCTACACAGGACTGGGATCTCAAGAGACAGAAAAACATATGGTGATCCTATAATAGCCCTGGCAACTATCTGATTTTTCTGCTGATCTGGGAAGAGAAAACCCAAGAAGAGCACAGAACCTTGCTGAGCTGAGGGGACAGAGTTCAGCACTCAGGCAAGCTGAGGTGACTGTAATCTGTGGGACAGGGTATTGAAAAGACGGAAAATCCTCACTGGACATGTGAGACATTCAGTGGAGACCCCAAGGTCATGCTTTAAGAGTAAGGTTAAAATAGCTCTAAGGCAGAGAGTATTCTAGAACAACCCTAACAAAGCTTAAAAACAAGCTTCCAGAAGAACAAGTTGATCTTAAATTAACGGAGTGACAAAAAACAACTCGATCCTCATTAAGGAATGACAGCAAAATTCAAATAATTGACAGGATAACATTCACAATGTCCAGCATCCAATTAAAATGTACTGAACATGGAGAAAAAAAAAAAAAAAAACAGGGAAAAAATAAGTCAGTAGAACCGAACCCAAAAGTGACAAATAGGGAATTAATAGACAAGAACTTTATAACACTTACTATAAATACGGGTAAGGATGTAAAAATTATGAACAGAATAGGAGAATCAAAAACTATGAAAGAACTGAAAAGAATTTCTAGGACTGAAAAAATACAATATCTGAATTGAAAAAGTCACTGCAGGGTCTTAATAGACACCACAAAAGAAAAGCCCAATGCATTTGAAGACAGAAACTATCCATACAAAGAACAGATGGGAAAAAAGCTTAAAAAGAAAAATTAAATATAGCTTTAGTGATCTGTGGAATAATATAAAGAGATCTACCATTTGTCGATAACTGGAATCACAGAAGGAAGGCAAGTCAGGAAAAAATATTTGAAGAATTGCTAAAATTTTCCAAATTAGATGAAAAATACATCAATAACTCTAAGAAGCTCAATGAACTCCACTAAGGGTAAACATAAAGGAAACTACTTCGATACATGTCAAACTTGAACTGCTGAAAACAATAATAAAGAAAATCTAAGATGTGGCCAGAGGAAAAAGTAAGATACAGTATGTACAGAGAAATAAAGATAAGAATTACACTGGCCATTCACCAGAAAAAAAATGAACTCAAGCCCAACCATGACAATAAATATATTTAATAAGAATAGACTAAACAGGGCGCCTGGGTGGCTCCGTCGATTAAGTGTCTGCATTCAGCTCAGGTCATGATCCTGGGGTCCTGGGATCGAGTCCCGTGTGTGGCTCCCCGCTCAGTGGGGAGCTTGCTTCTCCCTCTCCCTGCCGCTTCCCCTGCTCGTGCACTCGCTCTCTTTCTCTCTGTCAAATAAATAAACAAAATCTTAAAAAAAAAATAAAGTCAGGGATTTTCAGACTGGGTAAAGAAGCAACTCAACTCGATGTTAGCTATGTGAAATGCATTTTAAATATAAAGATATAGGTAGGTTAAAACTAAGGGAATGGAAAAACACGTACGAGGAAAGCATGATTCATTAAGAAGAAATTTAAACCAGGGTGGCTATAATATCAAAGTGACTACAGGACAAGGAAAATTACCAGAGACAAGAATCTTTTAGGGGTGCCTGGGTGGCTCAGTCGATAAAGCATCTGCCTTCGGCTCAGGTCATGATCTTGGGGTTCTGGTATCAAGACCCATGTCATGCTCCCCGCTCAGCAGGGAGCCTGCTTCTCCCTCTCCTTCTGCTCCCCCCTTCTCCCCACTCATATTCTCAAATGCTCTGCTCTGTCTCTCTCAAATAATAAAAAGTCTTAAAAAAAAAAAAAAGAATCTTCCATAATGATCACAGGATCAAAGGACAACATAGCATAACAATCTTAAATGTGTATACACCCAATAAAAACACATGAGTAACTAACTGACAGAACTGAAAGGAGAAACAGCAACATTCACAAATACAGCTGGAAATACCACTATTCTCTCAGTAACTGATAAAAATGTAAACTGAAAATCATTTATGTATAAAGAATACTTGAATGACATGACCAGCCAACATGACCTAATTGACATTTATAGATTACTACACTCAACAACAGAATATATATTTGTTTAGTGCACATGGAACATTCAGTAAGATGGACCATATGCTGGGCAATAAAAGAGGTCTGAAAATATTTAAAAGGCTTGAAATCCTATAGATATATTTTTAAATCATAACAGAATTTAGTGAGTAGTCAATAACAAAAACATACTTGGAAAACTCAAAAGTGTTTAGAAACTAAAGAACATACTTTTAAATAACTCCATGGCCAAAGGAGAAATAATAAGGGAAACCAGAAAGTGTTTTGAATTGAATGCAAATGAAATTATAACATACCAAACTTCTCAGATTTTGAAAAAAGAACTCCTTAAAGAAAAGTTTGTAGCTTTAAATGCTCATATTAGAAAACAAGAAAGTCCCAAACTAATGATCGAGTTTAAAATTCTTCAAGAAGCTGAAACAAGGGGCGCCTGGGTGGCTCAGACGTTAAGCATCTGCCTTCCGCTCAGGTCATGATCCCAGGGTCCTGGGATCAAGCCCCGCATCGGGCTCCCTGCTTTGCGGGAAGCCTGCTTCTCCCTCTCCCCCTCCCCCTGCTTGTGTTCCCTCTCTCGCTGTGTCTCTGTCAAATAAATAAAAAATCAAAAAAAAAAAAAAAAGCTGAAACAAGAAGTGCAAATTACATCCAATGGAAGTTGAAAGAAAGAGTGAAAAATCAATAAATAAACAATGGGCAAACATTCTACAAAACCCGAAAAGCTGGTTCTTAAAATTTCAATAAAATTGCAAAACCTGTCGTAAGAAAAAAGAGAAAACACAAACCAATATCAAAATGAAAAAGGTGACACTATAACTGATCTCATATAAATTAAAAGAATAAGATAGATGTGCTATGAACCATTTGATGACAATCTCAAAAACCTAGATGAAATGGACAAATGTCTTGAAAGACACAATTAAAATCCTTTCCACAGAAAAACTCCAGGCCCAGATGGAATCACTAGTAAATTCTATCAAACAATTAAAAGCATCTTAAATTCTTTCTGCAAATGGGGGGGGGGTGAGAATACGTTGTAACTCCTTTTATGAAATTAGCATCACCCTAGTACCACAACCAAAAATATTACAAAAAAAAAACTAAAGATTTTTATTCATAAATCCCCAAACCTGAAATAAAAACAGCCCTCAACAGTGGAATGAATAAACAAATCATGGTATGTTCATAAAATGGTATACTACACAACCATGAAAGGAAATTTATTCATGCAACAACATGGATCTCAAGAACATTATGCTGAGCAAAAGAAATTAGACGCAAAAGAGCATGCTGTGATTCTCTTTATGTGAAGTTCTTTTTTAAAAGCATAACTAACATACTGGGATAGAAATCATATTAATGGTTGCCTGAGGCAGGAGGTGTTGGGAGGGATGGTGGTAGAGGGTATGTACGACAAATTTTTCAGGTCACAGAAATGTTAATTGGGGTAGTGTTCACACGAATGTATACATTTGGCAAAGCTTATCAAACAGTACACTTAAAATGGAGCACAGTATTATGTAAGTTAAATCTCAATAAAGTTGAATATTAAAAAAAAACCTATACTTTCCATTTTATCCTAGTTATTCTATTTTGAAGGAACATGTGTGGGGAGGCAAAGTAGAATGAGAAGTCACTGATGCAGTCTGGAATCTGTGATACAAGAGCCTAGTAAATTCTCAATAAATACTTCATCACAGATTGTCCTTGATGCAGGAGTTTCATGGCAGTATCCAACTGCTTACTTTGTTCTAGTGACTTGAGTCCCATTCTATTAGGGATGATTTCACCACACTAAAGGAGGAACACATGAAGAAATAGCTACTATACATAATTCACAAAATATGGGTTCCTAAGGCATCAAGGATATTACATTCCTATTAAGTACCTCTCTGAAAGAACTTGTATTACTAAAACCATGAACCAAAAGTCAATTTTCCCTTTTACTTCATTTGTAATAACTGTGAGAGTGTTGACATGTTGCGTGAGCAACAACTGTAAAGAGTGTGTTCTAATCAAGCGAAATTTAAAACATTAATTAGGTACTTGTTTAATGAGATAAATAATTGTTACTGTTCTCCATGATAATTAACCATAAGGGTAAGCTATTCACATGAATGTCTCTTATTATTACAGTAGACCCTTGGCATTCACAGATTTAACATTGCTGGTTTTAACCATTCATGAGTGAATTTAAAAAGGTTATAACAGGTTGTAAGGCTGTAATTTGTAATTTTATTGAGACACAAATTTGAATCAAGATTGGGGAGGCTTCTGTGATGGGATAATCATTTAGCTAGTTAATGAGCTTAGCAACTGCTTCAATATCCACTTTTCAATGTGTCTTTGTTATTCTCAACTCTTATGAGTTTTATAAAAGATAGGGGTATTTAAGAATGTAGGGTTTCTCAAAAGCTTGTGAAGTATCCTCTATGAATGTCAATGAGGAGTAGTGTATTATTAATCAACCTTTTCCTTTGAAATTTAGAAATGGTTCCTTATTTTTTTAGTTAATTCTTGTTTCTGCAGCATCTATAATCAATCATGATCAATGCAGACTGCCACTATACATTATACAGGTTAAATATATGAAGTCGGTCTGGATCTTATTCCCTAAGACATACTTACAACTCCTCTTTCCCAGTGCCTGGGAAGTAAGGTTCATTTCTATGTTCTGTCTGTACATCGTCCTATAATTCCTTTCCTGTTAACCCCCTAAGAGACAGGGAGGTTTTCTCCAAACCTCATATGGCGCTATCACACAGCAGATGCTCAATAAACACTGGCTGATGTATGATCCATGCCATGCACAGGATCTCCTTGGAATCTTACTCTTAGTAGGTGGTCCCCACAGAGGTCTTGGGTGCTAGCCCATGTTGGGAAACCTGGGCCAGCTGGACTGGAAACCCCGGGGTCTGACTTCCTAACTTCAAGGAACTGGGCAAATTTATATCTGAATTGGTTCATGAGAAGGGAGTGAGCACCATGCAAATAGGTGCTAGATCCTTAGTACTCAGCAATCTTGTAAAGAAAGACCGAAGGAGAAGGTCTAGAAAGAAGTTGGCTCAATACTGTCAACATGGTGAAAAGACATTGTTCAATTCAGTGTAGGCAAAAGAACTGTAACTTGTAAGGACTGACCAAAGACTCTTCCCCTACTCCCTGCTGCTTAAGGTAGGTATTGTACAAGATGCTTTAGATGTGCTCATGTTCCTATTCTATCTCCCTGAAGTAATTCAATCACTGTTCCCATAAGAGAGATGAGGAAGCTAGGCTTGGAGAGAAGCAGCAATGTTTCCATGTTTGTAGAGCTAAGATTCAAATCTACGTTTACGTAATTCCAAAGTCTGTGTCTTACACTGTCACACAAAGTTGCCTAAGATAGTATATCTGGTCTCTTCCTAATGTGACTGCAGAGGGGGAATGAAAAGCAGGAGGACACTGAGCATCTGTTAGGGGAGAGGACAGAAACCAGAGAAAAGAGTCACGATTCTCAGTACTTGCCGGCTTTGCCACCTGCTCTGGGTTATCTGCATCTGAACTGGTCAAATAAAAGCTACAGCCTGTGTTACTTCACTTCCTGCTTGGGCTCCAGCCTCGATTAAAGGAAAACAAAGACAAGGCTTTCCTTGAGACTCTCAGAGTTTTTAATCGGCTCCAGCCCAGCGCTGAACACAGAATGGTCATCCACTATGGGATAATACCCTTTAAAATTAATTCAGAGGGCATCTTCCCTCCAGTTTTATTGTTTGTTTATATTCTTCAGTAATATAGTTAGTACCTTAAAATGCAATGTCCACTCCTCTAATACCTTATATCAAAGATTTCAGTGAGGCAGGTACAGGAAGAAATGCCTACAGAATGTCCTTATGGCAAACTCTTCAAATGTGTGCTTAAATCATGAGGTTTATTTATACAATAGAAGAATATTAGATTATTTATCTCACAAGGTAGCACTGAATTTTTCTCAAGTCACCAGAGAATTAGAACAGCCAGGTTGTTGTTGAAAATGTTGTATGATCCAAAAGGGAGACAGTGTTCCTCCTTATCAGTGGTAAATAAATTTCATTACTTCTACTGAGTATACATTCTAGATTTTAATTTTTCAAAGTGAAATTTGATATGACACATTTTAATGAAAATTCTTATCTTGGTTTTGGTCTCACTTAATCCTTACATTAAAATACCAAGACAGTGATACTTCACCTAAATTATAACGTGTATGCACAGCCAAGCATCTAATTAAAGCAGACAGATGATAAAGGTGATGGAAAATTATTTGTGAGCAAACTAGACACCCACATATAATGCTAAGATGTCCCTGATCATAAATCCTACCCATTTCCAGGACACAAATCAAATGATTATGCATTCATATGTACTATTTTCCCTAACTAAACATTTTAACACCAGAATGCTATGCTGTCCTTGTCACAATGGGCATCTTTGATCTTCAACCCCTTGCCCTAATGCTGTACCATTATTACCCACTCACACCACGTCATCTCCAAATTTGCCCACAAGGTAATCCTTCAATTTAGGGCTGTTAGTGTAATTTCATCCACATTCCAAACACCCTCAAAGAAGATATTGTTTTTTTATGTCAGGCACAGTACTGTACCCCAAGCCACTCTGCAGAAATATTATCCATCATACTGTCATATATACCTTGTGAAAAGATGCGTTCTCAGAGAAAACATGACAAAAATGGTCCCATCTCTGGTTTAGTTGTTGTAATGGTCAAAATTCTACATGCTAAAATAAGAACCAAACTCTAATTCCTCTCTAGAAACTATTAATATGGGCCTCCCCAATCTCCTATTTAATCCAGCATCTAAGTTCCTTAACTTGTAGCCCTGAAAAAAAGATATCTCGCAAGACTTTCTTTGTGGTTGATAATTATGCTATTCTTAGCAAAAAAGATTAAAAAAAAACTAAAAAGAGCCTCCTAAAATCTTCAATACTGAACATATTTTAGATTGTGAGACAAAAGGAAACATACTAAATGTAGAACAACACTATCATCTTATTCTTTCCTATTGAAAGGTGAGATAATATAGGAGTCATTTCCCTTACCAATCATCTCCTTTTTCCATTGAGGGTGTCATTAAAAAGTTGAAAATAAAACACGGAAAGGTCTTATCTGTTTGCTTATTGGTTACTTATCCCATAAACCATCGAAGGGATCCCTTGAACATATTTAGTTAATAATCACATGTATTTTCTTTTGGGGTCTTAAATTTAATTGAATAGTATTTTGCACCATTTTCCTGGAAGGAAAATAGAAAATATAGATAGCATGCCCTATTTCTTCCTCTGAAGGAAGATAATCCAATAGCAATAAAGAAGGTTAGACAGAAAGAGAAATCATCTGCTATGGAAAACTAATATTAACCTTCGGGGACAGCAGTTTTGTGAATATAAAACCCAGAGTAGGCAGTTTTGTTTGAATTAGAAAAGTAACTGTAATCCCAGCTTGGCACTTCCCTGCACACGGGTACTAAAGTCTTCAGCCAACTGTGTGAAGGCACCTGAGGGAGAATCCCACTCATGAATTAAGCACAACCAGAACACATCAGCGACTGGCATGAAAGTTCACAGCACCAGTGGTCTGAGGAGGCAACGGAAGTAAGTTAGCTACAAAAGGAGGGAAATCCGTCCAGGGGAGATATGTGGCTTAGCTAATAAAATGAGTCAAGGATCTTTTTATGTTTTCAATTCACTCTACACTGTCAGTACTGGATGTTTACATAGTGATATGCTCTTATTAGCTGCTACTCTTCGTTGAGGCAAGAAACACTGCTTACTAGAGGTTAACAGCGGTTAAAATAACCTTTTGTGTTCATGCACACATAATTCTAAAAGAATATAGAAATTAACTATCAACAGTATTTACGGTGACAAAAGTTATGTAACTCCTGCCCAAGCTGGGATGGCCCCAGGCTGTGGGTGACCCTGGCTGGAACTGCCTCCTCGAGAGCCATCAGAGGGTGTCCCAGGCGGCAAGAGCTCTTTCCCCAGTCCCATGCAGTTAGTTCAGACACGGTGTTTACAAGGCGTGCCATCGTGTTTGGAAATGTCTGCCCAGCAATGGGATGGGAATTTGGGGTCTGTTGTCAATGACAACTGAGCTTTACAAAGGTGAAGTTAAGTCTTCTCCTAAATGGCCTGGAAACAGTCTGTCCTCTGAAATAACCTCATCATTAGCAATGCTCTACTAATAGGGATGCAAAAGAATTTATGGGCCACTGCCCTCCAGGAATTTACAGTCTTGTTTCATGTGGCTTGTCTTCCAGTTTAAACAACAAAGCAAGGTAGTTTGAATGCAAGCACCTTAAAAGTGGGAAACCTATCTTACGCTTTTACTTTTTCTTTTCTACCACAGTACTCAGTGCACGTGGGTGTAGAACCATATAACCACCTGCTGATCTGATCTGATTTTAACCTCCAATAGCTATGGGTCCACAATTTCTTATCTGAAACTTTCAGGAACAGGTACATTTTGGAATTCTGAATTTTTCAGATTTTTAGAAAAATGATAGTTACTAATTCCACATATTTGTAAAACATCTCCAGCAGGATCTGATACAGAACCCCATAATCAAGCTGTTCAGGGGAAAAGATGAGTATTCACATTAAGTGAAGAAAGAAATGACTATATTTAACCACATGAGAGTCAGCAATTCAGGTCAAATTTTGGTGTACAATGAGTTAGGAAAAATTTTAGATGTTTAGAGATTTTTGGAAATGTAGATAACAGTATACACCTGCAATACAGGAATTCAGAGGCTAGAAGTCAAGATAAGCTATGGAGAGGTGGAGGTTAAACAGTGTTAGGGAGGACCCAGACTTTACTGGTGGGATGGGAGGACTCACGTGACCACTCTGAAGGCCCTGGGTTAGGTATGGTGGGTCCAATCACAGAGCACCAGACTGGGAGTCCTAAGCCTCTGGAGCCACACAGATCCTAGGTTATGAAGCAACATGGTGAAAGCAGGGTGTGAGAAATACTAACTAGCCAATGATACTGATCGTAACGATGATGGTGGTGAGTGTGGCTACATTATTTAGATTCTTCTTCCCGAGCACAGAAGAGCTTCTAGAGCTCTAGGTATTTCTAGAGCACAGGAGGATCCAGGATTTGGATACCAATAGTAGAGAGCAGAGAAGGGGGAAAGAGAAGGCAGAAAATGCCAACAGATCTACAGACCTAAGTCAAGTCTGCGGATCCTAGAAATTTGTATAAAGACCGAAAACAGGAGAAAAAGAGAATAAGGATAGGCCATATACTTCATTAAGGCTTATAGGACAAAAGCTGTATTTGTCTGTGAAAAGGATAACAGTGTGGATAACAGCAGAGATTACCACCACAGATTGAGTGAAATTGTGAGAATGATCGCATTTTGTCCAAGAAAACAGAACATACATTTTTTAAAAGCACAGTGAAAGGAGAAAAATACCCACTCAGTGGTAGGAGAGAGTGTATTAGAGGGGCTGGGTTAGGGGCGCAATGACAGCACTTGATAACAAGACAAAGACTATAAAATCCCCAGGGAGTGAGCAGCTCCTGTTACAATGAACCGATTGTGAGGCTGGGGAGGAGGAGTAGAAGGGATGGGGCGGCTATGCACCGAAGCGGTAGGTAAGACTTTCTAGGCCCCAACAAAAGACTGAGGTGAATCAGAGTTGAATCAAGGGATTCTGATTGAAAGGATCACACATGATTGCCGGTGAAAGATCCAGAAGGGTGAAAGCCCCTTGAGGCCTGAAAATGACAAGATGCAACAAAATGGGAGGGGTTAAATGTTCTCACATGGAGGAAAACACCGCTGCTCACGTGAAGATGAGCAGCTGCTGCAAGCTCAAAAATAGACCTCCCTTGTTCATAGAGATGAAGCATGTTGTATTAAGGAAGGGTGGCATGCACTTGGAAGAGAAGTCGTGTTCTCCTAACAGCCCCAGAATAGGTAACATATCAAAGAGAGTAAAAGCACATCTGTGTATTAAAGGAAAAGACAATGTTTGCTTTTGATTGTAGGCCTCCCCCCCTTTTTTTAAATTGCATTTCTATGTAAGTTGCTTGGAGGAGAGGAGGGAAAGAACATACTCAATGCAAGTAGCTTCAAAAGCTGCAAAAATCTTTTATCATTTTTCCTCCAAAGAAGCTCACAGTCTTTGCTAGAATCTCATTTTTAGTTCAAAAGGATTTGGTGAAACTCAGCAATATAGGTAAGACAAAGTTTCTTAGAAAGACTTGTGCAAGATCTCACTGTAAGTCTGGGTGCTCTACTGTGTTCACAGAACAAATGAGGCCTCCAGCCCATGTGCATGGTACAAGACAGATCAGAGGAAAGATATCCTCCTGATGACAGTTTGTGTGTGGAGAATTCTCTAACAGGTATCATGGCACCGTTAAGGACGAAAGATTCACTTAGTATGTTCAACAATTGAACCTAAGGACCCATTTTATTTTTCTCCTTCTAATTCAAATCAAGTTTGAATACCATATCATCTTATATTTAGTATGGTTTGGGGAAATATAAATTTTTAAAAAATATGTACGTGAAGCAGCTAGATAGTTCAAATTTATTTTCTGTGAAATAGAATCCAGACTAACTTTAGATCCTTTAAATGTATAAAATTAAATAGAAAGGATCATGTTTTTATTTCCATCCTTCCTCATTTAGACTTAAACATGTCTGTGATAGTTCATGTTCCTTTACGAATGAATATATATTTTAGCTTAGCATCGTTTCAGTTTCTGCACCAAGCTAAAGGGCCCAGAAGGACCCATGATGTGTGTACACGCTGAGTGTATGTGTGTCTGGGTGCGGAATGATGGCGAGAAGGAAGGAAGGAAGGAAGGAAGGAAGGAAGGAAGGAAGGAAGAGAGGGAGGGAGGGAGGGAGGGAGGGAAGCATGGAAAGCAGCTGCCACACACACACAGGCAAAGAGAAAAGCATCAAGAGCAGAGGGCTTAAAATCTACATGTAGAACTCATGGAGAAAAGTCATAACGTATGGCAAGGACCCAAAAAGAAAAAAGGCGTGTAATAGTACAAAGCCCTCAATTTGTTTATTTTAGAATATCATTTTAGTTCACTCTGCACTCAGTTCAAAACAAGAAAAGGCTCAGAATATTTAGATGAATAATGCCAGCAAGATGCCTGAATGTTTCCCTATTTTGTGAAATGTTGACAAAAAACATCTACTCAAGTACTTGGCTACAAATCTGTGCAACAGAAATTTAAGAGAGTAAGATGGATGACGAAGTGAGGTGTTCTAGGAAAATACATGCACTTCAGTGTAGCTAAACTGTTTTTCTAACTTAACAGGAGATGACATATATATATGTATTTCAACTGCTTTTAATTTAAGACGGTTTCTTCCTTATGAGGTTCCACCCATATGTGCAGTGGGGTCTTATGATATCTCCTTATAAATAGCTTTCAAATGGCAATAGGCACTGGAGTATAGAGCTCTGTTCTATACAGATGCAAAGTCACCTGATGTGTAGGGAAAGGATGATGTATTAAATTCCAGCATCTGAGCATCTTCTGGGTATGATCCCAGAGGCTATGGGACAACCTAGCTGCTAAAGTCTGATTGTCCTTAATAACTGGCGAATCAGAAACAGCAGACTTGCTTGGCCCTTTCCATCTGAGGAATTCTAAAATATTAGTGCAAGAAGGGCCTCAGGAATTATCCAGAAACAAATGCCCTCCTTTCACATAGGAGCGAACAGAGTTCCAGAGAAGTAAAGGTATTTCTGCAAGGATTCACTCATGGCAGAGCTGGAACAAAAATCTAGATCCATACTTCTTGATGCCCAGGCTGGTGATCTTTACATTATTTACCTGCAATCCAGTGTGAACTCTCAAGCTAGACTGCCTGGGTTCTAATCCTGGCTCTCAGAGCTGGGTGATGCTGGTGAAGTTAGTTAATGTTGTGAGCTTCAGTCCGTTCATGTGAAAGATGAGGATAATCCTAGCATGTGCCTCACCAGGTTGTTACGAGGACTACATGAGTTAATATATATAAAGCACTTAGGGCAATGCCTTTCATTTAACAAATGCTAAATAAATGTAAGCTCTAATTAGTGTTAACATATGTTCTCTCAAAACAGCTCTAGGAGAGCTCAGGAGTCCATTTAACACATTTCAGTAACAGTGGAACAAAAAACCTGAGAATAACCACACACAAACAGAAGGAAGAACAGCTTCATTTTGCCTGCATCATCCCATCCCCTAGGCTGGCTCTGCTCACTGAGTCCCTGGAAGGAATGTCCCAGCTACAAAGAATTCTCCTTGCTGGGAAAGGAGGGTGGGATGAACAACCAGCTCCCCCAGGGTTTTGGAGTACTACAGGAAGGATCTGTCTGAGTTTCACCCCACCCAGAGACAGGCAAAACTGAGAGGCAGAGCCGGCTAGGAACAAGGAAGAGAAGGGGTTAATATCAGCCACACAGCGGGAGCAACCAAGGTTCTCAGTGACCAGCACTGAAGAGGACCCCAACAGCTTTGTGGCTGAAAAAAACCATGGCCTATTTCTTTTTTGGGTGTTGAGTTGTATAATTTCTTTATATATTTTGGATACTAACCCTTCATGAGATTTGTCATTTGGAAATATCTCCCATTCGATAGGTTGTCTTTTAGTTTTTTTGACTGCTTCCTTTGCTGTGCAGAAGCTTTTCATTTTGATGTAGTCCCAATAGTTTATTTTTGCTTTTGTTTCCCTTGCCTTAGGAGACATATCTAGAAAAAAGCTGCTATGGCTGATGTCAGAGACATTACTGCCTGTGCTCTCTTCTGGGATTTTTATGGTTTCAGGTCTCGTATTTAGGTCCTTAATCCATTTTGAGTTTATTTTTGTTTATAGTGTAAGAAAGTAGTCAAGTTTCATTCTCAACACCCAAAAAACATATAATCCGATTACAAATGGGCAGAAGAAATGAACAGACATTTCTCCAAAGAAGACATCCAGATGGCCAACACACACTCAATATCACTGATTATCAGGGAAATGAAAATCAAAACCACAATGAGATATCATCTCATACCTATCAGAATGGCTAAAATCAAAAAGGCAAGAAACAACAAAAGTGTTGGTGAGGATGTGGAGAAAAAGGAATTTTCGTACACTGTTGGAAATGCAAACTGGGACAGCCACTGTGGAAAACAATATGGAGGTTCCTCAAAAAATTAAAAATAGAACTACCCTATGATCCAGGAACTACACTACTAGGTATTTACCCAAAGAATACAAAAACACTAATTCAAAGGGATACATGCACACCAATGTTTACTGCAGCATCATTTACAATCGCCAAACTATGGAAGCAGCCCGTGTCCATTGATTAATGAATGGATAGAGAAAATGTGTTATATATACACAATGGACAATTATCCAGCCATAAAAAAGAAAGAAATCTTGCCATTTACAACACGATGGCCATCTGGAGAATATAATGCTGAGTGAAATAAGTCAGTCAGAGAAAAACAAATCTCATATGATCTCACTCATGTGGAAGTTAAGAAAGAAAACAAGCAAAGGAAAAAAAGAGAGAGAGAAAAAGACAAACATGAAAACAACTCTTAACTACAGAGAACTGACGGTTACCAGAAAGGAGGGGGTGGGGTGATGGGTTAAATAGGTGATGAGGATTAAAGAGTACACTTAAAAAAGTAAAATGATTTAAAAAATTATAAATGAACACAAGTTTCAGATTTTTAAAAATAGCTACAAGGAACAACAGGTTTAACAGAGTTTCAGATGCCTTTCTTGGAACAATGGTATCTTAGTTATCTCTAATACTCATTCCAGTCAAGAAGTTTGACTAATCTTTGATGTCAGGCGCAATCACTTCTGAAATACAACTACTTTTCACATTTTATACTTTTGTAATTAACTTTCCTTTTTGTTTTACAGATAGTAATTCTTTATTCTTATTGTACTTTTTTTTTTTTTTTAAATTACTTTGATAGTATCCCTAGCTCTTACTTGTTCTCTCTCTTCCATTGGGCAATCTTTTCCTGATTTTGAATTATCCATTTACTTTATAGATCCCTTCTACCCATATGTGAAAAAGAAGCAACACTCTTTTTCAAAATATTATTTATCCAAGTAACTGATCATGACTGCACAAAGGATTTGAAAAAGTCACTGTGACATCAAAGTATTCATTAATCAAATAACCACCTATAAAATGAATTTGCACTCAAACATCTTTCCCTACTTAATCCCATTTCATCCAGCATTAAAATCTTTGCCTTTAGTCTTGCATTGGTCATGAAATGTTGTGACCACCCAATAATGTATGGCAAATACAATGCAAATATAATGTCAAATAGATTATAAAGTGATAAGTCTTACAAAGATTTACTTTCCTATACGGATATCTACTTCACTCTTAGTTTTATACTTACATGTTTCAAAAGGCTCTGGATACAAGAAAACACATAGAGAAAGCAAATTTTATTTTCCAAAAAGAGCTGCAACATTATTTCCAACCACATATGCTTTTCCAGATATAGCGACACCCCAATAAGAGGTGGAGTCTGTGTCACCGTCTTGCCTTGTATCTTTGAATCTTGAGCTGCTACGTAAGAAAACTTGCTGCCCTGAATTTGCCATGCTGGAGGGCCCGTGCAGGGAAAATAAAGAGGGAGAGAGAGAGAGAGAGCTTCCTGAGACAGGACTGCAAACAGTTCCAGCCCCCAGCTGTTTGAGTCTTTCCAACCCATGAACCAGACAAGTGAATGAGCATTCAGATGTCTGCAGTTCCAGCCACCATCTGAGTGAAATTTTGTGAGAAACCCTGAGCAAGAACCACCACTAGAATCAGATCATAGAACATGCTAGTAATAAATGGTTGCTGTTCATGTAAGCTGTTAAGTTTGGAAGATTTGTTATGCAGCAATAGGAAACCAACAGATTTTAGTACTTGGAAGTAGGGTGCTACTTTAACACACCCTAAAACATGGCAGTGGCTTTAGGCCCAAGCTCCATGCAACCATTGGAAGGGCTCTGAAGAGAGAGCTAATGACAAAGCTTGACAGCCTTCAAGGTGACTTTGGTACACATTTAAAGGAAGGTTAGGAAAACCCTATCGAAGCTGAAGGAAAGGGGATCCTACCATATAGTGGGATAAAGTTCAGCAGCATTGTTGCCTGTGATGATACGGCAAAAATTATATATATAATGAAGTGGTATATTTACGTAAGGAGATTTCTAGGCAGACTACTCTAAGTGCCTACTAAGTTTTCTTTAAGCTGCATATGGCAGAGAGATATTACTTTTTATTAAAGTAATTATTTAATATTCTACATCAATTTACCCTAGGGTAAACTGCAAAGTGTGCCCCCTCCCCCAAATTGCAAGATTTTAGAGACAAAATCCTGAGAAACCTACATGGAAATAGATCTTAAGGGTTTTAGATCAGGTGGATGGAATATAATGAATCAAACAAAACTTGTTCATACAGATGTACTATGTCAAGATTCTTGATTCAATATATTAATTTGAGTGGCTACCGGTAGCTCTAAGAGTTCAGTTAGATGACTGAAATCTAGGCCCAAAGGTGGACTACACTAAATGAAGGTGAAATTCTAAATTTCCTTGGGATACAGAAGAGGAAAGTATCTACGGGCTTAAGGAGACCAGATACTAAAGTTGATTTATCACCTAAGGCCTGTTTTAACCACCCCTCAACTGTACCCTCCAGGAGCATCCTGAGAACATTTCTTAACCAACGTCTGCATGAAATGCATTCATGAGGGGAGCTCTGGCATCCTTGAAGAGTCCTGTGGTGGCTCTTCTCTGTAAGCCAAGAGTGACAGTGGATACTGATGCCAATACAGAATCCATACACATTTTACAGTTCTCCCCACCCCATTTTTACTCCACACCCTCAGGCATTCTTACTTTCAAGATTACAAGAGATATACGTTCATTCTTTCTCCAGCTCTGTTCTCAACAGTTGCTCCTCCCTATGTCCCAATCTAATGTTTTTCTATGAGTTCCAATGTCTTAGAAAAAAAATTTAAATCAGAAAATACGTGCCCACTATCTGAAAAATCTACACAGTATAAACTATTTAAGGTAAAAAAAAAAAATCACATAAAAAAGATTGATGTGACCCATAAGGAAAAGAGCAGGAGACTGTCTTCAGATATGGAGGCATGAATGTTACAATAACGGATTTTGATAATCCAACAAGGTCATCTCCTTCTATTTGTTTTGAGTCATATCACTTTGGCTACCTACTTCGCACACCAGTTCAGGATATTAAAGAATCAAAATTTCTGAATTTTGACTGTATTAGGTAAAATATTTGCGGTAGTTCAGAATTTTGATCTAAAATAAAGGTTAGGGATGCCTGGGTGGTTCAGTCAGTTAAGCGTCTGCCTTTGGCTCAGGTCATGATCCCGGGGTCCTGGGTTCGAGCCCCACATCAGGCTCTCTGCTCAGCAGGGAGCCTGCTTCTCCCTCTCCCTCTGCCTGCCGCTCTGCCTGCTTGTGTTCTCTCTCTCTGGGTCAAATAAATAAACAAAATCTTTAAAAAAATAAATAAAATAAAGGTTAAACTTAACAGAAAAATAATTGGGTTAAGAAAATCAATATAACTGCAAGAAAGATGTCTGGATTAATAAAACACACTCATACACACACGAATGGAAGCAAACCATTTTAACTGATGTAGGGGGTAAGACAGAGATTATAATCTAAATTCACTTGATACTTGCCATCCTGGAATACTGCATTTTGTTCCAGAGAATATATTTCATGAGAAATATTAAACTAGAATTTTCTCAGAGGAGAGAAACCAGTGAGGGAAGATAAACTATATCCTAAAAGAAATAGTGAAAGATACTGGGACACACTCCAGGTTGGTTGTAGAAAATAGTGGAAGCAAGTCAGAGAGCTTGAAATATTGGAAAAGCTATAAAACAATTCCTGGAAAGGTTGTTGTAAACATTTGAGGTTATGTACGAAAAGCATCTGGATTAAAAGAAATATGTTCTTAATCGATGCAGCTTTAAATGCTGAAAGGAATTTTAAGAATTAAAGAAATCAGAATCAGGACTAATTAAGCTGAAAAGAGCCTAGATTTCTAATTTTCTAGCAATTTTAGCTATCAAAAATGAAATCTAGTACCTTGTGAGGTAGTGAAATTGCTAATGCAATTTTCTAATTTTCTAGCAATTTTAGCTATCAAAAATGAAATCTAGTACCTTGTGAGGTAGTGAAATTGCTAACGTTTTAAGTTGAGGCTGGATGACTATCTTCTTAGGTATTATTAAAGGAAATTTTGTCTTGGGTGGGAGTCCAGGCTACAAAACCTCAAATGACATTTTCAGCTCCAGGGCAACAACTCACATTTGCCTTATGCCGCCCGGACAACTCTCTTCCTTGGCAACTTAGCTGACCCATAATGTCACATTCCCCATTTTTGTTGTTGTTGTTGTTGTTGTTGTTTTTTAAAGTAAGTACCATGTAGATCATAGGCAGTTCATTATGGGGGGAAAAAAAAACTACCATCAAGCACAGGATTACTCAGTTACAGAGGACTTTAAAATAAAAATATAAACGAGTCACTTCTTGTAGAGCCAAGAACCATACCACATATTCATTATAAATCCTTTTTATAAGAATTTTAATGGGGATGTGGATGAGGGAATATTCTCTGAGACAGTTTTTGGTGTTTGGACTCCTAATATAGTTAAATAGTACTGTAAGAACAGAAAATAATGAAAATTAACTAGAAGAGCAAAAATGGAAAATAATTTAAGTATAAATTGCTTTTATATAATTAAATACAAAAGTAGACTTATAAGTAGGAATTATTACTAATTATGTCAACATTTAGTACAGTCTTTTTAACTTTAGCCAATCTAATGGGAGGGTAGTGACATTTCACTGTGGTTTAATCTGTAGTTCTCTGAGTACTAATGATGTCAAGCTTCTTTTCCTGTGTTAATTGGCCATCAGCATATCTTCTTTGATGAAAAGTCTGTATAACTCTTCTGTCCATTTTTTTTAAATTGAGTTGTTGTCTTCCTATTACTGAATTGTAAAACTTATTTATTTATTCTGGATACAATTCCTTTGTCTGATCTATGTGTTACAAGTATTTTTTCCCCAACCTGTGGTTTCTCTTTGTCTTCTTAATAGTATCTTTAGAAGAGCAAACATTTTTTAACTTTAATGAGGTCTAATTTATCACTTATTATTCTTTTACATGCCACGTTTTTCTGTTCTCGTACAATTAACCTGTTTGGTGTATGTGTGTGCACCTGATGTATGGTTACACCATTTTACCTGCAGCTCCTAGCTCAGCGGTATAGAATCACAGTAACATTTTCAACTTTGCAGCTACCTTTCCTTGAATAGAGCCTGCAATTTCTCAGGTTCTACTTAAAAAGTAAAGCTGCTATTTTACATCATTTTTCTAAAGGGATATTTGTGGTTTCCATGGGAACATATACATCAGTAATGAGGCATTTAAAATGTTTCAAACAAATACATTTACATGGCATCTCTTTTAATAAACAGGATTGCTAGCCTAAATAATTAGTGCCCGCCAAAAAGCTGAAATTGAGATTATTACCTTTTGTAAGTGCCAATGAATTTAAAGTAGGAATCATTATAAAGCTAAGTATTTCCTTTTAAAGACCTTTAACAATTCTCATTCTTCTAAAGTTACTTATGTGTATGAAATATTCTGCAGTTAGCAAGTTTTATATCTCATCTAATTTTCATTGTAGTTAAAGCTGCTATAAAGATATTCAAAGCTTTAGTATCTATGTGAGAGGTCAGTTATAATTGTAAACCAACCATAAAACAATGTATAATTTGCATTTACAGAAGAAAACCTTTTTCTTCTTTAAAAAGGGGCAAAAAAATATTTTAAAGTAATTTTTGCTTACATCAAACTGCTTTTCATAAAGACTCAGTAATATCTGGAAATGCCAAAAGACCTTGAAATTAAACTCAATGAAAACATGTACAGAATAGAGTTGGTTACCTCTAACGTATGTACTTTTAGTAACTCATTAACTATATATGTATATATAAATATATATAAAATGTTAACTATACATATATATTTTATATATACACTCAGAATCACATTAAGATATCTATATAGAAGATAGGTCCCAAGTAACTCCAATGTTACTTTTTAATCTACCACCTATATTATTTTCTTAGGGGAAAAAAGAATCAAGAGAAAAGGACTAGGAGGGGCTTAAAATTAAACTTGAAACCCAATGCAGAAATGCCTCCTATAACATACAACAAAAGACAACAGCTGAGTCCTTTAACAAGGCCAATTAGGAAATATATAGGACTTCTTGTGTATCAGCCCCATCATCAGATAGACCTAATTATTGGAAAGGTCTTCTTTAGAGTAAGTATTCAAATCTATCTTCCTATCACCTTCTGATCCTAGTTCTGTTGTCTAAAACTACAAAGAAAAATTACACTCTCAAAATCAATTGAACAGGAAATAATCATGGAGTTTAACTCTGTGGGGAAAAAAAAAAAAAAAAACAAAACAGAAAAGCAACTATGTAATTAATCATAGAAATGCTAAATGAACTTGGGGCCAAGGACAGGCTGCCCCAAAACGTGCCACTTTGGCATGCAGATTATTTTGAAGTGAAAACAATCAAGGCCCAGAAGACTCAGGAAGAAAACTTTGCCTTCCCAGTCCCCTCCAGCTGCCTAAAAGAATTTATTTATTTATTTTTTTAAAGATTTTATTTATTCATTTGAGACACAGAAATACAGAGAGAGAGAGCACGAGCAGGGGGAGAGGTAGAGGGAGAAGCAGAGGGAGAAGCAGGCTCCCCGCTGAGCCAGGAGCCAGAAGTGGGGCTGATCTCAGGACCTCGGAGCCAAAGGCAGATGCTTAACCATCTGAGCTACCCAGGCGCCTAAAAGAATTTAGATAGGAAGATAGCTATCACCATAGATATGGCAGATAGGGAGGAACTTAGCAAGGCCTCTTTGATCAAAGTCCTCTATGTCCCATTGTTTCTAAGTGGCCCAACAAATATTTGTTTACCAAGCATTTACTCTTTTTCATCTTCCTGTGACTTGCTTTCCTTCCCTTTGAAGTCCCAGACCTCTCCCACTTCTCCTTAGCTGAAAATGACATGTATACCTCATGTTACCTGTCCTTGTAATTTCATATTTGCATGGATTCCTGGTACATACAAAATTAAATTTGATTTTCTCCTGTTAATCGATCTCAAGTCAATTTAATTCTTAGTCCAGTTACAAGAACCTTGAAGGGTAAAGAAAATTTTTCCTCCTGAACAAACTCAAGCTGGGTCTCAAAAAACAAGAAATAGACCTAAAGAATTCATCATAAGGAGTGATCCTGTGTTACACATGCATTTGCTAGTAATCTGCACACAAAGATATGGAATGGGAGGTGTCTGTAAATACGGAAATGATTTTAATAGGCCTCAATGATTTTTAAAAAAATACTTGTAAGGTATCAAAGATTCAAACTAAAGTGCCACTCCAGATAAGTTCCCCATCCCTCCCAACAACGTCTTATTAATTCCCCAATAATAAAATGCTGTTTACTCTGAAATACAAGATTAAACATTTAATTCACATGTCCAAGGAAACACATGCTACTATGAGGCTTATTTCTTCTTAGAATCTGATTCTCAAATAGCAAGCAATATATTTAAAAAACAAAAACAAAAACATGGAGTCAACAACAGGCTAATTGCTTGCCCTGCACTTATTTCTAATTAAGCAAATATTAGTAAAGCAAGCAAAGGGAGATTACTGTACATAAAACTGAGGGAACAAACATCTTGGTTGAAAATATGTGCCAAAGAATCAACCAAATAAATTTGGAATTTGGAATCATGCCACAACCAAACTTAACCAAACCAGTGGTGAAAACATGGCTCTGGGGAAAGAAAGTGGTAATCCTATTTACTATGAGGCCCAGGAACAGAAAATTTGTACTATGGTAGCTTGTAACTATGGAAAGTTATCTGACAAGTTGCCAAGACAGACTGGGTGGAAGATTCCCATACTCATATAAGAAAACAGAATAATTTAGTGGCTCTAGGTCAAATGACTAAGGGTAACTCACCCAAGGATAAATTGTGGTCTTGACTACCCAAAACAAACCCCTCTGGATGTTTTTCCATCTATTGGATTTTTTTAAATGTCTTAATTTTTGGCATTTTAAAGACTACTAAAACAACAAGCATCTCGAATTTAATTTAGTATTTCTAAACTGATATTCTAACCTGGAGCATTTTTAAAAAAAAATCAGGGCCTGTGTTTTATTAGTAAGCTTTTTTTTAAACCAAATAAATTTCAGAAACATTTAAATTAGTTCATTCAAACATGCTTTCTTCAAATTCAAGAGGTTTCAAACAAATTTTTATTCTAATGCGAATGTTCATTCTAATTTTATCTAAGATATCTGAATAGATTCAAAAACAATCAAAAGTACATTAGTGTTCAGGGGGGTACTTAGGTGGCTCAGTTGGTTGAACGTCTGACTTGATTTCAGCTCAGGCCATGATCTCAGGATCGTGAGATTTAGCCCCACATCAAGCCCTGCATCAGGCTCCACACTCAGTGGGGAGTCTGCTCAAGATTCTCTCTCTCTCCCTCTCCCTTTGCCCCTCCCCCACCCCGTGTGTGTTCTTCCTCTAAAATAAATGAATCTTAAAAAAAAAAAAGTATGTATTCAGTAAATCTGTCATGAAATGAACTGGTTTTAAATGAAGTGACTAATTACCCAGGTTCTGGTTTTTCCTAAAAATATCATGCTGTTTTCTAGTGTAGGGGCTGAGGGTAGACTGCCCTGAGATGGGCCATTTTGGCATGTGGATTATTTTGAAGTGAAGGCTATCAACACCCTGGGGCCTCAAGAGAAAAGTCTGACCCTCCCTTAATTATATAGAAGAATATAAATTGTACAGTCTTTATAGAATAAGGGTTATTCCCAGAGATAAATTTTATCTGAGTAATCCATTTTTATGTCAGGACAAATATTTTTTTTACAAACATTAACTCTTTTTCATCTTCCTGTAAATTGCACTGCTTCCCTTTAAGTCGCAGACCCCTACTCCCTTTCTCCTTAGTCTAGAATGACATAAACCTCATTTTGTCTCTTTGGAACTTCCATGTTTGTGGGGAATCCCTGTACATACACTATTAAATTTTATTTTCTCCTGTTAATCTGTTTCATGTCAATTTGATTCTTAGTCAGCTACTAGGACCTTTGAGGGGACAGGAATTCTTGCTCCGTAGTTACTCCATCATTTTATGAAACAATAAAAATATTAAATAAATGATATAATTTATAGCAAATCACAAAATTAGAACCCTAGGTTACACTCCATTTCTTAGAGTTCTCCAAATAAGATTACTGTCTCCAATTACACTTTGGAAAGTGACTATCACAATACAAGTACTTTTACCATAGTTCACACTGGTACATTTTATTCTAAATTAAATCTTCTTATCAGCTTAGGAAGATTTTTTAGAGGAGGCTGAGATGTAAGAGCCATTTTGACTATGGGAAGAAAGCACTTTGAAGTTTAACAATCAAAAATGGAGAAGGAGGCTATTAAAGAACTGGGGGGTAAAGGCATGGGAATAACAGAAGTCAGATGTACTAGGGAGATCTCTCAAACAGAAGTCTCAAAATTGGGGTAGGTGCACTTATATATATAACTAACATTAGGGCACAAATATGTGAAATAAAGACCTTCCTGGAAATGCTGGGATAAAAGATTGCTATGCCTAGGAGAGTTCTGATAATAATCAATAGCCTGAGAGAGTCTCCTCATAGTATTTTCATGTCAATTTTCTATTATTACTATTAATTTTCTATTATTAATCTATTTTCTATTATTAATCTCTATTACTATTCTCTGCTGGGAAATCAAGCACTGGGGTGGGCATCAAGACCCCACTGGCATTGCACACTTCACAATATGAAGGTAGCTGCCTAAAACGACTCTCCATTTAAGTCAGCTTGATTTAACCATGGACTCCGTAATTGAATCTACTCTAAAGGAAGAGTCTTAAAAAAAAGGGGGAAAAAGTCACTCAGCAATGCTTACTATAATTCACTGAATGAATGAATGAACACTGTAAGTTCAGACATAGGGATAACATTTAACTTAGGTAATATATTATTTACATTATTCTCTCAAAAGTCCATACGGAGCCTTTACCCATTTCTTGTAACTTGTCAATAAAACTTCAAGGAAAAAAACAAACAAACAAAAAAACCAAAACCAAACAAACAACAATTGGCCAGGACTAAAATCAAAACTAAGTAGCCAAATTCAAAGTAAAATTAGATTGATAATGTCCATGTAAAATTTAATTCACAAATAATGAAAAAGTCTATTCTCTGAAAACAATTTAGTTGCTTTGTTCTGAACATTTAAAATAATTCAGTTCTCTGTCCAAACTTCTCTACCTAAAGAGGAATCACTTCCAGGGTGCCTGGGTGGCTCAGTTGGTCAAGCATCTGCCTTTGGCTCAGGTCATGATCCCAGGGTCTTGGGATCGAGTCCCACCTGGAGCTCCCTGCTCAGTGGGGAGTCTGTTTCCCTCTCCCTCTGCCCCTCTCCCCCGACTCGTGTGCTCGCTCTCTCATAAATAAATAAAATCTTAAAAAAAAAAAAAAGGAATCACTTCCAATAAAGGAAATCATGACCTTTTATATAAAGACAACTATTAGGTCCTCTAAAATTTGGGAGGAAATTTCACTGTACTCAGCTTAATGCATTTAATTTCAATAGTTCTTTTACTTTTACTTACCCATGAGTCAATCAAGAGTCACCCCTAATTAAGACTTATAGTTCCCTGATGGCAGTATGAATTTAACACAGGTCTCAAATAAACCACTCAAGATTTCATGTTCTGATTGTATCTCAAGTATGAATAGTCTAAATTTAATTCTTCATAAACCAAGGAAAAAAACACAATTTAAGTAAATTAATGGTTAGGATAATACCTTTCTACCTGGGTTGCAAGTAGCATTGAGCCATTAAAAGTTTGTTTCCCCAAAGTTTAGCATTACATCTGAGTTAATGCTTCAGACTTTAACATGGTTTATGAGGTACTTTAAAAATATTTTGGTGATAACATTAAAAAGTCGAGATTCATTTCCAGTTATTATGAATTAATAGTGATAATTCTTTGGAAATGATATTACAGACTGAGATCTTGTTACATATCTTGCTCAAAAACAATGATAGACTGACTATAAAATTCCTAACTGTTTAAAATAAATTTTCTAGGTATTACACAGGCAGAAGGATGAGGTATAACACTGTATATAAATTCTGATATCTTCCCTGTTCCCTCAAATTCCTGGAACTATCCTCAGCTAGCTTGGGAAATTCTGATTTCATAAACAATTTTTTTTTTTAAAGATTTTGTATTTATTTATTTGACAGAGAGATAGCGAGAGCAGGAACACAAGCAGGGGGAGTGGGAGAGGGAGAAGCAGGCTTCCCGCCGAGCAGGGAGCCCGATGTGGGACTCGATCCCAGGACCCTGGGATCATGACCTGAGCCGAAGGCAGACGCTTAACGACTGAGCCACCCAGGCGCCCCATAAATAATTTTATTATCACTGCAACTCAACAATTATTGAGTAGCCTCTGTACAGAGCAGTTTATTAATCTCAAGAAAGGTTACAAAGGCAAGTAGTCATGGTTTTAGATTCCAAAGAGCAGAAAGTAGAAAAATGGGAGAACCACAAAATATACATATTTAAGAATAGTGAGTATGCAATTTTATAATGAATTCGTTCTTAAAACTCAGTGCTAAGGATTTGAAAGAAAGAAGATATGTTTATAACAAAGAGCTAAGTGGAATTATACTATAAAGTTTTATGAAAGGGTGTGAATTAGACGTTCTCCTCTCTGGATTGCTCAGAATATCTTAAAAGGCCAACATTTTAATTCTTTTATTTAAATCATCTTTTTATTTATTTATTTTTTTGGTATTCAGTATTGGTGACTAGAAGGAAGCCAATTCTTTTTGGTCATTTAAACTGCATTAAATAATTCAATCAGTAGGAGAAATAGTTCTAAGGGTACTACTGCATACTTCAGTTTTTGGGGTTTTGTTTTTGTTTTTCCTTTTTTTAATACAGTCCTAACTCACTCAAGGCAGTTCGGCTACAAATCAGAAACAGACTGCAATGGGAATGGAGGTCAGAAGTTTTCAACTTCTTTGAAAAAAATCACGTAATCAATGCGCTGATGCTGGTAATACCATTAAAAATACTGAAATGCAATTAAACTCAATCTTTATCACTTAGAAATCATCACTCCAGGTTTCCCAGATCAGTGATGGTTTATATGTATACAGTAACTCTAAAATAAATTTTCTTAGAGTATTTTTACAATTTACAGCAAGTCAAAATTACTCAACTTCAACCTTCTTAATTATAATAATATTGTTAGATTCCATTTGATTCTACTAAAAATAAGTTAACAACATGACTCTAAAACATATTTCCTTCATGGACCACTTACTTATGTCCTATTTTAAAATTTTTATCAAACATCTCCTCTGTGATCATTACTGTTTAATACAGAGATGAACAGAACACGTATAAAGATAGTGGCCACTTAGGTGCTACGGGCCATGAAACACTATTAGAGGAGCCAAGTTTTCCTAATTTCCATTTTCTCAGATGAGGCGAGAATTACTCATACTATGTATGGATCCTGAAGATACTAAATGCTGAAGGAACACTAGTGACCAAGGAAAACTATTGCCTTTAAATTAAATAAATTTCCTAGCTGATAATGAAGTTTATACAGGAAAAATAAAGAAAATAATGTATCATAAAAATGTTTTAACTGTCTTAATAGCAATTAGCAAAAATAGGTATTACCTCCCTAACCCACAGCAGAGAGAAAGCATGGTATCACACTGTCATTTTATACTGACGCATCAAAATTAAGAACTTCTGCTCTTCAAAAATCAGTTAAGAGAGTGACAAGCCAGAGAATGGTAGAAAATATTTTCAAATCACCTATCTGACAAAAGACTGGTATCCAAAATGTCTTCTTCCACTTGGGCTGCTATAACAAATTACCATGTACTAAGTGGTTTAAAGAAGATTTGTTTCACACAGTGCCAGAGGCTGTCTAAGATTTTGGTTCTTGGTGGAGGCCCTCTTCCTGGTTTGCGGATGGCTACTTTCTTTGATCCTCACATAGCAAAAAGCAGAGAAAGAAATAAGTTCTCCCCTGTTTCTTCTTATGAGGGCACTAATCCTATCCTGAGGGCTCCACCCTCATTACCTAAACCCTCCCAAAGGCCCCACCTCCAAATATCATCACACTGGGGGTTAAGTGTGATTTCAACATATGAATTTTGGGGGGACACAAATATGCAATCCATAACAAAGAACTTTCAATATTCACCAATAAGAAAACAATCCAATAAAAAATGAGCAAATATTTGAATAGACACTTCACCAAAGAAGTTAAATGGATGACAGATCAGCAAGTAAAAAAAATGTTCCACATGAGTAACTAGGGAAAAAATACAAATTAAAATCACAATGAAGTACCAACCACACACCTATTAGAACATCTGAAATTTTAAAAGTCTGATCGTAACAAATGGTGGTAAGGGTACAGAGCAACGTGTACATTGCTGGTGGGAACATACATGGTAAAACTGCTTAGGATGACAATTTGGCATTTTCTTAAAAAGTTACACCTTTTAAGTTGCATTTATCATATGATCCATCTATCCAAACCTAGATGTTTACCCGAGAAATGAAAACATATATTTACACAAAAACTTATACACAAATGTTCACAGCAGCATTGCTTAAAATAGTCGAAAAATGGAAACAGTGCAAATGTCCATCAATAGGTAAATGTAAATAAAATGTAGTATATCTACATGGTATACCTATCTAAAAGGAATAAACCACTGACCAACCCACATGAAGGAATCAAAAATCAAAACAATTATATGGACTGAAAGAAGTGACACCAAAAAAAAAAAAAAAGAACATATTATATGATTCTATTATATAAAATTCAAGAACATGTAAGTTAATATAGAGACTGAAAGTAAATCCAGTGGTTGGGTCCCTGGGGATGTGGAAAGGGAGCAGGGAAATGAGGAGAGGGGAAGATTACAAAGGGGCATCAAGAAACTTTTGGAAGATGATGGATATATGCATTTTCTTGATTGTGGCGATGGTTTCCCAGTGTGTATATATGTTCATGTATATATCTGTGTATTGTGTTTGTGTATTATATGTAAAATGTATCAAACTCACACTTTAAATATATGCCATCTGTTGTATACCAATTTTTAGTAAAGATATCGATCCTTTATACTTCAAATGTTGCATCTATATTTCCTTTGAATATATTATTTCAATATTGTTTCTAAATCATCATTTCATCCAAGCTTTATTGATCACAAAACTTCCCCCACCCCCCACAGACCAGAACAAGGCCCTAATAAGTCTTTAACATCCTGTCTCAATAACTGCCACTACCTATTAATTGGAGGCAATATGCAAGATGTAAACTTTTTTTGCCACTCGAGGGCAAAACGATGCTAGAAATACTCAGTATTCATTTACTTGAAAATAATCCACTCAGTCGCATAGTTTTCTCTAATTTGGATGAAAAATATTAATTCTTCTGTCATCTTTCTCCCTCCCTTCTCCCTGACCCCAAAGCCTATAACTACTGGTAGTATCTGGATAGATGTTAAAATATTCAGATCCGGGAGAAAACCAGACCACTGATGATAATTAACAAAAGCAGCTTATCTAAAAAAAATGTTATTGGAAAATGGCAGTGATGTGTCCGAAAGATGAATTTTGAAAGGAAATAATGCAAATGTACAAAACTATACAGTAGTCGGTGGACAGGTTCAAGAATGAAATATGGCATGATTGGTAACAATTAAGATACCTGGAGGACATATCTCCAACTCTAGAACTTGCTAATGAGTAGGACCCTCATGTTTCTAAAGCCACATAATTCGATAAGATTTGAGCCCAATCAAAACAGCACTTCATTTTTTATCTTATTTTATAATATGTCAATGGAAATATAAAATTCATCTTACTAAACATTCTGTACCACAAATTTGGATATCAAGAAGCAATGTATATACTACTCACACTGGAATTAAAAGAAAAAAGTTTCATTATCTACTCAATAAGTGTTTAAATGGTCATAATTTTGTCCAATAAATAAGCACAGACAAGAATGAGAGCTTGCAAGAAAAAATGGCCTATTAGATTGCAAAATTATAATTTTATACACACACACATAATTTTTTACCTATCAGATTACCAATAATCAAGTGGAATACATATACTGTTAGTAAGGATGTGGAGAAATAGGCACTTTTAAGCGTGACTCATAGGAGTGCAAAATAGTACAATATTCATAGAGGACAATTTGACAGGACCTATCAAAAGTATAAACACATTTACTATTTGATATAGCAAGAGCAAATCTAAAAATTTATACTGAAGATTATACTTGCATAGAAGCAATATATATATATAAAATTATTCACTGCAGCATTATTGGTTTATTAAAATATTTTGACATTATAAACTATGTAATATATGCACATTAGAATTTTCTGTAGACATATGAATGAGAATGCTCTGCAATAAAAAAAGATCTCCAGTATATCTTAGGAGGAACAGCAAAAAAATATTTAACAGTACATACAGTTACATTTTATACGAGAAAAAATAAAATGGGTGTATAATGTTTCCTTCCTATGCTTAAATAAACCATATTAAGACAAACAAGAAATTTATTAAAGTGATTTTCTGTAGGAGGTGCTGGGCATAGGGTAAAGAGGAATGGAAATGGAAGGAGACTTTAGAAAATACCCATTTTTTATATTGTTTTGTATGTATTATCTACTCAAAAAAGTATGTAGAAACACTCTTCCTTTACAACACTCTGCCATTAGCATTTACAAAAATTTACTAAAGAATGTGATAAACCACAATGAATTATTTGGGGGAAAATCTTAATTTTCCCAGATAGTAAATTCTGCTGAAGTATTGCCATAATCAATATGACTGATAACAATATTCCAGTCCAGTAATTCAGGTTTTCAACTGCTCTCTATTTTCTTATGCTAAAAGGTCATGGAACACTACATCAAAAACTAATGATGTAATGTATGGTGATTAACATAATAAAATAAAATTTAAAAAAAGTCACTGACAGAGGGGAGTAAAAGCACTGTAGAGAAATTAGAAACTACAGAAAAATATAAAATAAAACAATATTCACAGAGAAGTCTAATATATAATCATTGTTAATCTTTTAGAATATTGCTATAGTCTCTTGGTTCCCTTTGTTTTTTTTTTTTTCATTCTTGATACCTGACATTGATATTAGATATAGGGACATTAAATATACTGACGCATAGTTGTGTATCTGGGACAGGGATATTCTAGAATACACAATGTAAACATGATCACATACTGAAAAGAATAAAAAGAGGGGTTTGACTCTTTTTTTCACTTTTGCATTCAAAAATTTTTTGTAAGGTAACTACAATGTGCCAAGCAAAGTGTTGTGCACTGAGACTACAGTACTAAGCAAGGGAGACATGATCCTTGCCTTCATAGCATTTAAGGTCTACAGCAGAGGTTCTCAGAAATGGGGTATCAGGATCCCTTTATACTTTAAAATTTTGAGAACCCAAAGTACTTTCATTTACATGGGTAGTAGCTACCTTAGCTATCTATATTTATCATATTAAACATTAAAACTAAGAGACTTTTAAAATATTTAATTCATATAAACAGGATAATATGATACAAAAATCATCTTTTACATGAAAAAATAACCATGTTTTTCAAAATAAGGATTAGCGAGAAGAGTGGCATTTTATTATTTTTTTACATTTTTGCAAATCCTTTTATTTATTTATTTTTTAAAGATTTTATTTATTTATTTGACAGAGAGAGAGAGACAGCGAGAGCAGGAACACAAGCAGGGGGAGTGGGAGTGGGAGAGGGAGAAGCAGGCTTCCTGCCGAGCAGGGAGCCCGATGTGGGACTCGATCCCAGGACCCTGGGATCATGACTGGAGCCGAAGGCAGACGCTTAACGACTGAGCCACCCAGGCGCCCTGCAAATCCTTTTAATATCCAAGTCAAAAGAAGCAAGCTTGATTATTCCAAACACTGGTACTTTTCGTTATTCAATATAAAAAAAATATTTACTAATTTCCCCACCAATGTCAATCCCATGATTGTAGATACAGGTTTTATAGAAATTATAATTTTTACGTGGAACCTCAAGTTTTTTTCATTGGCAACAAACACTGTCAGTTATTTGCCTTGAGTGACAGGTTCAGTTCATTGATCTGTGAGAAAATGTCTGCAAATTATTCAAGCCTGAATGGCACAGTTTGTTAGTCATTCTTTTAAGTAAAAATGGTGTTCCACAAAAAGGCACCTAATTTCAGCTTGGAATTCAAGCACACAAGCACTTTATGCATATATCCCATCTAATCACACAGAATATTAATACACACACATATATTTACAAATACAAACCAAGTGTTTGAAATCTTGAAAACTGATCTGTGTATTCCAACACCTGAAATACTGTTCATAAAACATTTTCCAGGTTGCTAAAAACTTTTTAAGTTACCAAAAATCCACTGACATATGGTTACTTCTGCATATGTGATTACCAAAGAGGAAAAAAATCTCATGATATTTCAAGAGATTAGAAAGCTTTTAATAATATGTCAGCATTGTGCAAATAACTTCAAGAGCCACACTCCCTACAGTATTACTGCTTGACTGAAATTCCTGCTATGATCCTCAGTAAAGTCAAGTAACGGTATCTACTTCATGGAATCTACTAGCCCTGACTTTCCAAGTTAAATAAATGCTATTTTAGACTGAACCAGAGTATTCTAAAAGATCTACATTTACATCCAGATTTTTTCCATATCAGACATCAAACTCTATTTGTTATGTATATTTTTCCTGAAAATGATTGTTGATTTGGGAAATATTTTTTTCACATCAGAGTATACAACTCTCCCAATACAAGGCTAAAATACAGCATTATTCATAAAATGGAAATTGTTGCCCAAAATTGTAATACAAAGAAATTTTATATCAGTGTTCAGTATTTTGTACTGGATTTGAAGCTGAATGAGATAAAGAAACCCACTAAACTGTAAGCAACATTGGCCAGTCTGAAAAATACTGGTCTATAAGAGCGGGAAAGCAATTTCTAGAACAATATGTATTCTATGATTACATTTGCGTTAAAAAAATATTTGCAGATGTAAATATGGATGATATACACATGAACATAAATTCATGGAAAAAAGTGTGGGAGAATATTTAAATTCATAACAGTGGTGATTGCTGGAGAAGGAAATTATGTATTTGGTGATGGAGCAATGAAAAAGGGCTTTCACAGTTGACTATAAATTTCTGTAGTTTCTGATTTTTTTTTGTTGTTCCAAAAATATACTTACGGATTACCTATATAATGTTAATCAACGTAACAAAAAGGTAAAATATACTTTAATGTCATTAAGTTAATATTTGTTTCCTAAATGAAGACTCAACTTTCATAGATTACCTAATACATGACAAGCTGGTGGTATTTCTTAATTAACCTTTGCCTTCAGGCAAGACATTTCTTTTTATTTCCCTCACACTTACATGCATGCCTCCATGCATCTTCTCTGCAGTATGGTAATAGCTCCCATTCAAGCAAACTGCCTCCTCACAGTGCCAGGCCTCATTCTCCTAATTTACACTGAGAAGAAAACTTCTCAGGGATGAGTGTTGGCACCATTACCACAAAAAGCAATAATCATACAAGGTGGACAAATGTGGGTAGTGAGGAAGTGCTTCCTTCTGTGGCTTCCCAAGGGTAGAACACTGATGGGTAGAACAAGTGGGACTCTGTTCCTTAAAGCCATGTAGGCATTTGGGAGCATGGCCTTGTGACCTAGTTATCTAGGAAGGCTGAGGGCTAATGACTTCAAGCAGGAATTAACACATCACTTTAAAGGTGACAAGTTACCTAGTGAAGTGGAACATTACAAAGGCATTTAGTATTACAACATGCTATCACTGCACAAACCTAATCAGATAGTAATGACACACTTACATATTTCTTGGTTACCGAGACACAGTTCTGTGTATTTTACATTTTGAGATCACAACATTAATTAAAACACAAACAGCCACATAATTAACACATGACCTTATAATGCATGAATCATAACAAATTATCTCACTGATGGATAATGATTTTAGCCTATTCTTTTTTTTTTTTTTTTTGAGGGAGATTGCGTGCGCAAGTGCGCTCATGCGCAAGTGCGCCCATGTGAGCCGTTGGGGGCGCAGGGGAGGGAGAGAGAGATTTTTAAGCAGGCTCCAAGCCCAGGGCAGAGCCTGAAGCAGGGTTTGATCTCACGATCCTGAGATCATGACCCTAAGATCATAACCTGAGCCTAAATCAAGAGTCAGGCACTTAAATGACTGAGCCACCTAGGCACCCCTAGCCTAACTTATTCTTAAAAGCTTTATAAAATTAGGAATTATTTCATCTCCAACTCAAGTTCTGACTCTCTTAAGCAAAATGACAGCAAATAGCTAACCCTCAGCAATATTTTATAAAACCAGTTTTATAGCTAGAAGAGAAAAACAATCACATTTTTCACCTGCCTAATTTCAAGATGAGGAAAAAGTCACAATGTTACTAAATGGTCTCTGATTTCCAAGTCTAATGTTTGTTACTCATTGCAGGTGCTCTCCCACCAATTTTCTTTCTAAACTTTTCATTACTTTTCCATATGGCTCTTATTTCTACCCAGGTTTATGCTTTTGAGTATGCAATTGACTATAAATCAAATTACTCTAATCAACAACTGAGTAATTGCATCACATGCGTCATAACTCCTACCTCCAAAAGCCAGGAAGCCTTCCCTAACTCTAAGGATTCTAAAAATTGTAGTTTCTAACACTGTCAACTCAAATCATCCAAGAAAAATCTTCCTTTTGTGTTTATTTGGTAGCTAAATACATATATAGCAATCATATTTTTTAAACTAAAACCAAGGACAGATGATGATCAAAACCAAATAATTTTCCCCTGATTCATAAGCTTTTATAAATATTTAATTTGAAGATATTAAATAGTAAGTTATATAGTCAGTTGGTTTTACAGACAGGAATGAAATTACACACAGTTAGGGTTGTCCTAGAAAATTACCAACAACATTCTAAGAGAATGCCCAAAACTAAACCTAGAAATCCTCTGATTAATTACTAGCTTTGTGGAGGGAGGAAGACAGCTTTCTTTCTGCAGCAGTTAACAACAGCTCTAGCTAAATATTTTGTTGACATTCCACACTACTTGTCAAGTTCATTTATTTGCCAAGAGAGATGTGAGGCTACACTCTTTCTGTGAAAACAAGGGGTCTGAAAAGATGGCATGTCTCACCCCTCAGACACCAGCTTTGGTTAAGACAACAGAGCAGGTGACCCCTGGCAATGACTGCGAAAGCCAGGGAACGAATGTTCCTCCCCGCCCCATTCTCAGGCAGGAGACTATCTGGTCAACTAAGATACAGAAGCTAACAACATCTTAACACATATATTCCCTTGGAGTTTTCCCACCAAATTAAATTAATTGGTGGGCAAATAATTTGCCTTATTTGAGCTGAAGATACGAAACATATCTTTGGAGGAAAATACTATAGAATATTCCCACAGGTAAAAACAAACAAACAAAAAAACCCAATATAGGGTCAGAGCCCCAAAAGGTTACATGGATATGAGAGGGAAAAAAAACGAAACTACTAATGCTAAGAGTAAAAGTATTCAAATATTCTGATGGTTTCAACTTTCCTCTAGAGAGCATATTAATCTAGGTACAGAACATGAGATAGAAGCATTTAATCGATACCTTCACATGAATTATTACAAACTAATTCCAAAAGAAAATTTAAAAGTTATCATAAATGTAATATGAGGACCAATATTCGTACCCAGAATTTTAAACTGGAATATAAACCTTTTGCTGCTAAATAAAGAATGCTAAAATTTAGACCTTGAGTATACTGAAAAGAAACACACCCTACCAAAGGCATTCAATTTTTCTTTTATTTTATATAAAAATGCATATTTTACAATGAGTCTATATGTCAATAAAACTATATTAACAGTAAGTCTTTGGCCATAAACTTTTAGTAAAAATCTCTACTCTTAATACAGTGTTACTTTGTTCCATCCACACTGGCTATCACATCTTTTCTTACCAATTTGTCGACAAAGTTTGATCCTTTAAGTGTTTCAGAGAAATGATTATGTGTTATTATGCAACATTTAATGTATAATGACTAGATAATACTCAAATAAAATACACTGCTTACTATTTTTTATTTCATTTTATTTTAAGTATAACCATGAACACATACCTGATATAGATCTTTTTGAGGCAAGGGTGGGGATCGTTCTTCATACATGGGAGGTGGTTTATGTGTGGGTGGAAGGTCGATCCTGCATTAAAAATGTTAATAAATGTGATTGCAACATTTAGCAAGAAAAAAAAGAAAGAAAGAAAAGAAAGAAAAAGGGGGAAAACAAGGTTCCCTTAAGTTTTGAGAACCTCACACTAATATTTATATTAGTGTACACACTTAATTCAGTTCTTATATTTCCATTAACCTATCACAGATGGGGAAAAAAAAAAAACCCTGGTTTTAAACTTCCAATGTTAAAAACCCTGGTTTTAAACTTCCAATGTTTAAAACCAATCTAATTGATTCATTTAAAGAAGTAACTCAAATGGAAGCATTTTTCTGAAAATTATTAAGTAACCTAGTACATAACCAATTTACTTCAGTATTGCACATTTTTCCATCTGACTATGCCTACCATCATTTTAAAGATAGTCAAACGTGTGCAATGGAAGGCAACATGTCATAAAAGTAATTTAAAAAACTGTATCTTAAAATGATAATGAAAAAAAATTATACTGCTTTTTGGAAATACTTCCAAACTAATTTTCAAAACCCATGGTTACTCTTAGAATATCCATCATGCAAATTAAGATTTTTCAATCTAAAGACCATTATAAATCCTTGTCACATGAAATAAAGAGGCCATTACATCCTCAGGGAATACATTTATTTTTGCCAAAATAACCAAATAAACTTTTAAAAAAACTTATATTTTCATGTATTTAAGTATTGTTGTTATAATAAAAATAAAATTAAGTATATCTGGTGGCTCTGAATTTTAGAGAACAATTTTTTTTATATATTCTCATACTTTTGAAGTTCAAAGATAACTAATTTTCAATACATGTGATGACTAAATCAAACAAAAATGTTACCTATATTAAAAAATAAAAAGAATGAAATCTATAAAGGCCAAAGTAATTACAAATTCTCTGTGGCCTAATAACTTTTCAATGTGGGCATGAAATAATAATTTTAAATGAATAGAATTCAAATAACAAATAAAATGGTTACATGGATGTAATTATTTAGCCTACTAGTAAATTATGTTTTTGAAATTATAGAAAAGCCTGAGATAACTTGGAAACTAAAATGAAGTTAACCGCATGCTACTCCTGAAATAGTAAAGAACTATACAGATTATTGCTACATATAAATATTTTAACTATAAATATTAAAGAATCAGTGTTCCAGGTGTTGCATTGAAAAGGTACTTTGCAGTTCTTATTTAAAGGTAATTATTTCCTTTCATCTAATGAAAATCACAGCAAATTTATAGCTCCAAGGTGCCATCAGTCATTTGGGTGAGAAAAGTGAGGCCCATGGAGGTGATGTGACTTGTTCAGGATCACACCACTACTTTGATCATGATAGAGCTGAGACTAACACTCAGTTGTCTTTAATCTAAGAAGATCTATGCTATACCTGTGCCAGATTAGAGAGGCAGAGACATATACAAGGCATTTATGAAGACAGAAGAAATACATTCTTTGAGAGACAGCCTCATGTCCTAATATAAAAATATTAGTAACTACATAAGAAATAATGCCATTTGTATAAAACGCCACAGTTCATAAGCAACATCTTATTCTACTCATCACAACCATGGAAGGTAAATAGGAAAAATATTATTCACATTTCACAGATGAAGCAACAAAGCTGTTGATGGAATTCAGTGAATTGGGACATTGGTCTTTTGATTCTACAGCGAAATGCAATTTATACTTTAACATTCTGGCTCAATGACTAGGCCCAAAATACTGCTTTCTCTTTAAATAAAAAAGTTGCACATTTTGTAACTCACCAAAACCAAAATTGTTTAAGGAAAAAAGCTTTAAAACTCTATTTGATAATTCTTGGCAGTTGAACATTAATAAGATCTATCTAGACATAAGACTGGCATATACAATCTGGAGAAGCAATTAAACTTCTAAGCTATTTTGAATCTCTGAACCACACTCCGTCAAAGGCCTGCATTTTTATTCACAAGGCAGGACAAAATACAGTGTCATTACGTTATCATCTGGAAAGATGTCCAGTGTATTTGTAGGTGAAAAAGGTGTCTAATTTATTTGTCTCCAACGGCTCCTTGACACTATTTACCAAAACAGTACATTCTGATGCAACCATGGTCATCTCACAAAGATCTGTGTCTTTACTCCCATCCCTCAGACATTTTACACAAGTAGCTGTAAAGATAAAGACTGACTCATACTGAATGTTGAACATGAGCAAAAAAGTTACTTACACTTTGTCAAGATAGGATGGTCTCTTTTTTCGAGGAGTCAGCAGGACAATCACAAAGACAGCAATGATGAAGAGAGCAAGAACAGCTCCGATTACAGCTCCAGCTACGGCTACGGAAGAGGTCTGCTTAAATGGGACATCTGTAAAGCAACAAAAATTAGGCCTTTCAAACAATTTTAAAAAGTTCTTAAATTTGCATATCCTAATTTCTAAAATGTTCAAAGACTGATTGAAGCATGTTACCCAACAGCAAGCTTAGAGAACCCCTAATTGGATTCATTACTTTTTGTAGGATTATGCTAAGACCCTTCTTCCTTGCCAAGATGTCACCTTAGCACTTCAGCTTTGCTTTTTTTCAAGTTATGGAAATAATATTCCCAGTCAGATAGCAACAAGTGAATCTATTTTCTATGGGCAAAGAATGTCTGGAGGAGAAAAGGATGAAAACTATTTTAAATTCTTACTCTAAAAGATAAGACAATTTTTTCATTATTCTTTGAGTTAACCAACAATAAATACATTTACCATTTTTATACTAGTAAGATATAAAAGAAATTCTATTAAGGAAACCAAAGGGTTTCAAGAAGGGGCAAACCAAAGACATAAAAAATACCCCAGATCTAATAAATACAGTCGAAAATGACACTGTATATGTTTTTAAATAGAGGTATTATAAAAACAGCACTTGTTGCAGATAATTTCCCTTAATTCATGAACATTTAATACAAAGTACACTGAAGATAGTGTCTTTACTACAAAATTAAATGGAAAATCATCCCTATCCCTTGGCTGTAAACACACTACATAATTTCTTAATACCAATTTCTCTTTCCCAGCCTGCACCATAAATTTTGTTAAGGATTTTAAAAACATATTTAGCAATTATCACTTCATACGATCCTGAAAAATTAAGTCACTCTACTTTATGAACATTCAAATAAGGGAATTTACCTAAAACTATTGTATCTATGTATTTTCAAGTATAAATATTTGGATATGACAGTACAATCAATCCTTATGTGTAAGTATTTTGATAATTTCAGCAACATTAAACTTTTTGAGTAACAACCAAGTACCATCAATATACACAATTTTGTTTTATTTTCTAACCAATAAGATGTTTAAGATAATATTGTAAAAATGAAAATACTGCAGTTCTAAAGTTAAATATTCTGCCAAAGCTCATTCAATCAACAACTAGTACAGAACAAAGAGTAAAAGAAAGCTAGCTGGGGTAGGCTAGAAGCCCTCACCATTATGCCCTTGTTGGGAGAAAATGGTTTTTGCAATACCTAATGTAGACTCTCCTTTTGGGCCCCCACTTGGAAACGAAGAACTCTTAGCTTTCACTTAAATGGACATTCACATAAACTTCTAAATAACTGCAATGACCGCTGGAACCAGACATGGCAAATTTAAAGGAAATTAAAGCACTATCAGTTTTGAAATATGTTTCACCAACTTACCATCGTATTTCTATATAAATATATATTTAGAAGTATTTTCCAACTCTGTTTCTATTAAAATGTGAGCTGCATGGTGTTTTAGATTGCTTAAAAAATGTTTTACTTTTTTCTCAATTATAAAAATTTCCTTAGCAAACTATCAATCCTGTTTATTAATGAGTCATTTTATTAGTCTCATTCTACACTAAGAACCTTACGCCAGTATAAGTAACCCATTTCAGTAACCTTTCAAACACTGGTTAGAATCTAAAAATAGTAAGATACACATTTTTTTTTTTTTTTTTTTAAATAGGCTCCATAGAGTGGAGCCCAATGCGGGGCTTGAACTCATGACCCTGAGACCAAAACCTGAGTTGAGATCAGAGTAGGACACTTAACCGACTGAGCCACCCGGATGTCCTTAGATAATACAATTATTTTAAGCAATATAACCAGCTTACTCATTCGGGATCTTACCCTTATTTGCTAATACATGCCTAGTTTATCTTCCTATTACTGCTCATTTCTCTAATCCCCACTATCTCCATTTGAATATGTGCTATACGAGGAAAGCTCTGAAATCCAAGCCAGTCAAATATTATTCTGCTCTTGTAAATGTTTAAAGATTTGGAATGACCTAGGAATAATTTCTACTCTACACTATCACTTTTCCCACTGTATAAATTATAGCTTTGTATTCAGTCTTTAACAATAGGTCATTTGAAACCTATTAAGGTTACGTGCCTGAGGTTACGTGACGAAGGCCATATATATTGTCAGTGGCACAAATAAAAAATCCCAACATGTCAAATGTGCTACTTATGCCACACTAATTATTCTAAAGGTTTTCCTTTAAAGGAAATCTTGATTTTGCTAAAGGATAAAAAGCAGCCCTATCATTTTTGCCCAAGAGTACTGAATTCAAATTTGAGGGTTATCTTGATGGTAAGGACAAAGTTAATACCATATGTATAGTAATACTTCCAAAATTATTTTTGAAAAACTCAGGTTACTCTTTGAATGTAAGATTTTCAATGTACAGGTCATTATACATTCTTCATCAAACTGCACACCTCCAAGAAAACCTTTCAGTTAATCTTAACAAAGATATTAAATTTGATAGTGCTTGTAATAAAACATAATCACATACTTTTCATACCCTAAAGTAATTCCCAACTCTATACACTATTTTTCATATTCTTAAGTAATTCTCAAGTCCAAATAGGCACTATTTTTAAACATTTAAGTTACGGTCTACTTATCTACTTCTGTCCCATTAGCCTTATAATTCCTAGCTCTAGGACTCTGTAACAGAGTTGACTGCATGTTGACCATAACTCTTACTTCGATCTCAATTGGGCATACTTATTTCACCGGGTTCCATTCATTCTTTATTCATATTTTTCTTTTTTGTATACCTCTTCTTAGTATCAGAACAGTCTAGCAAGTGCTGAAAAGAGCAATTGAAAGAAAAGCTGGGTATGAATCCATTTACCAATTGGATATTCTATATAGGTAAACTGACTATGTTAAATACATATATGGGATATATTTCATATTTCCCTTTCTGATTTTTCTACTAATTGACAAAAAAACTAAAGAATATATTTAAGGGTATTAACAGGTGATGAACACTAGTATGAAATGCAAAGGAAGGGCTGAAATTTCTTGCATTCAAAAAGAATTTTAATGAAAATTGAGAATTTAGTTCTAACACTGTCTCCTCCACATCTGCCCACATAATCTACATAGACTCTGTAACAAAATAGAAAAAAAGCAAATGTATAAAAATTTGGCATTCTCAAACATTCAGCTAATTTACTGAGTGACTGACATGAAGCAACATTACTATCACCCAAGGAAATGGCCTACTAAATCTTAACGATAGGCTTACAATCAGTAGAAAATAAGACAAAAGCGTTAAAATATTTGACATTAAAGGATTGGTGTATGTGTATCTCAAAAGAATAGCTTCCTATTATCATGGCATCCATATCAACCCACATATATTGGAAACTCATCCACAAAAACAAAAGAAATAGCACTCCCCAATACAACAAAAAACTTACAGCCCATAACCAGAAGTATCATGCCTATGCCTCAAGGCAAAAACGTTCAAAAATCTGTTAACACATCATACCAAAAGAAACAATATAGATAGAAGAAATTTCATTACTTTTTGAAAAAATATACATATAACTACTAAACTGAATTTAAGTTTGTCTTTATTACTGATACATATGAATAAAAAATATGTGAAAGCTTTCGAACATGTGTTCACCTAATTCACATCTCACAAGATTTGAAAAAAAAATTCTACTCTATACAGTAAAATAGAGCTATTTGCTAAAACCACTTAAAATGGGTGGGTATAGAAATCTACAGGCACTTTTCACACTTATATTCAAACACTAGGTCCTAACAATTAATTGAAACATTGTTTCATTTTTTCATTCCCTTCACCAAAACTTCAGTGATGTCATCACATGATTCACACATTAATGTGAATTATCTACAAACTTCTATTTGCTCCCATAATATCTATCACTGTATTACAGATTTTCCCCATGAATATATCTTATTTTTATTTTTCAATAGCCTCTTTAATGCTTACCTTTTCAATATATCTAGTTCTTTATATCCATCCAAATATTTATCTCACTACTTTTTAATAAAAGTCCTCTCTCTGGGTCAGAACAATGTTGTCAGCATCTCATTCAACAAATTCTCAATAGTAACCTAATATGTGTCAGGCACGTGCTAAGTGCCAAGAAGGCAAGGATGAATTTTACATAGTCCCTATCTTCACCGTAGAGAGCAAAATCCCCAAAGTGGGGTCACAGAATCCATACATATATATTTTCCAACATAGGGATTATCATCATTTATCCTGTCCTTTTCTTTTTTTTAGGATAAGTGATAATTACAAAATACATGTGTACTAGCACATTAATATGTGGACTAGCACTTGTAGCCCCACTTTGTCCAAATGTCAGGAGTTCACGTGCTACACAAAGCACCCACAAAATCCTGTGGGAAGTGTGGGGTGGGATAGTTCCAGAACGAAATCCAATAGACATGTGGTTGTTCCCTCTCAGCACAGTCAGCATACTGTGACCCACTGTGATATATGAGAGCTCATGAGTGAACTAGTAACCACCCTCGATTTAACGAGAGGTCAAGAATGTAAAGGAGGCACGACATGGGTGCCCTGGGTGATGGGTGTACATCTGACACATAGACCAAATGAGGGTATGGTGCTAATCCATGTTATATATTAGTAAACATTTATTCCCAGTAGATGTCATTCCTGCAAGGAACTGGCAGAATGAAGAGAACACCAATAATGAAGATGCAGACAGTGACAAAACCCCCAAAACAGCAATGCAAATATCTAACTCTTAATGCATAAACTTGATCAGTTACATTATGAAGTAAAACCATAGCCATATAATCAGATGTGATGGGTCAACCAAAAAAACTGAAACACATTAGAAGACCAAATAAAATAAGATAAAGGTTTACATTCACTCTTATTAATGATAAACCTCACACTAGACCCAAACTGTGAAATTTCTTGCATACTTATTTCACCGGGTTCCATTCATTCTTTATTCATATTTTTCAAAGTAGTAGGTAATACGAGGGATGAGGTTATTTGATTAGCAAAACATTGAAAAACCAAACATTTTAAACAGGAGACTAGCTCTAAAAACAGTAGTTGGGATTAAAACTGTTAAGGTCCCCAACAGTGTACTTCTTCCATTTAAATCTACTTGTTGAGAGGTAGCATTTTAGCTACTAAGTATCAAAATAAAAACCATATATCAAAATATACTGAATATGGAATCAAATCCCTGAATCACTGAATCAAAAGTCTAAAGCCAAGATAAAAAAAAAAACAAAAACAAATGAACAATCATATGGTTTGAGCTGGACCTTGAATATGGAAAAGGGTGGAAAGGAAAGCTCAGGTAAAAGCAGCATGGACGTAATTATTCAGACATCAAAGCACATGGTATGGTAAGAAAAACAGAGTTAATAAATCTAGACATTAAGTAGGTTCCCGCTTAGATCTAGGCTTTGAGCATCTAATGACTGCTTAATATCAAAAGAAAAGCAGGTATGATGTGCCCTCCGACAGAAGATACCACCACTTAAGTAACTGCCCCCACCCCAAATTAAACCTTAACCTTATAAAGTTTCTAGACCTGACAATTTACAGAAAATAGAGAGGTACAACTGGCACAATCCAAACCAGGAAACTGCAGGACACACATGAAGCCATTTCCTCAACAAATAAATTACAAGGCAAAAATCAAGGGAGGAGGGGAGTGCCTCACAGAGAACATATAGATTGAAAGATATAATATATGGATTACATTCAGATACTAAATAAAACCGCAGATTAATTTTTTGTGTAATAATAAATTTGTGGTTACTTTTCCTAAGTGTTCCTTCTCTTTCAGAGCTGTGTGTTGATACATTTATAGATGAATTAATGGCAGGAGGGATTATGTGGGTAAGAGTTTAAATGGAACAAGATTGACCATGAATTGATAATAATTGAAGGAGGTACATGAAGGTTCATTTCATTATTCTATCCTACTTTTGCATAATTTCCCATAATACAGTGTTTTTTGTTTTTTTTTTTAAAGGGAGGCCAGCCTTCTAGATTTAGTTACCTCTGGCTTTTAGATCACGCTGCCCCTTTAAGACTAGGTGCTTCCTGAGATATTTCTCATAAATGAAACTGTGAAATTAGATATCATATCTCTATAGAAATATTATACATGTAGGGAAATGGGGCCTTGAATTATTCTTTCAAGTTTTTAAGATTATAAACTTATCCTACTAAACTCACTTTCACTCTGCTTCACCCATGGCATCCAGCCAGAACAGCAGAAAAGGTAAGTGAACTAGGACAACCCAAAATTGAATCAAGTTTTAGCCTCATAAATTGAAATGAACATGATAAAATAACTATCATCAAGGTTCAAGAAAATGACCCCTAAGGATATATACAGTGAAAGCTTTTGTAAGCAAACCTATCACTACTCAACTCAAAGTACATAGGTTCCAAACCAAACCAAACAAAAACAAAAAAACTTGCAGCTTACTGGGATAGGAGAAAACAAATATTAAACAGAAAGCATTTTTTAGAACATAGAAAAGGTGACATGCCATGTACACGATTCCAGATATTCTTTCATGCATGAATTTCCATTGGTATAACAAGAGGGAAACCAAGCTTAATCTAGTCAAACTGTATGCTATTTAAAAACAAAAACAAACAAAAAAACTGCTGCTTGCTTTAAGATAATTTAAAGTTTAGGAAAACAAGTATAATTTTAAACATCAGAGATAGAAAACATGGAGGTAATTACAATTAGAAACAATGGCATTTATAAAGAAAGCCATTACAACGTTTATAAGTGAAAAACACTAAATGCCAACTTACAAAATATTTCGTGAAATATGTTCATCCAAATGAAAGCCAATATATATAATTTAACTTTTGTCAAACTCACAACAGCAAAAACATTCAAAATTTGTTTTAACTGCTAAGACTAGAGAAACAGATAATTCATGATTGTGGAGAATGTTATTCATAATGTGTAGATAGGAAATAGGAATTAAATGGTCAATTAAAAGCAAATTCTATAATGGCTAACCTACAAACTTAGATGCTCTCAAACTTTATTTAACTGTATCCATAACCTGATAGAGTCTTATTTGGTAAGAGAAATAAAATAGATTTCAAATTCCCATAAAAACTTAATTAAAATATAAGAACTAGGTTATACATACAAAACACACACACACACACACTCCATCAAATAACATAACGAGGACAAAGAAGGTAATACAGAGACATACGTTTGTTATAGAAATATGCCTCTAAAGAATTTTTAAAAAACTTTTATTTAAAGATTTGTTGCATGGCTATTAGGGCTACCACCTGATAAATAACTTGGTAAAAAATACCACTAGTACAAATTAAAGTTAAATCCAAACCCAATACACCAAAAATTTGAAAAAGGAGATTCTTAGGGATGATACATTTCCAATTAACAAGTAAACAGAAAGAACAATTAAATCTGTATATCATTCCTCTATTAGAATTAAAAATTCAATATGTGTACCATTTCTTCCTTTCTTATATTTTACACTGATCATACCTCCACACATTCATAACTTCTTATTCATATACCTTTAGTATTTATCAAAAACAAAATTAAACTCAAATCAGATGTTTTCACATATAAAATTGTTATATTTATCTCAATTTTTGCACTCATACATTGTACTTCCTACAAGCCCTTCTGCTACACATTTAGCTAGGGTTATCTTTAATAAACGTTCCTATATATGGCTATCAGAAGCAATACTTACTACTGAAAAAAACCTTAATGGTTTCTTTAAATGTTAGACTTATCAAATAGAAACCTTTTAGGCACATGGTAAAATACTAAATATTTCAACTATAATGTATTACTCAAATGTCACTTTTAAAGTTAACCCCTAGCCTATTAAAGTTTTAATATATTTTTATAAAAATGGCAGGAAAAAATAAAAGTTGCATTCATCATCCCTGCATTACTGAAATATTTTAACCAGTGTGAAAGAAAACCCTAAAGTGAATACAAAAATGAAAAGTCAGTTCAAAGAATAAAGAAACAAAAATGAACATGGTCAAAATAAAACATTCTGCCATCTTTTCCAGAAAAAGAAAAGGATTTTCATATGTACCTATCAATTAGCTGTGTATATCACGGATATTAAAAAATTAATTTAACAAAAATGCTTAATGATTATTCATGTTCACAAATAAGTTTATATGTACAGTAAACAAAGTTCTAATAAACAGCAGTGCAATGCTTCAAAAAGTCTTAACTAGTATCAGATTCTTACAATTTTGAAATCTTTTAGTTTGCCAAATGATTTAGTTTAAGGATACAGAATGTCTCACTCACTTGTAGTTTTCCATGTCAACCTCTCCCCTCTGCCATCAAAAAACAAAACAAAACAAACAAAAACAAGAAAGCCCACCCTAAACACATAATGGCCACAATATAAAGGAAGGTCTTAATCACTAAGTATTTATATTTTTGAAATGCAGTTCTTAAAATACATTGCTAACTTCCTTCAAATAATACTCAAGTTGAGATTTATACAGTGATTATCCTGCTCAGATTCATGTAGCATTTCAAACCATTGCTCTAAAGATGAAATTGTGAACAAAAAGCCACAAATTCACATCTTCCATGGCAAGAATTTTAGATCCATCTTTCTTGTGGCCATATCCGTGCTGGTATTTAAATTAAAACATAAAGTCTACTTCAGTCACAGGGTATTACCAATAAAGTTTTGCTTCCAATGACTTGGATCAAACAGTCTTAATATTTGTATATCAGTGGTTAAGTATATTAAAGCCAGATAGTCTTAACAATGTATCAGTTAGCTTACCTGTATCCTTAGCTGATATATTATAGTTTTAGACTAAGTGTGTGAATGTTTGGGAAGAGAAATAAAATAGATTCCTAATTTCCACAAAATACTGCTAGTTCAAAGAAAGGAAATTATGTTATAATCGTTTAGAATAAGGCCTTGACTACTTGCAAAATTCTATGAACATGTTAGAACTTTGCCTTATAAAACATTCCTTTAGATTTGATGAGAATCATCAGGATTTGGGTGGTTGGGGGGTAAAAAAAAAAGTACCTACTTTGCCTTTTTATTAACAAAATAATTTATTTATGATTTTCCTACTAACTTCCACTTCAATTCCCTGGCAAAACACCTAAGGCAATTCTACACAGTCCTTTTTCAAATGAATCATCAACAGAATAAACATATTCTTCGGGCTTCAAAATAGTTGTCATTATTACAATTTTATAGGACTCTACTGTAGAAGCAATTTAATTACCTCACAAAGAAGATCCACATTTGAAGATTTAGATAACATTTCTTTTTCAAAAGATACATGATTTCTGGAAAGAATATACTTAATGAATTATGCAAAAAACAAAAACAAAACATAAAACCTTATGATGTTTCCAGTTTTAATTGGAAAAACAAAAACCTTGAAACAAATACATACATTTAGGAGGAAAAGGAGGATGGTTTGCCAATATCCATTAGCAAGTGTTAGCGACTGGTTCTATAATTCAGACTTTTCTCATTAAACCTCAAATTTACAAGTTTGTTCTAATTTTTCTATATATTACCCGTTTGAACAACATCACTATTAGATGACTAAAACAAGATGGGCTAAAAAATTTTTTGTATAGTTTCTTGGCTGACATGTCTCATTTCTGAAAACCAGTACTCCAATGCTAGTTTACCCACATTGTTCCATATACTGAAATGCCCTCTCTGAACTTTATTTAACTGCATACCATCTTTTCATTATTATTCTTATATTTAGGACATAAAGCATTCAAACAAAACTATGCCACTTAACATACCAAAATCCATGTTTATACAACATTTAAGAACTGTCCTCCAGAGATGAAAAAAATTGTAATAATTATGTTTAAAAGGCATGTTTTTATTATAACTCTTGTATGTATTTTGGACAAAAATACTGACCAGCTAATTATGCTCTTCCACACATCATGTTCACTGAGTTTACTACCACAGTTTTAGTGCAACAAAATATCTTTGAAAAGCCACTCTACAGTAATTATGGCAAGGCTCATTAAAATGCAGAGGTAAAGATTCCATTTGTATAGAAACTTAGAAAATAATGTTTGAAAAGGAAGGGTGTTTCATCAGGCTGAATATTTTTTTGTATACTAAAAATATATATAAACATTTCTTGAATTAGTTTTATAGTCAATTTTGATGCAGTATCATTTAGTGGTGATAAATTTTGAGAGGTATATGTTTAACAAACATTATACTTGAGATTATAGTCTTAGGTAAACATTTAATACACAATGCCAAGGTAGTTTCCTTTTTTTTTTCTTTTTAATTTTTGTACCAAAAAAGTCATACATTTAATGTTGACATTTCTTCTTACCTGTGTGCCTCAGACCAATAAAGTACTCTGCATTAAAATTTAAATCTTGAGACAGTAGTACAGCATTGAAAAAAAAAATTGTAAAGCAGCTCAGATACATTGAACCCAGATTTTACATTTTCATTTGTCAAATTAGAATATAAAAAGTAAGCTTGAAAATCAAGTTGAAAAAGCTTATTCTTCCTCAAGAAAAAGTATGAACAATCTGAAAATGATCAACTAGTATGAATGAAACATTGTACATAGGTAAGTCACATTTAGTGGTTGCTAAACATACCACTCCCTCCTGGAAATTACCGAACCATCTACGTGTGAAACTAAGTCATCTTCATTGTCATCGTAATGTTCATCGCTGACGAACTTCATTCCCATTTTTAGATCTTCATAATAATCCATTGGTCTTTCAAACCTACTGAGATTTTCTACATTGTTCCACTGCATTTTTTCAGGCTCTTCTAAATAGTCTTTCCGTATTAGATTGTTCACTGGATTTTTATTTTCTTTTTTCACACTGTCTGGGTAGGAATCAAGCTCATCTTGTTGAAGAACATCTATTTGTGATTCTTTTTGCATATCTGATGGTGGAATGTAGTTCTTGGCAAAGTAGTCTCCACGAAACGTCCGTCTTCTCCTATAGCAGAATATTCCAGCCAAAACACTTACAAGTACTATGAAGAGAGCCCCACCCACTACACTAGCAATGATTGTGCCAATTGTGTCATCCTTAATTGTTGCCAAAGTTGACAATGGGAAGGGCAACTTTTTTGGTTCTGTTGCTAGATCCTCGATGTCAGCTGTTGAGGGTTGCCACTGAACTGTAGGCTGAAGGGTGGTAGTAGTAGGAGGATCTAATGGAAACAGTAAAGATAGACAAGACACAGAAAGGCAAAGAATGTCAATGCAGGCTGATTCAGCAGCAAGTTGAAAAGACAGCACAGTTAATGAATATATATTCATAGTAACAATAGTTTTTCATTCTTAAGATCAGAATGTAGTGGTATTATGTATTTTTAAAAAATAACAAAACTGACATTTAGCCAGTTACCAATGAAGTAAAAGGAATGAAAAATTACCTATGGTGTAAATCCTAAATTATTCTATTCCAAGTTTAAGCATGGTATTGTGTACTTCAAGGAATACTTTTTTTTTTTTCTTTTTTTTAATGAAGAGCATTACTTAAGTGTCCTATACACAGCTGGCTTAAGAATTATCAGACAAAAAGATTAAGTAATCCAAATATATATTTTCTTAGCCAGAAGAACAAAGAGATAAAATGAAAGAATAAAAAAAAAATTAATGTTTTCTTAATATACATCTTTACCTAATTTCATTTATTTTTATAAGATCTGAACTTATCTTTAAAAGAATGAAAAACTATAGATTCTTGTTAAGTGGCCATAGTATAAGCTGTTGGTTTAATAATTCTCTCAAAAATATTTTCCTTAAGTAAAGAGAACTCTTCAATTTTTAGAAAGGACATATGTAGTACATACCATTATTTAGTAATTTAAAATAAAAAGCGTATGTTTAAACTGTGTTAGCCAAATGGGCTATATTATCAAATGAGACTAAGAGACAAAGACAAAGTAAAAACATGTTACCAAGTGTTATAAAAATGTCATCACCATGTCTATATCCCATGGGTAAGATATCTGAACATTTAGGAAGTTGAAGAATTTCAACTGTATCTGCAAAATTTAGTGTCACATTGCTTTAGTATGGAGTCTCAAAGAGTAGCTAATATTTTAGAGAGAACATTCTAATAATACTTAAATATTAGATGCAGATGATCCTGTGTATTGCCATTAGATTACAGAGTAAATAGCCATTAATATTAAAAAGCAACTAAACATAAATAGTAAAAATTAAAGATTGGTTAATTATCAATTAAGTGGTATTTGTAGGTCATGTTACACAAAACTCTAGAGTTGAAGAAAGGATGAGTTAAAAAATCTTGAATTTCTTCTTTGATAAAAATAAATGACCCGAATGGTAATTTCCTATAATTAATTTTTAAATGAGTGGTACTGATAGAGCTTTTAAAAAATGATTGTTAGAAAAATGCTAAATCTACATGGGGTAAGTTATTCTAAAATTACAAGCTAAAGAAAAATACTTACTGAAACAGGTTTCATCACGGAATGCCATATGTACAGAATGTGGTAAAAATTTAGCAAGTACAATATAAAATTTAACAAGTACAGTATAACTAATTTCCTATGAATTTAAACCAATATAACAGGCAATCCTGCCAAGTACTTTGAAGTGAATATTAGTTATCATATTATATGTAGAATCAGGGAAGGGTTTTAATTTGTAAGAACATATTATTCACTAGCTGAACAAATTCCATCTTAGAAAAAATTGTGGAATTGTAGGATCATTTCTAGTATAAAAGTAGTAAAGCCTATCATAGAATGCAACTTCAGAGAACCAGGATACTAAAGAAATAAAAATATATCATCTGTAAGACAACCCATGTATTTTCTGAGGTGGTAGGACTAATGGAAAAGTTTTAAATATTAAATGTTATCTTTACAATGATTTCCAAAGGAAAAAAATTACAATAAACTGGCATTGGCATGTTTAAACGTTAAGTACAAATCACCTAAATAATTATTTGTAATTCACACATTTTTGTGCACATAAGATTTTAAAACTTTTTGACAGCTCTTAATCGAATGCTATTTTTCTTAAAACAGTGTATGCCCCTGAACGTTCACCCAGTATAAGATACAGAACTCATTATTTTTATCAAGTATCCCTTAAAAAAAAAAACCACATTGGTATTTTTTATTTCTACTTGCAATGTTCTTTATGTAAACACAGAGGGATGGCCACTAATTAACTCAGATTTAACTTTCAGAAAATCTAACTAAAAAAAAGAGTAACCAACAAAACAAAAACAAAAACAAACCAAACAAAAAAAAGTCCCTATTTTAAAATCTTATACAATTTTGTCAGTGGTTTAGAAATTTTTTAACCTGCCATCTCCTCCTCAACCAAATAAAGATAGCATAGCCTCACTATTAATATGATTCCATGGAAGAGGGACTATTGTTAATAATTATTTTGTATTTTAAGAATGCACATATATAGGACAATGCACACAAGATATTTATTCACATTTCCGAATTCTTGCCCCACTCCAAAATAATTACACTGAGAGTTAGAATTTGCATAAGGAATCAAATGGACTATTTTGTAATCACTAATAGTTACTTATCATAATTTAAAATCCTTTCCCACAGCATTCCTTATTTCTTTACTGTTTTTTGATATTATTTGCAGAATGTGTAATAAATCAGTATATAACGAATGTAATGAACTAGTAGACACTGTGAGTTCTCTACAACCAAATGAAGTGGGTTTTTTTTGTTTTTTTTTTCAAATTAATGAGTTCTGCCAAACAGGAAAACAAATAGTCCAGTAAGGCTTTTGTAGCTATAAAGTGTATGTTAGCCTAATATATTAAAAAAATAAATGAATTGATTTTTTCTTTTAGACTTCATATGAATTATTTACATAACCAAAACCTATGAATTTTATAGTTTCCTAATTAAGTGTGGATTCTTATGCCAAATATTACACCTAATTCCTAAAATCAATAGGATTCAAAATTCAAGATTTGCACAGGAATATACTTTGAGTTTTAGGCATGGGAGAACTTACATGATATATAAAAATTTGTTCCTATACTCTCAAAGAAAAGTACAAAATATCAGGGGAAAACACACCAAGAACAACTAGAAAAATCACAATTTGCAGCAGTCATTTAGTAATGGACAAAGATTCACTGTACCTCCATGACTAGTAATTGAAGTTGAATATTGTAATCTTGGATCAATCACCTTTTGTCCAAATCTTACACTTACCAATGTGGAAAAAATGTAGAATAAAATTATAGTTTTCCTCAAACAGAGTTGCTAACTCTGTTCTGAGTAGATCTTTTAGTCTCCAGTCATAAGATGCATTCACTTTAGAAATATTTTTAAAAATCATTTCCTAAATTTTTTTTTATCAATTTTAATACTGAGGTAAAAAAAATTTTCTACAGGAAAAAGGGTACATATAATTTACAATAAAAAAGATCAACAGCTTGATTGTTTACTCTGGGTGAATTATAGCCTTTCGTTCTGATAAAAGCCTACTAGGATTTACTAGTCATTTTGGAAAGGCAGTTATTATATCTAGGATATTTCATGTCCTCCAAGAAGCTCTCAGGGGTGATAACTAAACTCAATGTAGTGTACTGTATTAAATATTAAAGACGCTGGATAGAAAGGTAAAGTCTAATTCTAATGATTACTTAAAGAAAATCATCTTATATAATGCTATCTTTCTGAATCACTTAGTGGTAATTAACTGATTTTTTCATATTTACTCAAAATTTTATTTCCTCTTTTAGGACTTAGTAGAGGTTGATCAAACAATGCGTGAAGTTTATCACCAGTGTTACGTTATTTCCCTTGTCAAAGAAAATAAAGCTATATAAAAGCACATTCTAGATTTTTAATTCTTTCCTGATTGTTTTCTTCTCAAATTTTTTCATTCATGCAAGAAAAGTTTACTGAACACCTATCACATGCCAAACATTACTGCAGATGGTGGAAATACAGTAGTGATTAAAGCAGATGAAAGGACTTATGTTCTAGTAGAAGTATAAACAGAAAAGCATATAAATAAAACATGTAGATGGTGTGTGGCAATAAATACTGTAAAGAAAAATAAGGCAGAAAAGGAGACAGGAGTAAAGGGATTAGAAAAGAGAAGTCTCAATTTTCAATTTTAATTATAGTCATGAAAGTGAAACTTGAGCAAAGACCTAAAGGAAGTGAGGGAAAGAGCTATAAGGATACCTGAAGAGCTTTCCAGCTGGAGAAACAGCAAGTCAAGGACTCTGAGGTAGCAATGTTCCTGTTATGTTCAAAGAACAGCAAGGAAGCCAGCAACAAGGCCAAGTGAGCAAGGGATATAATAAGAGATGAGGTCATCTAGGACCAGAGCATGTATAGACCCTTGTAAGTCGTTGCAAGAATTGGTTTTCATTGTGGGTCAAATGAGAAGTTCGTGAAAGGTCTGCAGGAAAGAAGTGACCTGATCTGACATGCCCTTTACAAGGATCATTCTGGCTGCTCTTTTGAGGATAAATTAAAAGTAGGAAGATTAAATGGCTCTTTTAATAATGAAGTAAGGGTTGCTGATGGCTTGGGTCAGAATACTCACAGCAGAAGTGGAAAAATAGTAAGGTTCTACATATAAAGTAATGGAAGAGCTGCCATGGATTTATTGATGGATTGGATGGGTTATGAGAGAACAACTGAAATCAAGAATAAGCATCAGGGATTAAACCCTGAGCAAATATAAGGATGGAGTTACCAATGACGGAAAGGAGGGAAACTGTTGGAGGAAGAGGTATGGTGGCAAGGGGCAGAAGAAAAATCAGGACCTCGGTTTTGAATGTTAACCCATAAATGCTTATTATACCTCTACACAGAGTTAGTGATTTTAATAGGCAGTTGGACACATAAGTCGAAAGTACTCGGAAAAGGATCCAGAATGCCAAAAGATATAATAAATTTAGGATATCATCAACAGAATCAGTATATATAAGAATGCCCAAATTGAGCCTTGATATTTAAATGATTACATAATAATACATTGAGCCTGAGATTTACAAGTAATATCCCACACCAAATTTTGTACAACAGAAACAAAAAGTAAGCATCCTTAGGTAACTACATTCTAAATATACATTCCCTGTGGCTTTAAGATCCAAGAAGTAAGGGAAAAGGAAAGGGAGAGACATTTAAGGGAAGAAAGGGAGACTAATAGACTAATATTTAATCTCATTCTGATTTCCACCAAAGCACTGCTACTGGAGAAAGGGCTGGCTAGGGATGTACACAGCTCTAAGCTTCTTGTGAGATTCATGCAAAAATATATTTGCATCATCCCTATCATGTGCCAGGCACTAAGTAAGTACTGAGTATTCAACGGTAAATGAAGCAAACATAAATTGCTTAAATATGAGGATGGATAAAAAGTACACAAGTAAGTATACAACTACAAATTGTGGGAAATGCCATGAGAACATAATATGGGGGACTGTTCTTAGATTGAGTGATCATACAAAGAATATAACATGAAAGCAAGCTTAAAATTTCTCTAAAAATCTAACTATTCAGTTTTACATAATTACATAATTGCCATACAAACCTGCTTTTCTCAAGGTTCTCTTCCTTTTTCCTTTAATTTTCCATTGTTTAGACATGAAGATTGCTATATTCTTGTAGTCAGTAAGTAGATGCTCAAAATATTTTATATAGTTTTTATAAATGAGCATTACATTGATAATTTGTTATTTATAGCCACACCCACGAAAAATATATTTTTAGCTCTAAATGTATTTTGTGAGTACCGAATTTATATACTCAAATTAATAAAACACTCATAGCAAAACTAATGGTAAGTTCTTAGTGGCTTAAGGACTGACAATAAGAAACATCTTAAATTTTATTTCATTAGAACATTTTCAGTAGCATTCCTACTTCACTCTCAGTAACTCAATATGATATAGTTCCATATCGAGTGACAAACTATGTTATTTAATAACCCAGGTCATCAAAGTCAATATCCCATTTTATTTATGAGACACCTGTGTCACGAGTAGCCACCAAAAAAACACACAAACAAACCCAGTGTTTGCTCTCGGGTGTAAAAATGAGAGAACCTAGAAAAGTACACACTACCTATAAAAGGAATACTTAATACTTTGTAACTGAAAAATTAACTATAAGCAAAGATCTTAAATAAAATGTATATAAGCTTGCTGCATAGACATTTTGACATTTCTTCAAGTAAAGTAACACCACTTTACATATGTGGTTCAGGTAGGGTTACTTTATTATATTTCATTTTGATTATTTGGAAAACCTCACAGTGAGGAATCTGTATATTAGCAAATATAAATTACCAACTAGAACACAGTGTTATTATGACTGTTGTTATAGGAATAATTTAAGTAACTCATTTTGCGAGTAGATAGTAACTTACCTGAAATGTAGATGACCTTTTGATCACTTCTTTGACCAAGGGAATTGGTCACTTTACAGACATAAACACCAGAATAATTGAAAGTCAAGGGATGGACAAAATGAAGAGTATTGTCTGAAGCCAATAAACCATCAGGCCACTGTCCATCCAACCTAGATTTTAAAAAGCATGAAATTATTTTAAGCAGCTTCAGACTTTATTCATTGATAGCTATTTAAATAAAATATTATACTTTTGAGATGTTAGTGATTCAAGAACTGGCATTCCTTAGGTAGAATTCACTATGAAATGGAAATATGTAAGATATGAATTTTTATTTCAGTAAGAATGAAGTAATTGATAAAATCCATTAAGAATACCCATTTTTTCAAAATAGCAATTGACATAAGGGCAAGAAGGCCAGCATATTAGAATGGGAGGGAAGGAAAGAAAAAAAATTAGGTGATTTTAAAGAATTATATTCAGAAAACTGGAAAACTAGAAAAATATATTATTTGAAGACCTACAGTATCAAAAGAATTAAAAAAATAACTCTCAGTGAATAGATCTATTCATGATATATCTACAAATTTCTTAAGAAATTTAAGATAAAAGCCACTTAAGTACATGATAATGTTTTAGCACCTTCCATAACATATTTAAATATTTTTATGTAACATATTAAATATTTAACATATTCAATTCATACTGAGCAAATCTATACTGTGCCCCATTCAAAGACAGTTTCTAAAGCATCAAAAAGGGTCTTCTTATAAAATAATCTCATTTGTAAAGTGGGCATCTGTGACGGTAAAAACCAACGTGCCATTCTGCACCAATTAACAATTTTTAAAAATGGTGTCTATACTAATTTGGCTAAGAGGTCTAGTGTATGCATTACTATAAACCACAATAGGAATAAAATCCCACTATGACAACTCTAAAGCCATTCATTGCAATGGAACTAAGTATACTGTTATGCATCATACTGCCAACCTTAGGGTACCAAAAAACACACCAAGAGGCATTTATTTTGAAATTATTTTTAAAGCCCATTATTTTTTAGGGGAACAAAAAGTCAAGTAAACCAGGCACTCAACTATTACAGTTTGAGCTAAGCAGATTTTCAAATGGTTCATTTATTCATTCACTCAGCCATCCATTATTTAATTGCCAGGAGCTTAATATTAACCATACTCTGCTCTGCTGGTGTTGCTGAGATACAGAAGTAAATAAGATACTGTATTTGCTTTCAATGATCTAAGTACACAGAAGACTGACAACTAATTATGAAGAGAATAAGAACAAAAAATAATAAAAAGGTAGAAAGAAACAAAACCAACACTGGACAATAGGAGGAATGATTTTGTTCTGCAAATCCAAAGGTCATAGGTGGAAGAACAGTCAATAAAATCTTTTACAGTGCAGGAACTTCATTTTACATTGAAGAAAAAGGTAATATTCTTACATGGTTTAAAAAACAAAAACACCCAACCTTCTAAAAAACTTTGATAAGAACATTTGTACAAGCACCGACTTTCAAAAGATGAACTTCTAGGAGGATGAGAATGAATATGGAGTATATAAATACCAATTATCTCTCTACATTTTGAGGCCCAAATTCTAATCCCTTTAATTCTGAGAAATATAAAAATGGCTTATAATCCTTTAAAGTTGCTTATTCAAACAAGCCACAGTTAAAAAAAAAAATCTAAATATCACATTAAACTCACAGCAAATGACATGCTAAGCACCTTCTATACTCTTTTACCTATGTTACCTGGTTTATATTCATTGTCTCTACCCTTACAACTCTATAATTTACTATTATCAGTGAGGAAACAAAGGATTAGAGAGGTTAGATGTCTTATTCAAAAAGACATTTCCAAGTACAGATACTAGGAAGGGAACTTGAAATTGTATGACTTTTAGAAATAACATATCACACATCTTAACCAATGACTGCTTCCCACTTTTAAGAAAATGTAAATGAAAAAAACCTTCTCTACTTTAAAAACTGCATTTTTGCTTAAAGACAACAGATTGACCAAATACACTGTTTCCTTACTCCCACAAAATCCCACCTAAAACAAGAGTAAAGGAATTAAAAGCTATTAAAAACCCACTAGGAGAAAGAGAACAGGAGGCAGAATTCATCAGATAAGATGTTTCAACAAACTTTTAGAAGACAGAAAACAGACTGAGGAAACAATATATGCTATGAGCCACTGTTTCTCAGTCAAGAGTGATTTTGTCTCCAGGAGACAACTTGCAAGTCTGGAGACATTTTTGGTTTTCACAATGGGGTATGAGGCCAGGGATGCTGCTAAACATCCTGCAATTCATAGGATTGCCTCCCCCAAACAAAGGTTTATCCAGCTCAACATGTCAACAGTGCCAAGGATGAAAAGCTCCACGTTGGGCTGAAGAAGTGCTTCCAAGAGGCGTATGAATGGGAAAGCAGCCAATCTGGTCCAAGGAACCCAAGATTTGGAGTCTGACTCACTGTACTACTACAGAAGACCAGAGTGAAGCAGAGGGCTAGAATTATGGACATTAGCTGAAAGTTGAAAAAATAGACTCCTCTCAACTTTGTACAAATACTAGGCATTTATGTTTTAAAAAGAATGAAGGTTAATTCAATAAATAAACTGAATGGCCACCAAAGAGGACTTCCACTCTTCCTGAGTGACATCTGAAGCTTCCCCAGGGAAATAACTCTCTACCTGATAATTCTAAATGGTATCTACTAATGAGTAGTCCCCACTATAAAGACAGAGTTTCCACTAAGAATTTTAATACATTTTAATATTTTAATGCATCACTGTGAAATGACTGGACAACTGAGAAAATTAAGGAATATCTACAAAATGAAAAACCAAACAAAAAAACAAAGGAAGAAAAGAAGAGACAATAAGAAGCAGTAAAAACTCTCTGAAGAGGAAATAACTTTAGTATTGTGTTCCTAGGAAGAAACAAAACATTACATCCATAAAATAAGAAAAAATGCAATGAAATGAAAGAGAAATAAGAAAATGCTCTTAGAAATTAAAAGTATGGGGGCTCCTGGGTGGCTCAATCAGTTAAGTTGCCAACTCTTGATTTTGACCCAGGCCATGATGTTCGTGTCCTGGGACTGGGCTCTGCGGGAGTCTGCCTGAGGATTCTCTCTCTCTCTCTCCCTCCCCCTTGGCCCCTCCCCCCCCCCCCATAAATAAATCTTAAAAAAAGAAAAAAAAAGAAATTAAAAATATGCATGCCCCAAAAATGTTTTAAATCAATTAAGTCAATGGGGAAAAAAGTCAAGGAAATTTCCTAGAAAAAACAAAACAAAACAAAAAACTGAAAAATAAGAAAGCATGTTTAGTACACAATAAATAGGAGGTCTAGTAAAAGCAAATTAAAAAAAGAGGGGAAATGATTAAAAAAATGACAAAATTATACATAGTTGATAGATACAAGCCTCAAGACTAAAGGCGGGCCCCAAATACTAAGAAATACAAATGAAAACCTTAGTATAACAGTTTGAAATTTTACAGATAAAGAGAATTAAGGATATTCTTTGAGGCTAAGAATTATTAGGCTCAGGGAAAACAAAGATCTTAGACAAAAGAAAACAGAATTCCAGTATACTACTGGCAGTAAATAATATTTACCTGTCATAGGGAGGCAGATCAACGAAACCAGAAGCTGGTTCTTTGAAAGAATTAATAAGACTGATAAACCACTGGCCAGACTTAGCCAAAAGAAAAGAGACAGGACCCAAATTAATAAAATTATGAATGAAAGGGGAGAGATCATGACTAACACCAAGAAAATAGAAACAATTATTAGAAATTATTATCAACAACTATATGCCAATAAATTAAGCAACCTGGAAGAAATGGATGCCTTACTGGAAACCTATAAACTACCAAGACTAAAAAAGGAGGAAATTGACAAGCTGAATAGGCCAATAACCAGTAACGAGATTGAAGCAGTGATCAAAAACCTCCCAAAAAACAAGAGTCCGGGGCCTGATGGATTCCCTGGGGAATTCTACCAAATATTCAAAGAAGACATAATACCTATCCTCCTGAAGCTGTTTCAAAAAACAGAAACAGAAGGAAAGCCTCCAGACTTATTCTATGAGGCCAGCATTACCTTAATCCCCAAACCAGGCAAAGACCCCATCAAAAAGGAGAATTTCAGACCAATATCCCTGATGAATATGGATTCCAAAATCCTCAACAAAATCCTAGCTAATAGGATCCAATAATACATTAAAAGGATCATCCACCATGACCAAGTGGGATTTATCTCTGGGATACAAGGGTGGTTCAACATTCGCAAATCAATGTGATAGAACACAGTAAGAGGAGAGAGAAGAACCATATGGTCCTCTCAACTGATACGGAAAAAGCATTTGACAAAATACATCATCCTTTCCTGATTAAAACTCTTCAGAGTATAGGGATAGAGGGAACATTCCTCAAGTTCATAAAATCCATCTATGAAAATCCCACAGCAAGTATCCTCCTCAATGGGGAAAAGCTGAGAGCCTTTCCCTTAAGATCAGGAACACGACAAGGATGCCCACTCTCACCACTACTGTTCAACATAGTACTAGAAGTCCTAGCTAGCAACAGCAATCAGACAACAAAAAGAAATAAAAGGTATTCAAATTGGCAAAGAAGAAGTCAAACTCTCTCTCTTCGCAGATGACATGATACTTTATGTGGAAAATCCAAGACTCCACCCCCAAATTACTAGAACTCATACAGCAATTCAGTAATGTGGCAGGATTCAAAATCAATACACAGAAATCAGCTGCTTTCTTATACATTAACAATGCAACTGCAGAAAGAGAAATTAGAGAAACGATTCCATTTACAATAGCACCAAAAACCATAAGATACCTCGGAATAAACCTAACCAAAGAGGTAAAGGATCTATATACTCTAGGAACTACAGAACACTCATGAAACAAAATGAAGACGACACAAAAAGATGGAAAAACATTCCATGCCCATGGATCGGAAGAATAAACACTGTTAAAATGTCTATGCTGCCCAGAGCAGTCTATACCTTCAACGCCATCCCAATCAAAATTCCAATGACATTTTTCAAAGCGCTGGAACAAACAATCCTAAAATTTGTATGGAATCAGAAAAGCCCCCAAATCGCCAAGGAAATGTGGAAAAACAAAAACAAAGCTGGGGGCATCACGATGTCAGATTTCAAGCTATTATTACAAAGCAGTGATCACCAAGACAGCATGATACTGGCACAAAAACAGACACAAAGACCAATGGAACAGAATAGAGACCCAGATATGGACCCTCAACTCTATGGTCAAATAATCTTCAACAAAGCAGGAAAAAATATGCAATGGAAAAAAGACAGTCTCTTCAATAAATGGTGCTGGGAAAATTGGACAGCCACATGCAGAAGAATGAAACTCGACCATTCTCTAACACCATACACAAAGATAAACTCAAAATGGATGAAAGACCTCAATATGAGACAGGAAACCATCAAAATCCTAGAGGAGAACATAGGCAATAACCTCTTTGACATCGCCCACAGCAACTTCTTCCAAGATACATCTCCAAAGGCTAGTGAAACAAAAGCAAAAATGAACTTTTGGGACTTCATCAAGATAAAAAGCTTCTGCACAGCAAAGGAAACAGTCAACAAAACAAAGAGGCAACCCACAGAATGGGAGAAGATATTTGCAAATGACAATACAGACAAAGCGCTGATTTCCAAGATCTATAAAGAACTTCTCAAACTCAACACCCAAAAAACAAATAATCAAGTCAAAAAATGGGCAGAAGACATGAACAGACACTTCTCCAAAGACCTACAAATAGCTAACAGACACATGAAAAAATGTTCATCATCATTAGCCATCAGGGAAATTCAAATCAAAACCACACTGAGATACCACCTTACATCAATTAGAATGGCAAAAACTGGCAAGGCAAGAAACAACAGATGTTGGAGAGGTTGTGGAGAAAGGGGAACCCTCTTACACTGTTGGTGGGAATGCAAGTTGGTACAGACACTTCGGAAAACAGTGTGGAGGTTCCTCAAAAAATTAAAAATAGAGCTACCCTATGACCCAGCAATTCCACTACTGGGTATTTACCACAAAGCCACAGATGTAGTGAAAAGAAGGGCCATATGCACCCCAATGTTCATAGCAGCAATGTCCGCAATAGCCAAACAGTGGAAAGAGTCCACATGCTCCTCAAGAGATGAATGGATAAAGAAGATGTGGTCCATATATACAATGGAAAATTACTCCGCCATCAGAAAGGATGAATCCCCAACTTTTACATCAACATGGATGGGACTGGAGGAGATTATGCTAAGTGAAATAAGTCAAGCAGAGAAAGTCAATTATATGGTTTCCCTTATTTGTGGAAATAAGGAATAGCATGGAGGACATTAGGAGAAGGAAGGGAAAAATGAAGGGGGGGAGGAAACTGGAGGGGGAGACGAACCATGAGAGACTATGGACTCTGAGAAACAAACTGAGGGTTTTAGAGGGGAGGGGGTTAAGGGATGGGCTAGCCTGGTGATGGGTATTAAGGAGGGCATGTACTACATGGAGCACTGGATGTTATACGCAAACAATGAATCGTGGATCACTACATCAAAAACTAATGATGTATTGTATGGTGATTAACATAACATAATTGAATTAAATTTAAAAAAAAGAATGCTTTTCACTAAATAATTTCCCTTTAGAAGTATGTGATATTATTACCTGCTCCACACAGATTTGAAGGGTGGTGGATTTGCATCAGCATTACACTTGAGATTAACACCTTTTCTTCCTACAAACCAATTCCCATCATAGCCTGTTACCGAAACTTCTGGAGCATCTATAGAATAAATGCATAACAGTACAAATTATCTTTTGTTAATGATAAATGCAACATGTAATGACAAAGCATTAACATAATGACTAAACTTCAGAAGAACAGAAATCATTTTTCCTTCTGTCAATATACATAACTATTGTGGAAGACAGTAGTTAATAAATATTAGTTGACTGAAAGAATAAGTGCATGAATGGACAATGAGTACCCAAACACTAGGTAACTATACCAAGTACAGTTCTAGTTATTATGGACACTGAATATAAGGATATTCACAAACATATAATCACCAAGAACAACATATAAGAGTCCTATTATGAGAAGTGTAGATTTATGAACAAAGGAAATACATTATACTATTTAATTTGATGAGACATGGCATTTAAGTTCCAAGTCACCATATAAAACTGTCTTCAAAGAAATGTTTAATCGGAAAGAAAGTATCTCCTGAGAGATACAAAGTCAATTACAGAGATTAGATTCCCTGTATTACAATTAATTAATATTCTATGGGTAAGGAGAGATGTGACACAAACTTTGTAAGGCTATAATTACAACTAAAGTAAGTTATCTGTGGCCTCAACTGTTCTAAAACATTAAATTTTAACCATTCAATGCACCCAAACGTCTTTTGGTATATGTGCAATATAGTTAGTTAAATAAGCAATTATCCATATTTACCAGCAATATAAATTTATGCATTTAAACCATACAATCCAATACGAATCATTCATTAACATCATATTGTTTAACTCCTAATAAGTGGCAGGCACTGTTTTAGGCATTTGGTATAAATACAGACTCTGTATTCATAAAATTTATTTTCCCATAGTTTTTAATAAGGAAGAGAATATTTTAAAAGTATTAAACTAAAACCTGTTATGAGAGCAAGAAGGAAAAGAACAGGATGATATAGAGAAGAAGAACCTAATTTAGACTGGGGATGAGGCTGAGGAAGGTCATGAAAGCTTCCCTAAGGAAACGTCACTTATGCATAGTACAGGGACCCTCCTGTGAGTTACACAGTAAACTAGATAAAGAGTACAGGATCAGATGGGAAGTTAGAGACCAGGTCAGTTCAATTCTGTCAGGTAAGCTTGATCTATTATCAAGCAATGTTTACAAAAAAGAGTAGTAAAAAATTAAACTAAATTAAACTAAAGTACAATTAATTACCTTAGTAATTTTAAGAAAGAAATGCCTGCCTCATAAATGACAAGAATTAACATTTTTGTAACTTACAATTGGTACTAAAAAATGTTGCTGAAAGAACAGTAGAGAGATCTGTGAGTTTAATTTCTTTTAATAGGAGGAGGGAATAGGTATTAAGGTAAGGTATCCCCAAAGAAAACCTCTAAATTTTGAGATCTGAACTTTGGATATAAGATTTTATCTCCTTAAACTTTATTCACATGTTTTATAGCTCCCAATTAAAAAGAGGAAAAAAATCATGAGTACTCTAAGAATATTTTAGGAGCAAGGCAATAAATCTAAGCCATAATTATATAAGTCTTACATTAAAAGAAATATTTTTATATATTTAGGATTGCATTCAAGCAAACAACAACCAAAAAAGCATAATGTACATAATACAAATGAAGAAAATTTCAGTCAATTACTAGATACAAGGAAGGACATTATATTTAAGAAAAATATTAATAGTACTTACAATTGGGATCTGAATTTTACAAGAAAAAGGAAAAAGTTAAGAGTCTGTGAAAGTAAGGTAGGAAAAGGAAAAAGAGAAATTTTAATTGGATTCTCCAGAGAAGTGAAAAGAAGGTATCTGCACTCAAGAATAAAATGGTAGTAACATTCATGCAAGATAACTTCCCAAGTTCAACCCTATAAATGTTGAAAAAGAGTCTTAGAATTAGCTTTAGAAACCATTACATCAAGTGTAACGAATATGTGCAATTTAAAATTCCATGTATGTCATATCAAAAAATAAAACACTAAGAACAAAAACTGTAACGCCTCCTTTTAAAAACCTATTAATTTTCATTATCCTTGTTTTAAGTTACGTGCATTATCACTTTTTCTTCTGCTCAAAATTTTTAAATGCAACACAAAGAATGTGTCAACAACTGAGCTAACGTATAGGAAAAAGTATATACACATACGTATATACACATACAAACTTTACACACAAGGGAGCATCCCTTAACAAAAAAATAAAAATAGGAGACAGGCCAAGCTTTGAACCTTATCTACAATGGTTATTATCCCAATGATGTCTTTAAAATACTGTCTTACTATATGAGAATCTTACAACATGAACAGTAAAATCAGATGAGAAATAGTCCTGGAAAAACAAAAGATTTTCAAACTAATTAATATGCATCTAGGCAGTAAAAGATTCTTGCTGAAAACATCATGGGTAGCATGAATAAAACTGAGTAATAGTTAAATTAATCGAACTGGCAAAGTAGTTGTTTATCTCTAAGTATTGCACATTTTGAGGTATAAATTTCCACAATTTGCTTAGGTCCAGCCTATTTTTAAGATCTAAAAAGGAGAAGGCTAAATAATTTTAGGTTGGAGAGCGACTTTAAAGTCACTGTCCATCTTTACAAACTAATAAAAATGTTCTGGTTAAACGAAATTTCCATGAAGGTATTTTTAAAAATTAAGAAAAAAAAGGTCAATAAGGAAAAGATGTAAGAATATCTGAATATTAAATATTCAAACTAACAAGTCTGACATAGAATTAGTCACAGGGAGAAAGTTAAAATAAAATGCATGACATGTTTAAAAAGCAAATGTTATTGTTTACTTACACTGTATATCTAATATGAAAGAATATCGGATGTCCTTTTCCAAGGCTGGATGTTTTACAACACAGGTAATCCGCCTTCCTCTAGCAAATCTGGTTGGAAACAGCTTGTACTGGCTGACAACTGTTGCCGTTTCATTTGGAAAAGAAGTTGTAGTGGATTCCATTTCACCAAGATCACCTTCCCAGTCAATATGTGCAACTGGTTTTCCAGTGGCTGCGATACAGATGGCTGCTACCGTTTCATTTCCTCCATCAATTAAAGAATCTGGCCCTTTTATCAGGCTCACAGTGGGCTCAACTGTTCAAATTTTAAAAAATAATTAGTCACATTTCAAAGAAGAATATATTTACATCTTTCCAAGCCGTATCTAGCCATATTTCATAAACTTAGAGGCAAATGCATATAAAATCTACACATACGCTTTTAAGTAATGCCAACATCAGCTGGATTCTTGGAAGAGAAGATCATGAGCCAAGACAAACAAGAAGCTCAGCAAGACTTGAAACCCTTAAAGAAGGTTCTCCCTAGGAGAGATACGATTTTTCTTTATAGGGACCAATGAGTTTGCCCCAAAGTTAGTATATGAAAAATTCCTGTAAATTGGATAATTTTCATTATGAGATTTTAAATATTACTCTGAAAGGGGAAAAGATGTAGTTTTAAGACACAGTGCTTCATTTTGCAGCAAAAATGCTTATAGAAAATATAAATTAAGTTACCAGTATGGAACCTACACTGTTAAAATGTAATGTCAATAATAGTTACATTTATTAGAATGTGTATCCCATTATCTTATTCTAGTATAAGAAAGGTCCTTAGCAAGTGAAAGTAACCTTAATGTTTAGACCTTTCAATCTACTTTCCATATATCCTACCTATCTCTTCCTATTTTCCAGCAAATTTCATGTGCTTCTTTCTACATAAATTCCTCAGTCTCACCTCATAAATTGTCTCAAGCCTACAGTTTATTCTGTATATTAAGTTTTTATCTCAATAACTTATTTACTTCCAAAATTTCCAAACGGTTTTCAATGCCATCTGTTCTTGATTTGTGTCTAACTATTTATGTTTCATAATCTACTCGAGATACTAATATTTTCCTTATGTATTTCCTTATGTATTGTATAAGATGTATTACTGTAAAATAACAAAGGGGAAAGTACATACAACACATGTAATGAATACTTTATATTGTAAACAACACACATCTTAATGAAAAACATTAGTACCTTCCAGGTCACTCAACATGCTTCTTGATCTTAACACCTACCTGCCCTAGTTTGAAATCATTATACTGACTTTGGAAATAAATTTTTGCTTACTTTCCATGACAGGTCTACAAGCAACAACTACGAAGCTAAACAACAATGGCATTTTACCTGTTTCTGAACTTTACATGAATGGTATTGAACTATATGCATTTTTCTTTGACTCAACTTTGTGCTCCTGAGATTAATTTATTTGAGAATAATCAGACTTAATTTATTATTTTGGAATTCGGGGTTCTTTTTACTTTTAATTTTTAAATCATTTAAATTTCCACGCAATTCTATAAATTATCAACTGCTATACAGTTTATTTACCATTGGACATTGGTGCTATTTCCTGTTGAGTATAAACAATTTTACAAGAAACGTTCTCATTGGTGTATCGTGGTATATTTGTACAGGTGTTTCTCTAGTTTGTCCCTTGGAGTGGAATTGCTACTACTCTTTAATTTCAACTTTACGAGATAATGCCAAAAAGCTTTCCAAAGTAACAATTTACTCCCAATCTTAGAGATCCTATCAGTTCAGACACTCACCACAGTTGATACTGTCTGACTTCTCAATGTCTGTCCACCTTATATATAATGGCGTATTGTCGAGACTGTATTTTTTAATTTCTCATATTATGAATGAGGTTAAAGGTCTTTCCATGTTTAGGCCATTTGGAATTTCTTCTGCAAAATGCCTATTAAAGCCAACTGCTTTTTTTTATTGATTTGGAAGGAGAGCCCTTTTTTAAATGACATGTGGTAAAAATATCCTCTCTACCAGTTTAGGGCTTATCTTTTTGCCCAATGGTGTGTTTTGATGAGCAGAAGTTTTTAATTCAAATGTACTAAAATTGATCAGTTTTTAATTTCTTTTATTGTTAACTGCTTTTATACACTAAAAATTACTTCGCTACTTTAAGGCCAATTACTATGTGATTTTTTTATAGTTTCCTGCAGAAATTCTATAGATTGACTTATCTCTTCAAATGTTAAATGATGCTGTTTAATAGTCTGTATCTGATAATTCCAACATCCTATATCTTTGCATGTCTGTTCCTGTTGTCTTATTTGTGCTGGCTGCTCCTTGTGAGGTCTTCTTTACTTGTATACCTGCCGATTCAAGGAGACTATATGCCTGTGTTTGAATAACTAAGGTAGAAATAATGTGAGGTCTAGAATAAAGATACTTTTCCTCTAGAAAAGATCTGAGTTTTCTTCTGCCAAACTCCTGAAATCACTAACCAGTCCAGGATCTCCTGAATTTAAGATCAAACCACTTAGGTCATTATAAACCTGTAAGTCTATAAGAAGACTGGTTTATTTCTAGTTTCCTACTATTCCGAAAATGTAAGCCTTTGGATACCAGGTGAATAAGAGAAGAGTTATTAGACATCCCCCATCTTGAGCAGAACTACACTTAGAAATTTGTCTCTGTCTTCTCAAGGCTTTCAAAATCGCAGCTTAGCATCTCAGGTGTTTCTTCTCAATTATCAAAAGTCCTCAGGTTGAATGCAACTTTCAGTGCTAGGCTTATTTCTGTTTTTACCTACTCCTAGATTTTGATCTACTTGTATTTCTCACTATGTTCTTACTTCCTTGAAGCTTTCGATGGTATTTTATATTTCACTCCCATGGGAGAGTTGGTCTGAACAACTTATGCCATCATTAATAGAAACTTTTAAAGTCAATTTTAAGTTACGTTATTTGTTTCTTCTGGAGGGAATCAATCTGGTTGTAGACTTTATTTGCTTTCTAAAGTTACTTTTCTCATATATTTCAGTATTTTAGTTAACTTCTCTATAACCTTCCCTGTCTAGCAGTTTTGCTGTTGCTTCCTCTTAAGATGCTACCAGTGCCGTGTACTTGAATGGAGGGAACATGGTTTTCCCAGCCCTGTGTGAACACCAGGATTGTTACTTAGATCTAATGCTTTCTGCTGGTTCTTTCCCCAAGCCTCAAAAGTTTCCTCTCCCATGGACACAGATCAGTACTAACCCAAAGACTTCAGAGGGCCCTTCTGTAGATCTCTAAAACACACACTCTCTGATGCTCTCTGCTTTCCAGTATTTCTGCTCCACGAATTCTAATCACCTGTCCTCCCTGAATTCCAGTATGTCTCTTTTACTCCCTGACACCATCATTCTCTGCTTCAAATCCTTGTCACTGAGCCTGGAAATTGCCTAAGGAGGAAGCTAGAACATTATAGCGACTCACCTTGTTTGTTTTCCTTCTTTCAGGGATCATAATCCTACACTGCTTATTGTCCCATGACTAAAAACTGTTTCTTATTTGCCTGGTTTCTTGTTCTTAGAGAGAGGGTAAATCCAGTCCCTGTATTCGATCATCCACAGCAAGGGAAGTCTATTTTTTTTAAATTATGTTCAGTTAGCCAACATATAGTGGAAGTCTATATTTTTACTGCAAAAGCAGTATTTCTAAAAATTGGGAAAATGGGGAAAAATTACCCACAATGACAATATCCTAATGCAGTTATTATCATTTTCTTGGCATATCTACAATTTTTTGGGTCTTCTCCTCAGGCAGCAACACTTCTCTTAACCATAATTTTAACAACTATAAAGTATCCCATCAAGAGAAGTAAGCAATTGCAAAACAACTGTTCTACTGTGGGGCATTTGTTGCTAAATTTTCCCAAAGCTTTTTTGTTATATCACATTCCCTTAATTTGGTTTCTATTAATACCACTCCACTGAAACTCTAATGTTACCATGTAATCTACAGGCTTAATATTTTTGTTTGCCATTCTCTTTGACTAATTTGGTAGAAATTCAAACTTTGACACAGTTCTTCACATTCAGTTCCAAAAGAATTAAGTACTAATGCCTTAAGGTACCTGTTCTAAGTAATGAATTGTCATCTGGGCTGTACATTTAGAATACGAGCTGTGCACCATTCTTAGGAAAACTGAAAAAATGGTTATTCAAATCATGTTCTATAAGGCTTAATACTCACTGTGGAAAAAAAACGGCTAGAATAATCTTAAAACTTTTATCTTCTCCTGTTACAAGTCGTATTATTTTGCCTGAGTTTTTCTCAAAGCTCTCGTTGAGCTCTTCATCTCTATTTCTTCTAACCTTTGCACTAATAAATACTGGGTTCTGGGCCTTCAATTACCGTTTGCATCTCCCTTAGAAATTTTTATCTGATACACACTACTATCTACATGATCTCTAATTTTCTTCAATTTTGATACAAGGCCTGACTCCACAGTTTCTAACCACCTGCCTGGTGTTGTCTACCTATATATCCTCAAACTCAATAAAGCAAATGCCTCCCAATCTTAGCCTCCCAGTCCCAACACCTGGTTTTCATTCAGACACGTCCATGGGAATTAATAACACAATTTACTCAATCACCAAGGTTCAAAACCTGTTTATGTTCAAACCTCCTTTGTTTCTTGTATCCAATCAGTTACGAAGTCTTGACAGCTATTCCTTTGTAATAGCTCCCTTCTTCCCTTAAGTGGCGGAAATCAGAAAATTAATTTCAAGCTTTCATGGCCACATGACTGAGGGATTATGATTTTAGGACTTCATTTCAATCCATCAAAAACACCAGACTAATCTTCATAAATCACAACTTTTATCACATTACTCCCTGAATCTCATCTACTACGACTTAAATATCCCTCCAAGCAAGGTGAGAAGGTGATCAAAGCAGTGTTTCTCAAACTTTATTCTGCATACAACTCACTTAGAAATCCTGCTAAAATGTAGACTTATCATTCAGTAAGTTTGGGAGGAGCCTGAAATTCTGTATTTCTAACAAACTCCCAAGTGCTGCCAATGCTGCTGGTTCAGCAACCACACTTCACATAGCAAAAGTCTGAGGGTAAAAGACCTTACCTTACACCTTACACCAACTTGGCATTTCTTAGTAATACAAAGCTCAAATTCCCTATCATAACATTCAAGTTACTTTAATGCAGTCCTATTCAACCTTTCTAGCCTTCAATTCTGGTACTTTATATAAATCCTCTGAACAATCAACAAATTATTCAGTGGTTCCATTAATGAGGGTTCTCAACAATGAGCGATCTCTCCCCTCCTCTTCCAGAGGACACTTGGCAATGTCTGGAGACATTCTAAGCTGTCATAACTGCTACTAGCATCTGGTGGGTAGAGGTCATGGATGCTACCAAACAGTCTACAATGGACATGACAGCTCACTACAACAAAGAATTCCAGCCCAAAATGTCAACAATGCTGACGCTAAAAAGAACTCTGCCCTAATGTATGTTGTTTTCTGCCTCCCTGCACTGGCTCATTTATTCTCCCTATACTTACTTCCCTTTTGCTTACCCCAAACCTACCCAAAATTCAAGGACTTTTGTAGACTACTAAGTTTCACCAATCCATTCCTACACCCTACTTAAATAACACTTAAATGGTGTATGACTGCTAAATACTAGGAACTCTTGTAGGCCTGAGAGAGATACAGTTAAATTTTGAAGTACAGAGTTGCAGTCCACCATGTGTTTATAATGGAGAAAACACACAACAAACAGTATGGTAACTGCAGCAATAGCTAAGTTCAAGATACAATGGCAAAAGAGCCAAAAAAGAAAAAAGAAAAAAAAAAACAAACATCAAACTGCAAGTGGGTATATATTTCAACAATGGCTTCTAAAAGGCTGTGGTTTGATAAATAGCAGTTAAATACAAGAATGTAGGAAGAGAGACAGGAAGAAAAAGAAAGCAATCCAAGAAGAAAGAAAAACACATGTAAAACATAAACAGGTATTACCAGAACTACAAATAGTTCATCATGATTATTAAATTTGTGTTATTAGGAAAAGTGGAGCAAGAGATGAAATACATGAAGCTAGAGACGTAGGCATGGGTAAAATCATGAGTAGTCTTGTACTATAAACAGTCTTAAGTTTTAAACCACTGAGTACTGTATTAATTTAGGGGGAATTACTAAAATTTATGGCAAAAAAAGCCTTTATTCCCATGGGTTCCCTCTTCTACACACAAACTATTATTTTCTAGCCAATGAACTTCTTTTGTGACCTTTTTTACCCTGATGGCCTGCACTTGATTTTTCAGATATTTATTTTATGCCTTGCCTTCTCATCAAAATGTTTCTCAAAAGTATCAATTTCATAAACATGAGTTATATTTTCCCACAGCTGTTCGGGCAGTGTCATAAACATATGAAGTCCTCAAATATTTAATTTTATTTCTAAATAGTATCTTTCAACATGAAAAAATATCTGACAGAGCTGGACGAAACGGCTCTCCTGCATGTCAGAGACCCTGAAATGATGCCTTTAAATCTTAGGGGCTGTGAACTTGTTCACTGCTCGGGAAGCAGAAACTAAGACCAAGTGAGGAGCACAAAGGGCTTTTTACTGGAGTGTAACTCCCAGGAGGAGAGTGAAGGAGGGTTAGGGAGGGGAGCTATCAGCAGATCCAACCAAGTCCCCAACAGACAAACAGGTAGATGCAGAGCAGAGTGCCCATTAAAGGAGTCCTACTGTGAGTGGAAATGGCTAAGGTTGCTATTAATCCTTACTCTATTATTCTAAAAGTACAAGCCAGTATTTCCAAATTGGTATACCTTTCACTGCAAGTGGCTATCTTAATGCTGATAAGCTCATTTTAAATTCCACCATAAATTCTAACTGTTATCAGATAGGAAAAAGCAGAAGATTACTCATTATGAGCAATGGCCCAAGATTTAAACAGCTATGAAATGCACAGTAGCAGAAATAAAATTTCATTTCAGAAACAAACATGAAGTTTATCAATGGCTCTAAAACAACTCATTTAAATAAATGGAAAAGGTTATTTAAAAAGGAAGGTTTGGAATTTTGAGAAAGAATACTGAAAATCTCAAAAACACTGAGCACTTAGTATTATAAATAAAAAACAGTATTTCATGAAGAAACTAAAATAACTAAGAACCACATAGCATTATATAGATAGGTAGGTAGATACAAAATTTTGTTTAAATTGAGACAGCCGAGAATCACAGAATTTTAAGACAAAACTTGAAAAATCACATTTGAATTATTTCAAATCTAGATTTATATATATCCAATTACTTTAAAATCTTGAAAAAACTTTTCCTATAATCCTTGCCACTACCACCAAAATATACAATTCAAGCATACCTACCTAATACAGTTACAGTCGTAGAGGACTGAGCATTTCCAAGCGGGAATGTAACAGCTTTGCATATGTATTTTCCAGAATCAGAGAATCCTATGTTATGTAGAGTAATTGTCGCATCATTAAGTGAATAGTTTTTAAATAAGACTCTTCCCTGATACTCTCCTTGAACAGAGAATCCATACTGAGGATGATGAACTGCAACAGTCTGTGAACTTTTGCCATGGATCTTCTCCCATGAAATTTGTGTTATAGTTTCATTTACTTCAATTAAACACTTCAGTGAAACATTCTTTCCCCATACTGCTGTGACATGTGGCTCCACAATAATTGGCCCAGCTAAGGCACCTATGGGGGAAAAAATAGTTGTTAAAATAGAAAGAAGTTATACTAACATATATCATTCTCCCTCCCTTCTTCTTTCCCTCTGTCCCTCCCACAAGCCCTTCTATAGGTGCTCACCTGCGTGTCCATGCACATTCACATACACACATACATTTATGACTAAATAATAGGAAGGACTCAAAAGAGGCAGATGTTCCCAGGGCTGAATGTTAGACCCAAAGAGTGACTCTCAGATAAATCAAATACCTGCCAATATGTGTCGCAGTGGAAAAAGCACTAGATTGGACCAAGAATAAGCTTGGAAGGAGATTATTCCCCAGTCAAGCCTCCAGATGAGATCCCAGCCCTGACACCTTGACTGCAGTCTTGTGAAAGACTCTTAGGCAAAGAAACCAGCTGAGCCATGCATGAATTTCTGACACAAAGAGGGATAATAAATGCATGTCGTTTTAAAGCCACTGAACTTTAGGGTAATTTATTACTTCACAGTAGATCACTAATACATGAAGGATCTGTCAAACCAAATATAATACTAAAGTATCTTCTGGAGGGTTCCTCTATCAAGAAGCTCTATAAAAAACTTCATTTAAGACAGACCAACTACCAGAAAGCATTAATTTAAAAAACATTTATGTAAATGTGAAATCAATTTTTTTTACCCTATTTCGTGGATGAAGAAAAAAATCCCACAAGCAAAAGTTAAAATGAAATGACATCAAACTTCTCCCCTGTAATACTGACTTCCTTGGGTCAAATCTAAATTATTTTAGGACAAATAAGACTAATATTTATGAATACTAAAGTCAAGCAAGATGCTGCTCAGTGACAAGTATATTGGAACATATATATAAGCCCTTGGAGAGTGTATGACTCACATGTCTCCTGACAAAATAAATATTCAAATTCAGAAGTAAATCAATATAAACACTCAAACATGGAAACTGTAAAAACAATACATTGTATAAATATCATCTTTGAAATTTAAAGTTATGTCTTATTAATATTCTTAAATACAAAAATGTAGAGGGTATCACTTTAAAAATAACCAAGAAAAATGTGTTTAAACATGTTCAAGGAGATCTAAACAACAACAAAAACTTTACAAATTATTATTTCCACCAGCCCTTTTTGGGAGAAAAAAACCATAAATGTATAAGTAAAATATAAAGAAATAGACAAACTATACCATCCAAATTGTAAATGAATTAAAAAATAGTAAGTAAACAAACAAGAGAGCAAACTGTACCATCTAGGAAATGACTGAAGATGTATTACAAAAAAGGATAACACAATAAAAAAAATAAAAATAAAAAAATAAATTACCATAAAAACAAAACAAAACAAAAAAGGATAGACAATTCACACTGACTATACTTAACAGTTATGGAAGAAAAAGGTTTTTTTAACCATTGTCCCAAAAAAGTATCAAGTCCTCAAAATTTACCATTGTGTTCTATCATGCTTTCAAGTGTAGATAATTACTAAGCTTTTAAAATTAATCCAAGACATATACATTTTATAAGTACTGTAATGTATTTTAGCAAGCTATCATAAGCCTAGTACTAAACCAAAAATATACAAAGGACAATTTATGAATATTAAAATTTTCACATATTATGAAATAATACCCAGCTTTGTGTTTAAAGAAAAAGACACAATGACAAAGTAGGATATTCCAAGATTGTAAGGATATTTTTAAACTATTTATCACACTGAAAGCTCACATTGACTTTCTCATTTGATGCTGAAAAGGCATTTTATAAAGTTTAGCATTCATTATCTGATTTTTTAGAAAACTCTAACAACTGAGAAAAGAAGGATTCTTAATAATAAAGTAGATTATTTTCAAATCAGTGGCCATCACCACAACACTAAAATAGAAAAAGGGGGCATTGCTATTAAAAAAAGATCAAGACAAAATGGTGCAGTATCATTATCACTGTTCAACTGACAATGGAAATTCCAGTGCAATGAGGTAAAAAAAAAAAGAAAGAAAGAAAGAAAGAAACAGGGAAGGTAAAGCATTAGAAAGGAACAGACAGAATTATTATTTGAAAAACCTATTACCTGAAAAATCTAAAAAGGCCAAGTAAAGGGCTATTAGAACAAATAATATGGGTGCATATAAAACATGCAAAATATATCCAAAATATATAATCAGCATGTTAGGATAGGTGATAACCTTTACAAATTTATTATAGAGAAGACAATATTTGTAAAACATTAATATTTCAAATGCCCATGAATAAAGTTGTAAAGAACTATAAACCTGAGCAACTGACTTGAATAAATGTAAGATATGTCATTTTCCTATAGGAAAACTTAATACTATTTAGACATCATATCGCCCCATATCACACAAATTTCAAAGCAACTGCAGTGAAATCTCTGATAAAAATTCTTGAAACTAGACTAGTGACAACAGCTAAGAAATATTTCAAAAACAACAATGGCCCAGTAGGAGGGAGGGGAAATGCTAAAATAAAAATAATAAAAAGCTTACTATTAGTATCTGAAAACAATTTAAAGTACACAAACTGACCTATACACACACACACACACACACACAAATATTGATATACAACAAAGTATTTTGTATGAGTGGGGAAATAGCAAATTAGTCAAGATGCTGAAAGGACAAGAGCTAAATACTTGGAAATAGATCCCCGCTCCACACTAAGCGTGCGCGCGTGTGCGCACACACGCACACACACACACACAAGGACTGAAGATCAAAATGTAAAAAACAGGCACATATGCCTGCACATATACTGACAATAACTTTGTATATTCTGGCAAATAACGTTAGTTACTCCTAGAGAGTGCGATACTGAGGATTAAGGAAAGAACTTTCAGTTTTTACTTTGTGTTCCTCTTTGATGTCAAAATCATTTATAAGTAATGTTCATAATAAAAGCAAATTAAAAATAAAAATAAACAGAATTAAATCCGTCTCAGGTAGAAATGGAAAAGAGATAGGATAAGGTGTTATGGACTGAGTATTTGCACTTCCCCAAATTTTTATATTACAGCCCTAATCTCTAAAGTGATAATGTCTATAGATGGGGCCCTTGTGTGGTAATCAGGTTTATGAGGTCATGAGGGTAGAGCCCCTATGGTGACATTAGTGTTCATATGAGAAAAGGAAGAAAGACAAGCTCTCTCTCTTTCTACCATGTGAGGACAAAGCAAGAAGGTGGCTATCTACAAGTCAAGAAGCGGGTCCTCACCCGGAACTGAATCTGCTCACACCTTGATCTTGGACTGCTCAGCCTCCAAAACTGTGCGAAATAAGTATCTGTTGTTTAAGCCACCCAGTCCATAGTGCTTTGTTACAGCAATCTGATCTAAGACATTAAGTATCAAAATAACCTGGGAGGGATAGTGCTAAATCCTAACTCCTTACAACTGGTAAGAAGTATGGCCTAGTGAGCCACCATTACTGAAGGGGGAAGTATTGGGAGAAAGGAAAAAGAAAAAATGAATCCACTGACTCAAAAACATATTTACATTATTTAAATACACTCTACAGGGCGCCTGGGTGGCTCAGTTGGTTAAGCGACTGCCTTCGGCTCGGGTCATGATCCTGGAGTCCGGGATCGAGTCCCGCATAGGGCTCTCTGCTCGGCAGGGAGTCTGCTTCTCCCTCTGACCCTCCTCCCTCTCATGCTCTCTGTCTCTCATTCTCCCTCTCAAATAAATAAATAAAATCTTAAAAAAAAAAATTAAATACACTCTACAATATTTAAATAGGGAAAGCCACTCTCAGCATAAAAGAAAAGATAGAAAAACCACCTAGAAAAGGGTTGATAGATTTGACCAGGAAAACTGACCCCCTAGTAAAGAGCTTGAGTAGATTAAAAAAACTACAAATGGCTATTTTTTAGTAAGTGTTTAATTTTACTCATAAGTATTAACATAACTATCAGGTTTTACTTTTTCATCTTTTGTTTTAATATCTAGGAGATAATGAGTAATTTTTACTTTCCAATTTTTCTACAAAATTATTCTGGGTAGTTTTTGCAAAAGTAAACTTTGGCACAATTTTCTGTTGTTTCAATCCTTAAAGCTCTGAGCAAGTTTTGATAATTTGGCTCTCCCTTAGATTCCATGAGCTTCTAATAATGTATCTCCCTTTTTGTGTTTTAGTCAGCCAAAGTGAGTTTCTGTTGCCTGTAAACAAGTGTATAATACATTTCCAATCCTAGACAAAACCCAAAAGTTAAAAACCACTTCTAAGTAAGATTTTCCCCCATGGAATCTTAAAACTGTGGAGAAACAGATTCTCCACCATGGTTCTTAGACCAAAGTCACTATTCGAATGCCTCAAGGTCTCCCAAACACTGAGACTACCCCTTTCCCCCACTTCCCCATATTAAGTGGAGTTTGACAGGAGAGCAGAAGTGTATCCTGGAGAAACATAAATGTTAGTTTCTAAAGACCTAAATTATTTGAAGTTTTGTTTTTTTTTTTTTAAGATTTTATTTATTTATTTGACAGAGAGAGAGAGATAGCGAGAGCAGGAACACAAGCAGGGGGAGTGGGAGAGGGAGAAGCAGGCTTCCCGCGGAGCAGGGAGCCCGATGCGGGACTTCATCCCAGGACCCTGGGATCATGACCTGAACCGAAGGCAGACGCTTAACGACTGAGCCACCCATGCACCCCTGAAGCAAGTACTTCATTAAGAGTGATATAAGTCTAGAATATAAAGAGGCTAAGGAACAGCAAAGACTTGAACTTTTCATATCTGGCAAGACCCTACCTGACATTGTCAGAAGGTGTTCCTGGCTACTATACACTCTAGAGGCCAAAGAAAAACATTCCATTTGTACCATTAACTAATTAATTGACCTTATCATCCTTTCAGAGAGAAAGAGAGAGAAATGAGTGTTTTCTTCCTACTTGTAGCTCCCATGAAAACACTAGAACCATGAAAATAAAACTGTCTGGATTTTTCATGTATATTTGAACAGTCAGTCAGGTTTTAGAGCGTACAGAGAACACAAATCATTTGAAAATATTCAAAAGGAATTGTGACAGAAAAATAAAATGTAATGATTCGTGTATGATAACTTCTATGGGTTATTTAAAAACAAAAACAAAATGATTGACATTCATATTAGAGATCACATTGAAGTGTCTGAAATGCAAGTATAAAGTGACAACAGTTCACTTTCCTACCTCTCCCACTACCAACAATGAACCAAAAAGTAATAGAAGTTATCACAAATCTATCTTTAATACTACCTTTTTTGGTACTTTGTTATTATTTTTTAACCATATCTCATTTTCAAACTATGGAAACGGCAGGCATCTTGGACATTTTAGGTCCCAGGATCTTTCAAATGTTACGATCTACAAAATAGGTATATGCAAATATTCTACAAATCAAACTTTACTGTACTCTATGTCCAAATACAAATAAAACCTCCAAAAATCTCTAAGGTATGGACCCTTTCAGACTCCTCAAATTTAGACTAATTTTTAAAGCAACAACTGTAGTAGTATACATTTTCAAGAAACGAGCAAAATCACAGTGTCTAGGTATTCTCAATTTCGGCATACTTAAATTTTAGATGAATCAGATTTATCACTAGCACATTCAATAATTAATTTGAATTGTTTTAAGTGTTTAAGTCACATGAGCTTTAAAAATTTTAAAAAGTCTTTTCAACAACATCCCCAAACAACACTCAAAACAGAAATAAGCAAAGAGTCAAGCCAAGTGAATTAAATAATATAATGTAAGGACTAACTATAATGGCAAACTCAAATACTATTAGAATATGAGAGAATCTCTAACTTCTTGTCATGTTTAAATTAGAAAAATTAACTCTGAGATCACAGGAGGTCCTACAGCCTAAAGAAGAAACTGGATTACATACTAAAAATGATGGAGAAAACCCAAGACCATTCATTTATCAGTATGAATTAGGTACACACTTTTGTACCAGGTACTGTTCTAAGTACTGGGTATAGTACTGAACAGCTGCCCCTGTCTTTATGCAGTTTACATTCTAATCGGAGAGAAAGAATTAAAATAAAAAGATATCAGATAGTAAGAACTATGGAGGTAACAGTGATTGGTTTAGGGTACCACCGTAGCTTTTTTAAGGGCACTAGCATAGCTTTTTTTTGATGCAGGAGAGAGAAGATGGGATTTGAATCAGGATAATCAAAGTGGTAGTGGTAAGCAGTAGTCAGATTCTGGATATACTGTATTGTAAAACAACAACAAAAAAAACAGCAAAACAAAACAGGATTGCTGGTGGAACAAAAAAACTGGGTCTGAGAGAAATAGAGAAGCCAAAATTAGTCCAAAGTTTTTGACATGAGCAAGTGAAACGAAAAGAGTTGGCCATTTACCAAAATGAGAACTAACAAGCGGAACATTTTTAAGGGTTAGAGGTAGACAGGAATTCAGAAGTAGTTTTGGACTTGCCTATTTCACAACCAAATGCGTACTGTTGAATAAGCAGCTGGCTATATAAGAATACGCTGTTATAAGATATAAGAATATAACTTTCTGGAGAAAGTGACAGACTGAAGATATAAATTTAGACCAATCATCACATAAAAGGTATATAAAGTCATGAGACTGAATGAAACCACCTACAAAGTATTATAACAGCATTCAGACCAAGCATCCATGGTGCATTCAAACATTTGGAAGTTGAGTAGAATTCAAAAAAAGATGACAAAGACTAGTCAGGGAAGAAAGAAGAATCCTGCACTGTTAGTGAAGCAAGCACCTTGAAAGAGAGAGTGATCAGTTATTCCAAATATTACCAACTGGCCAAAAAAGAAGAACCAGGAAGTAACCAATGAATTTAGCAACTGTCTTAGTGAGTGGTGAGGATAAATGCCTGGCTGGAATAGATTTATAATAGTACAGAGACCTCTGCTTGTAGACAAGGAGTAGTAAAGGGATTTACCCCTCTCCTTCTTGAAACAACCATTTCAAGACAACAATCAACAGGCAACAAAGAATATTGATCCTGAGGGACAGTAAACATACAAGGTAAGCCCAGTAATTGGCCTCAGCTTACCACCTGGCATGAATTCCAAGCCCTTAACATAGGGAGAGAGAATCTAACAGCCAAGAAATCTCCCTGAGTTCTATCCAACACTGTACAATCAAGAAGAAAAAGAAATAAAAGGCATCTAGATTAGGGGGAAAAAAAATGTATTTGCAGAAAACAATCATCTGTGTGAAAAATCTGATGGATTTTCTACAAGAAAGCTACTATAACAAGGGTATTTAGCAAGGATGGTAGTTCTTATATAGCACCTAAGATCAATATCAATTTTATTTCCATGTGTTAACAGTGAAAAATTGGGGAAAGAAATTTAAAACACTGCTGTTATAACATCAAAAGAAAAAAAAGATGAAATGGGGACAGATCTGACAAAAGGTATGAAAAACCTACAGTTAAAACTACAAATTTTGCTAAGAGAAATTAAAGACCTAAATAAATGGAAAGATAAACTTTTCTCATAGGTTAGAACTCAATATTCTTAAAATATTAATTTTTTCTAAATTGAGCTACTGATTAAACACAATCCCAATCTGAATCCAAGCAGATTTTTTAAAAAATTCACAAGTTTTTTTTTTCTTAAAATTCACATGGACATGCAAATGTAAATTTTTCTGACTTTAGGTTGGCAAATATTTCTTAGGTATGTTACCCAAAAGCACAACTGGTGGATTTCTTTTTTTTTTTTTTTTAAAGATTTTATTTATTTATTTGAGACAGAGAGACTGAGAGAGAGAGAGCACATGAGAGGGGGGAGGGTCAGAGGGAGAAGCAGGCTCCCTGCCGAGCAGGGAGCCCGATGTGGGACTCGATCCAGGGACTCCAGGATCATGACCTGAGCCGAAGGCAGTCGCTTAACCAACTGAGCCACCCAGGCGCCCTCAATTGGTGGATTTCATAAAAAATTTTCTACTCTTCAAAACACACTCTTAACAAGCCATTTAATGGGGGAAAAAACTTTGCAGAACATATCTGATAAAGGATTTATATCTGATAAAGAACTCGAATGCAAAATACATGAAGACCTCTTAAAACTTCATAAAAAGAAAGCAAACAAGCCAATAAAAAAAATGAGCAAAAGATCTGAACAGACACATCACCCAATAGTACATGAATAGGTGCTCAACATCATTAGAGAAATGCAAATTAAGACCACAATAAGATACCACTACTCATCCATTAGAGAGGCTAAAATCAAAAAGACTGAAATACCAAATGTTAGAGAGAATGTGGAGGAACTGGAGCTCTTCATTGCTGGTTGAACTGCAAAATGGTACAATCACACTGGAACACACCAGCAGTTTCTTAAAAGTTAAATATACAAGCACCATATCATTCACCCATTTCATTCTTGTGTCTTCACTCATTAGAAAGGAAAACATGTGTCTATACAAAGACCTGTACACAAATGTTCACAGCAACTTTATTTATTTTTTAAGATTTTATTTATTTATTTGAGACAGAGAGTGAAGGAGGGAGAGAGCATGAGCGGGGTAGAGGGAGAATGGAGAAGCAGACTCCCCGCTGGGCAGGGAGACTGATGTGGGGCTCAATCCCAGGACCCTGGGATCATGACCTAAGTTGAAGGCAGATGCTTAACCAATTGAGCTACCCAGGTGCTCCCACAGCCACTTTATTTTTAACAGCCAAAAACTGGAACCAACCCAAATGTCCATTAACAAGTGAATGAAGAAACACATTGTAGCACAGCCATACAATAAAATATTATTCAGCAACAAAGGGGAAAACCCAAATAGGAACAGAGGGGATCATCTTCAACTTGAAAAAGAACACTAACTTTTTAAAAATCTACAGTTAACGTTATACTAATGGTGAGAAACTAGCTGCTTTCCCAGTAAGATCAGGAACAAGGCAAGATGCCCCCCTCCATTGTAGCTTTTCAGCATTATACTAGAAATTCTAGCTAATGTTAGAAGGGAAATGAAACATACAGTGATTAGGAAAGAAGAAATAAAACTTTGTTCACAGATGACATGATTGTCTACATAGAAAATCAGAAAGAAATGACCAAAAAAAAAAAACCCTCTTCAAACTAATAAGCGGTTATAGCAAAGCTGTAGGATACAATCATTTTCCTATATGCTAACAATGAAAAGTATAATTTCAAATTAAAAACACAGTATCATTTACATTAGTACCCCAAAAATGAAATATCTGGATATTTATCTTTTTTTTAAGATTTTTATTTATTTATTTGACAGAGTGAGACACAGCGACAGAGGGAACACAAGCAGGGGGAGTGGGGGAGGGAGAAGCAGGCTCCCCATGGAGCAGGTAGCCCAATGTGGGGCTAGATCCCAGGACCCTGGGATCATGACCTGAGCCGACGGCAGATGCTTAACGAATGAGCCACCCAGGCACCCCTGGATATAAATCTTAACAAAATATGTACAAGATCTATGTGAGGAAAACTACAAAACTGACCAAAGTTATCAAAGAACTAAATAAATGTAAACATATTCCATGTTCATGGATAGGAAGACTCAATATTGTCAAGATGTCAGTTCTTCCCACTTGATCTATACATTCAACATAGTCCTAGGCAAAATCCCAGCAAGTTACTATGTGGACATCAACACACTGATTCTTGGAGAAATGGAAGACCCAGAATAGCCCACACAACATTGAAAAAGAAGAACAAAATCAGAGGACTATCACCACATGACTTCAAGACTTAGTATAAAGCTATAGTAACCAAGAAAGTGTGGCACTGATGAAAGAACAGACAAACAGATCAATTAAAACAGAATAGAGAGCCCAGAAGTAGATGACTATAATCAATAGATTCTAACGAAGGAGCAAAGGCAATATAATAGAGCAAAGAGAATATTTTCAGGAAATGGTGCTGGAACAACTGGACATCCACATGGAAAAATATGAATCTAGACCAACCTTACACCCTTCACAAAAATTAACTCAAAATGGATCACAAATGTAAATGTAAAATGCAAAACTATAAAATTCCTAGAAGATAACACAGGAAGAAACCTAGATGATGTTGGGGATGGTGATCATTTTTTAGACACAACACCAAAGATATGATCCAAGAAATAATGGACAAGCTGGACATCATCAAAATAAAAATTTCTGCTCTGCAAACAACACTATCAAGAGAATGAGAAGACAGGCCACAGACTGGGAGAATACATATGTTTGCAAAAGAAATATCCTAATAAAGGGCTAATACCCAAAATACATAAAGAACTTTTAAAACTCAACAGTAAGAAAAGAAACAACCCAATTAAAAAATGAGCCAAAAGGGTGCCTGGGTGGCTCAGTTGGTTAAGCGACTGCCTTCGGCTCGGGTCATGATCCTGGAGTCCCGGGATCGAGTCCCACATCGGGCTCCCTGCTCGGCAGGGAGTCTGCTTCTCCCTCTGACCCTCCTCCCTCTCACGCTCTCATTCTCTCTCTCAAATAAATAAATAAAATCTTAAAAAAAAAAAAAAAATGAGCCAAAGACTTTAACAGACACATTACCAAAGCGGTATCAATGGCAAAGAAACGTATGAAAAGATGCTCAACATCATATTATTAAGTAATTGCAAATTAAAACAACAATTAGATATCACCACACACCTATTAAAATGGCTAAAATCCAAACACTGCCAATACCAAATGCTTACAAAGATATGGAGCAACAGGAACTACCGTTCATTACTGGTGGAAATGAAAAATGGTACAGCCACTATGGAAGACAGTTGGGCAGTTTCTTAGAAAACTAAATATACTCTTATGCTACAAACCAGCAACTGTGTTCCTTTGTATTTACCCAAACAAGTAGAAAACTTACCTCTACGTAGAAACAAACCTACAAATGTATGTTTATGGCAGCTTTATTAAGAATTGCCAAAATTTGGAAGCAACCAAGGTGTCCTTCAGGGGATGAATGAATAAACTGTGGTACATTCAGACAATGGAATATTATCCAGCACTAAAAAGAAATGAGGTATCAAGCCACAAAAAGACATGGAGGAACTTTAAAAAGTATATAGTTAAAAAAAAAGCCAATCTGTAAAGGCCATATACTTAATGATTCCAATTATGTGATATGTTGGAAAAGGCTAAACTATGGAGACCGTAAAAAGATCAGTGGTTGCCAGGAGTTGGAGGTAAGGGGGAAATGAACAGCTGTAAAATATCAAGAATTTTTAGGGCAGTAAAATTACTCTGCATAATACTGTAATGGTGAATCCATGTCATGCAATTGTCAAAACCCATGGAATGCACAATACTAAGAATGAGCCCTAATGTAAACTATGGCCTTTGGGTGATGATGATGAAGTGTCAAAGTAGTTCATCAATTTCAACAAATGTATCACTCTGGTAGAAGATGCTGATGGGGGTTGCTGAGGGGAAGGGTGACTAGAGGGCATATGGGAACTCTCTGTCCATTCAATTTTGCTATGAGCTGAAACTGCTCTTAAAAAGTAAAGTCTATTAAAAATTTTAAAAAGGAATACTTATATAACCAAATACTACTCACAATAAAAGGAAATAAACTGATACATGCGACAATATGGTTAAATTTCAAAGTAATTATGCTGAAAGAAGAAAGCAAGAGTACATAAAATATAATTCCATTTATATAAAACTCCAGAAAATGCAAACTACGATGACAAAAAGCAGGTAGGTGCTTGCTTAGGGGAAGGTGGATAGGAAAGGATGGGATGGATGATTCACAGACAATACAAGGAAACTTTTGGGAGGGATAGAGAATATTCAATATCTTCACTGTAGTGATGTTTTAACAGGCAACATCTTTGTTAAAACTTATCAAATTGTAAACCTTAAGTAGTGCAGCTTATTATATGTCACTTACACCTAATAAAACTGTTTTATATAAAAATGAGACTAGGAGAAGAATGGGAGAACATTTTGTATATAGATAACTCGAGATGATTTTTACTATAAAGACAAAGAGATCAGACAGTAGCTCAAGAGAGATTATGCATCACGGAAAGTCTTTTCTTAATGAGAAATATTATAACATATTTTCATGCTGACTGAAATGATTGAAAAGGAAAATATATGAGACAAGAAAAGGCACAGTTGTTAAAAGTGATATCTTTGAGAAAACACAGTGTGGGACAGGACTCTGAGGGATATCGTTAGCCATTGATTGTACCTCAGTTGTAGCTTGCAGTCTACCTTTACAGATGGGTACGTATGGTAGTGAAAGTTCTTTTCTGACTACTTGTGTTTGCTCTTTAAAATAGAAAGCAAGGATTTCATGTGAGAATAAGAGAGGATGTCTAGAGGCTTAAAAAGACATAAGGTATAAAATAGCTGTGGGGGAAGAGTAGACGGAACATAGTAGTATTCAAAGTGTGACTCTTGAGAGTCCCCAAGACCTTTTAAGGTGGTTAATAAAATCAAAACTAAGGTCACAGTTGTTCTAGGTAACCATCTTTTTCATTCCCTTCTGTCATAAGTATACAGTGGATATTCCAGAACATATGATATTCAGCAGGTTAAATACAGAAGCAGGTATGAAAATGCAGTTGTTACTAAGATAGATGTTAAAAACACTTGCAAAATAAAGAAGTATACCACTCATCACTATTTTTAATAGAAAATACTTATTTTCATAAAAATATTTGTTAACATATAATGATTATTTTTGAAGGAATTAAAGCATTTAAAAATTACTCAGTTTTGGGCGCCTGGGTGGCTCAGATGGTTAAGCGTCTGCCTTCGGCTCAGGTCATGATCCCAGGGTCCTGGGATCGAGTCCCGCATCGGGCTCTCTGCTCCTTGGGAGCCTGCTTCTCCCTCTGCCTCTCTCTCTCTGTCTCTCATGAATAAATAAATAAAATCTTTAAAAAAAAAAATTACTCAGTTTTAATTTTTAATCAAGTAAATACTGGCAGATAAGAGCCACACTAACAAAAGCTCACTGTAGTCCTCAATAATTTTTTTAAGAGTAGAAAAAAGAACCACTGACTAGGAAAACGTGTATTTCAGGGTAGTACCAAGAATCACCTGCAGTTACTACTCTTGAATTATGGTGACATTCATCAGCATGCAGCTGCCTGAGTGGAGGCATGGAAAAGGCAAATAGTATGTAAGATTTAACCTAGGTTGAGAGTTTTACCAGGCTGGCACAGATAAAAGATGAACAAGGGGCTGATGGTACAAAGAAGTGAGTTCAATGATAGGCCATACATAGACTTTCAGCTCGTCAAGAAAAGAAGAAAAGGAAATAGGATCAAAGGGTTATAGAAACAAATGTAGCTAAAGATTGTAGGAATTAAAGTTCTAAGCAAAGTGAGGTGGATAATGTGAGATGGTAGGGAAGTCAATTTCTCTGAGACTTAGTTTTCACATTTATAAGATGTCTCATCACCTTACAGTTGTACATTCCTGAAAATTGTCAGTTTTTACATACCATTTTATTAGATTTTCATTTAACCATTTCATTTGATCCCCACACCCTATCCCTCCCCACAAAAAAAGCACATTGTGAGGTAGAGAGGTAATTTTTTTCCCCATATGACACATCAAGAAAAAAAAAAACTTACCCGAGGTCATACAAATAATAAGAGACAGTGCCATCTGCCATAGTAGAATCAGGGAAAGCTTTGCAACAGGTGGAATTTAAGCTGTGCCTTGAAAACTAAGATCTTCATAGGCTAGGTATACCAATGCAGGTTAATCAAAGATCCAGTATTAGGCCAAAATACAGAAAATAAGATGAGAGGGAAGGCTGAATCCAAAATGAGTAAAGGGCAGTAATCAGAAATGACAGAGTAGAGAACTAAACTAAAATTAAAACTTCTAATTATGCTTTGGCACAGTGTTTAACAATTCCTAGAATAGCTCAATTGCCACATGTGGCCAATGACTACAGTTCGAGTACAGCTATATAACATTTGTTTCATGAGGTACAGTTCTAGAATGGAAGTTTAATAAAACTTCTAACTACAGGTCTGAGTTTTCTATAAAACTCAACAAAAAAATCAGCCAAAAAGAGTTATAATGATTTACATGGAACCAAACACAGGGAATAACGGGTGCAAGAGATGGCAAACGTTCTACTACAATATTTCCATATATTAACACTAACTATAAATTTTATCCCATTGTATCATATCATCTTACCTTTAAGTAGTAATTTCAGCCTTTACAAAATGCTCTAAAATGTTGTTTCCACCATCTATTCTCAATCACACCTTTCAATTTCAAATAAAGAAAATATCTTGATTTAACCAACATAAAGGTTCTCTTTAGTTAAGTTTACTTTATGCTTAAAAGCACAGTTTCTTCATATTTTCAGAACTGAAGCACAAAATCTTAGATCCGGAAGAGAATTCAGAGAACATCTAATCTAATCTCATTTTAGAGAGACATTTGAGGTGATTTGCCCTTAACATATAGCTAGTGGCAAAAGAGAGACCAGAAGCCTTCTGGCTTCAAAAAGTAATCTTTCCAACTCCATCATGCTGAGCACATTATAAATAAATTCTAAATGTTTTACAGAAAGAATATCTAGAAAGGCTATTAATGGGGACATTCAAATGCTCAGTGATTTTCAAAATAAAAGGGGGGGGGGGGGGCCTAAGTTCTTAAGTCCGTACTACTCCTACTAGAGGTGAAATGCTCTTGGGAGAATGGATTTTCCTAACAATTACTAAGAATTTGCTCTTTCAATCCCATTGCAACCTATGAAATTGTGGCAAGTTTTAAACACCAATGAAATTATGAGTTTTAATCCTAATAACATTTATTTCCCCAAATACTATAGTAATTATATTAACTTAAGCTTTACTGCTATTCCAGCAGTAAAATTTATAATATTAAGCAATTTTTCAACCAAAAGAATTGTTTTTTAACCCTACTAATGAATTTATTTCTGATCCTTTAATTTACTTTAACCTTATAAGTGATACATAAAAACAGAAAACCTATGAAATGTACTCTCAGATGAAGTAGACATTGTAAAGAACAGGTGCTTCAAAGACACTGATCTATTATCAATTCTCATAAAGGACAGCCAGACCCAAGTAAAAATGTATACACACATTTATACAACATGCATTAAAAATCCAGAAATCTCAAATTTACTGTTTTAAGAGACATCTCTAAACAATTATGTGGAGCCTAGGGTTCAGTAGTACAGTACTTCTCAGAACCGAGAATGAGACTTAAATTGTGAACGATGAGAGGGTGGAGCGAAAAAGCAAGAACTTTGGAGCCAGACTAACCTAGATCCAAGAACACACAGATGTCTAAATTTTTATCAGTGTGACCCTGGGTACTTGACAGCCTGTTTTATCACCTATAAAATGGGACTATTATCACCTAATTAACAAGATTTTGCTAAATTTTTTCAAAAAATTCAAAACATACAGCACCAAAGGAAACTCCGCTAGAATTGTTTTAGATCCAGTTAAAGCTAACGCCTAATTCTATAGTGGCACCAATCTGTATGCCCCCCAAGCACCTCTAGTAGCTGAGAGGTAAGCATAAAACATCTGTACAGCTATACTGATTTAGAGTTAAGGTTTTACAAGGCTGGTGTAAGTGAAAAATATTGGGGAAAAGGATTCGATATTATAAGACAAATCTAGATTGAAAAAGGAAGTGAGCTAATATGGACCAAAATACAGAAGGTATGGCACATAGTAAGAGTTAAAATATTTACTGAGTTTCATTCACTGAATATTAAGTACTAGGTACTATCAGGTAGAAAATAGTATACCCCGAGATTTCCAAGAGCTAAGAATTTAGACGAGAAAATAATGCTTCTAAGGCAATGGATATTATGGGTAGAGTGACCATATAATTTGTTATCCTAGCCAAAACATAAATTTTTTATAGTGAACGGGAAGTGAAAGAGCATTATTGATAATTATGCCAGAATAACAGTTACCTAGGCATTCCGAGACAAAATGGGATATATCACATTTATGAGAGTCACCCCAGTCAAGGGTGCCAATGTATAGTAACTTGGGAGAAGGAATGAGAGACATGTGTACAGTGAGAAAAGCTCCATCGAAAAAGTGAAATTTTCTTTTAGCTAAGTATAAACTAGTAATTCTAATTTTATTTCAGTAGATTTGTGGAAGAATAGTGGAATTTAAGCTGCATCTTAGGCAAGAGGAGTTTTTCCAAGCAGAGAAAAGGCACTATAGAAAAACAAAAATAAAGAGATTCAAAGAAACAGAAAATTCAAGGAGAGTCTGGGAAACCAGAAAAATCCAGGTACTGATAAAAATAAAAAATTAAAAAATAACAGAGATGAAGCCAGAAAGGCAAATTCTTAATTCAGTTTATGTGTGCATCCATTTTGTTCATTAACACTTATTTAACAGCTACCTGTATTGACCAGGCTTAATGCTGAGGAAGGACAAGGAGGAGGAACATTCCTTACCCTTCAGAAGCTTAAAGCCAAATCAGAGAAAGTGTAAACAAGCAGAAGGAAAAAAAGAAGTAACATCATAGAGTGAAGATTTAGGAAGCCAAAAAATAAGCTAGGAAATTCATCTAGCAGAAGTTCACTTGTTATAGTGGGGGAAAAAAAGCACAGATACAGAAAGAGCAATTAGGAGTATAAAACTCTGATTATGACCTTATTAGGCTATTAATGGGGACATTCAAATACCCAATAATTAAAAATCTCAGGATGAGAACATCCTGGATTACCCAAGTAGGCCCTAAATCCAGTGACAAGTGTCCTTATAAGTAACAAATATCATATAAAGAGTGGCAAAGACCATGTTAAAACTGAGGCAGAGACTGGAGTTATGCAGCCAAGGAATGTCTGTGACCACCAGAAGCTGGGAGAAGGAAGGAACAGAATCTCCCCTAGAGCTTTCTGGAGGGAATGTGGCCCTTGTAGACACTTGTAGCATGGTCTTCTATTCTCCACAACTATGAAAGAATAAATCTTTGTTTTAAGCCAAGTTTATGATAATTCGTTATGGCAGCCCTAGGAAACTATCATAGGAGGCCACTGCACTAAACCAAGCACGAGACATAAATGCCCAGAACAAGAGTAGTGAGAATACAGATGCAAACAGAAAAGACTTATGGGGGAAAATTACAAAGGACAGTGCTTAGAACTTCTATCAGAGCAGCTCCAATCTTACACATGTAAAACTGTTGGAAGGGGAAAGAAAATGGAAAAAGTAAGGGGGCTGAATATTACCAGACTATATGTCTAGAGTCATTTTCAGCACTGTTTGGCAATTTGGCCCTTCTTCTGCATTGTCAAAAGATGGACAAAACTAGACTCCCACGATTTGTACTATAATCCTACCACCCACCATAATCTCTTCCATCCTAATTTCCATAAAAACCATCTCAATGAAAATATTCACTATCCTTTGAATCTAGTTAAGCTCTTTAATATACCATTCAATATAGCAAGCAATCTCAAAAAAAAAAAAAAAAGCCATTTTTAGGTCACTTTTTTTCCACTGTCTCCAAGATGCAGATCTTTTCCACCTCTAAAATTGGGTCACAAGTGGCCTATGTATATGCAAACTTGGTTATTATTCCTGGTGGCATGACTGATGATAGGCAACCCTATGACCTATGACCTTTAAAGCAAGAATTATATGTTCCACTGTATCTTTTTAGTAAGATCAGGATAGCACTAGAATGAAAACTTGCAGAATGGATATTAGAGGCTTGTAAGAAAAATCTGAGACAATGTACTTCTATAGATACAATAAAGAGTTAACATAGTGAGCCTAAACTGGTATCCTTAAAAAGGCCTTCATGCAAGGATGGCCTTTGGCTAATGGTGGGTAACTTAAAAGATCTGAGTAAAGTTCTCACCATTAATTGGTAATAGTGGCTCACTGTGCCTAAATTGTTCTGTACAAACAATAGGTTTATGACAAACACCTACTTTCCTTCTAAGAATCTGGAATCTGGATATGTGCTAGGCCTACATGATCAATCTCCAATAAAATTCTGTTCATGGAGTCTCTAATGAACTTCCATGGCTAGCAACAAGACATGTTGTTACAAGTCATTCCTGGGGGAACTAAGTATATGCTGTTCAACTCCACTGGGAGAGGGCTCTGGAAGCTTGTGCCTGATTTTCCCCAGACTTTGCATTGTGACCTTTTGTTTAGTGTGGGAGCTTTTACTGTAATAAATCATAACCTTGAGTACAAATATATGCTGAGTCCTAGAAATCTTAGAGAATTACTGAATCTAAGGGTGGTCTTGTAACTCTACAACACTTTTTTTTTTTTTTTGAAGTATTATTGACATACAATAATATATTACTTTCAGGTATACAACATAATCATTTGACAATTGCATACCTTACAAAATGCTCACCATGGTAAATGTTACCAGCTGTCATCATATAAAGTTATCAAAATACCATTAACTATATTCCCTATGCTACAAACACATCTTTTAAGAAAGACTGCATCAAAGAGCTCTTCACAGCACAGAGGCAAAAACAATATAAAGAAGGAGTCTGAATTTGAAGACTAGAAATACCTTAACCATTTTTCCACTTACATTTTGCTTTTCATGGATACACATAAGTTATGATGATTTCTAAAAATCTATGAATACTGGTAAGTATGAAATAAAAGTCCAATAAATAAAAATAAGTCAACACCCATAAAATAAAAATTCCAGGTGATAGGCAAGTACTGTCATAGGTTGTTTTCTTCTTAATGGTCTATAAAATCAGTGTATCTCTTAATCAATGACCTCTTACATTTGATGAAATATGATAACTGTCAAAATTTGATATGTTAAAGCAGTAAATCAGCATCTGCAGAATAAGTATCTCACATAAGTCAGAAATTAATGCAAATTATAACATTCAAAAAACAGACTAGTAGAAATTTTAAAAATTATATTTATGTTGTTTCTACATTCCATATACTTTCTAAATATTTAAATTAAAATGTTTTATTTACATGAATGGATAGTTCATATAGACATGTTCCATTTCAATTGGCTTAAGAGGACAACAAAACACATAATATTTAGCTTCTAATCTCATATACCTTTAAAGTGCTTTACACTATGGAGACGAATGTGTTATCCAATTTATTGTCTGTCAACTCCAAATGCACCATCCATATATGCTCTCTGATAAATGGAATTGCTTTAAGCACTTCTCCTTTCACGTAAATATGGTGTTAAGCTTTCTCAGAACATGGCGCTATAGGAACTCTGCAGGAAGAGGCTCTCCTACTATGTCCAATGCAGACTAGGAGTGAGCAGCATGGATGTGAGGATATTGGGAAAAGCCAGCCCCAGCCATGTGTCCAGACTCAGTCCCCCTACAAATTGCAGCCTCAGCCAGGCAATAACCATTCCTCAGTCTTCATAACACAGAAACCAGACTCCATGCAGCCAAATGTTCTCAGAAGTCTACTGCCCCACTAGCACCAGAAATCGCACTACACACTCCACCACTTTTACTCCCAGAAAATAGCTTATTCCTTGCCTAATAATTCCAGACAAGCTCCAGCTTTCTCTACTATCAGGTGGCCTGAACTATACTTTCTCAACAAAGTCTGAGCCCCTTCCAAGTTTGTCCTTCCTTGGGTACACTCCCTCACAGCCTTTCCATACCACACAGTCTCCTTATATTGTATGTTGTTGTTTTTTTTTTAAATCAAAGTTAATAATTCTTTAAGTCAAACTCTCCCTGATTAACCTATTGTGTAGTTTCTGGCATCACTGCTGAAACTGATAAGGTTACCTTAAATGCATATGGAAATTAAAGTGAGTAGGAATAGCCAAACCAAAAAAAAAGGAACAAAGTTGGAAGACTAACACCTTCTAAATTTCAAGACTATGCAAAACTATATAGTAATGAAAAACATGTGGCAAAACTGTATACAGTAATCAAAACTGTGTGAAACTAGTGTAAGATAGACACAGAAATCAGTGGAATAGTATGGAGAGTCCAGTAGCAAGTTTATTACAGTTAAGGTCAATTGATTTTCAACAAAGGTGCCTGTATAATTCAATGGGCAAAGAATAATCTTTCAACAAACAGTCCTGGGGCAACTGAATATCCACATAAAAAACGTCACAGCATACATAAAAATTAATCCAAAACAGATCATAGACATAAATGTAAGAGTGAAACTATAAAACTCCTATAATATAGTAGCAAATTTTCATGAACTTATGTTAGGCAAAACCTTTTTAGTTAGATAGGACACTGAAAGCACAAGCAACAAAAGGATAAAAAAGGAGATAAACTGGACTTAATTAAAAACAAAAATTTCTGTGTTTAAGTGAACAACATCAAGAGTGTAAAAATACAGCCTACAGATTGGAAGAAAAAAATTGCAGGTCATAGATCAAAAATATTTGTATCTAGAATAGAAAAAGAACTCTTATAACTCAATAGTAAAATTACAAATAATCCAATTGAAATATGAGCAAAGGACCTAAGTAGACATGTCTTGAAAGAAGATACACAAATGGCCAATAAGCACATCTTAAAGGTGAACATCATTAGCCATCAGGAAAATGCAAATTAAAACAACAATGACATACCACCTCACACCCACTATGATGGCTACAATGCATGGGTGGCTCAGTCGGTTAAGCGAATGACTTGGGCTCAGGTCATAATCTCAGGGTCCTGGGATCAAGCCTGACTCTTGGCTCTGTGCTCAGCAGGGAGTCTGCTTGTCCCTTTCCCTCTCCCCCTCCCCCTGCTTGTACTTGCTCTCTCTCAAGTGAATAAATAAAATCCTAAAAAACAAAACAAAACAAAACAAAACAAATAATAAGTGTTTGTTAAGGACCTGGAAAAGCCCCCTACAATGCTAGTAGGAATGTGTAACAGTACAGCCACTCTGGAAAACAAACTGGTAATTCCTCAAAGGTTACGGTTACCACAGTTCCACTCCTAGGTAAATACCCAAGTGAAATAAAAATATACGTCCACACAAAAACTAATACATGAATGTATACAGCAACACTATTTATAAGAGCCAAAAAGCATAAATAATGCAAATGTCCATCAACTGATGAATAAATGTGATATATCCACACAACGGATTATGTGGCAATAAAAAAGAATGAAGTACCGATATAGGTATATGGATGAACCTTCAAATCGTTATGCTAAATGAAATAAATCAGACATATAAGACTACATATTATATAACATCTACATGAAATGTACAGAATAGGTAAATCTATAAAAACAAAGTATATTAATGATTGCCTAGTACTGAGAGAGGAGAGGGGAAATGGGAGAATGACTACTTTGGGGGGAGCAGACAGTGATGAAAATATTCTAAAATTGACTGATTATGGTTGAACAGTTCTAAATATACTAAAAACCATGAATTATGCACTTTAAATTAGTGAAGTATATGGTATGCAAACTATATCAATAAAGCTGTTATACATTTTAAAAGAAAGTAGAGAAATTTCAGGCAAAAAAGAAAAAGAAAGAAATTAATCAGCAGATTCTCACTAAAGAAAATACAAAGGATGTTCTTTAGGCAGAAGAAAAGGATTCCAGGCAGAAACAAGATGCAGAGAGAAAGAACTATAGAAAAGGTAAACATACTGCAAAAACTAAATATTTACTGTATAAAACATTAATGTCTTATAGGATATACATACACAGACACAGATGCTAGCACTAATAGCAGAATAAGGCTAGAGTTGAAGGGTTTGACAGTCTACTGTATTGTCTAAAAAGGAATAATATACATACTAATTTATATCGAACTTTAATAAAGTCAAGAATGTCTTTTATAATCTCTAAAGTAACCACTGAATGAACAGCAAAAAACTACAACACTAACAATAAGGGGGAAAACAGAAAGGAAAGTAATAGAAAGAAAAGCAATGAATAAAGCAAAGAACATATGCACAAGTAGAAATTAAAATGTAACATAACATTTAAGCCCAAATATGTAAGTGATAATTAATTATAAATAAATATGTCAAATAAAAGACAAAGCTTAGCAGCTTCGATTTAAAAATTACATGCTGTTTACAAGGGACATGCCTTAAATTTAAGAGCACAGAAAGGTTGAAAGTAAAGGTTGGGGAAAAGATAAAATGCAAACACTAACCAAAATATACCTAACGTAGCTATACTAAAATCAGACAAAGTAGACTTTAAGGAAAGAAGTATTGCGAGAGATAGTGGGCTATTTAATGATAAAAGGGCCAGGAGCCAAAAGATGAAACAATTCCAAATTTAATTGTACTTGATAATTCAGCCTCAAAGTATACATAGCAAAACTTCAGAGAATCAAAATAAAAAAAAGACAAATCCACATCATGGAATATCATTTTAAGACCCCTCAGTAATTAACTGAAAAAGTAGAGAAAAAATCAAGAGATAAAGATTGAACAATGCAACCAACTTGACCTAATTGATATATAACACAGAGAGAAAACAATTAACTGAAGAAGGGCAATGTACAGTCTTTTCAAGTATATATGGAATTGTCAACATTGACCTAATGTTGCGCCCAAAGACTGAAATCAGACACAAGTTCTTTGACACAATGTAATTAAGCTAAAAATCAAAAACTAAGGTCACTAAAATATCTTCATATGTTTAGTTAAGTAATAATTTTCTTTTTTTTAAGGTTTTATTTATTTCAGAAAGAGAGAGAGAGCACAAGTGCCCACACAGCAGGGGGAGGGGCAGAGGGGAAGGGAGATGGAGAGAATTTCTCAAGCAGACTCCAAGCTGAGTGTGGAGCCTGACGTGGGGCCTGGCACGGGGCTCGATCTCACAACCTTGAGATCATGGCCTGAGCTGCAACCAAGAGTTGGATGCTCAACCAATGAGCTACCCAGGCACCCCAATAATAATTTTCAAAATAATCCAAGACTCCAAAAAAGATCACATGGAAATTTTTTTACATTTATCTGCACCCAATGCAGACAAAGTCATGACTAAAGGGAAAAAAATAGGCTCAAATGTATATATAAGAAAAAGAGAAAGGCTGCAAATCAATATCCATTCATCTCAAGAAATAGAAAAGGAACAGGAAATAAACTCTCCAAAAAAAGTAGAAGAAAATATGGAACAGAAAATAGTGAAACAGAAAACAACAACAACAACAACAACAACATAAAACAGAGAGGATCAATCATGAATCAAAGGTGAGTTCTTTGGTAGGTCTAATAAAATTGATAAAACTCCCTGCAAGACTGATCCAAAAACCAAGCTGACACAAATTACAAATATAAGGAATGAAAAGGGGGGCATCACTGCAGATCCTTCAGATATTAAAAAAAAAAAAAAGGTAGTAAGAGGACATTATAAAAAAAGCTTCATGTCATTAGATTTAAAAGCACGAAATTGACAAATACCTACAAAAACAGAATGGGTCCTAAGTGACACAGAATAAAGAAAATCTAAGTAGTACCATAATTATTAAGAAATTGAACCTATAACTAAAAACCCTTCCCATAAAAAAATACTCCAGGCTCAGATGGCTTTACCTATTAATTCCATCAAACAGTTAAAGAGAAAAATAGTACCAATCTTAAATTCATACACAGGATAGAAAAAGATGCAATACTACTCAGTTTTTTTGAGCCCAGCATAACCTTGATACCAAAACTTGGCAAGATCATAAGAAAGAAATATTCCAAGACAATGGATAAATATAGATGAAGAAAGGAAAATCAAGAAAATAACAGTAAACTGAATCCAGTGATATAATAAGAGATATATTCATCAAAACCAAACTGTGATTATTCCAGAAACACAAAGATGGTTTAACATTTTTAAAAAATGGAATTCAACACATTATTAAAAAGGGGGGAAAATCATCCAATCACCTCAAAATTAAGATATAGTACTTGATAAAATTAAACACCATTCATGATAAAATTTCTTAGCAAATTAGGAATAGAAAATTTCCTAATCTGATAAGGATTCTATTAAAAAAAAAACTACAGAGAACATCATACTTAATTATGAAATGTTGAACACTTTTTTTTTTTTTTTTAACTCTGAGATTAGGAATGAGACAACGATGCCTGTGATCACCACTTTTAATTCAACATCAAAGTGGAGGTCCTAGCCAGAGCAATAAACAAAGGAAAAGAAAAACAAAAGTATAGGGATTGGAGAGAAATAAGGCTTTCTTTTTTCACAGATGGCATGACTATGTAGATGGAGAATCGAAAAGATTTGACAAAGTATTAGAAATAAATGAAGTTAACAGGTCTCTGGATATAAGGTCATGATATCTAAATCATCAGATTTTTATATGCCTGCAAATAATGAGTAATATTTTAAAATGATTTATAATAATAACATCAAAAAACAAATAATTTGAAATCTTTAATTAGAATAACTTGGATTAGGGGCACCTGGGTGGCTCAGTTGGTAAAGCGACTGACTGGATTTCAGTTTAGGTCATGATCTCAGGTCCCTCAAGGGCTCTGCACTCAGGGCAGAGTCTGCTTAAGATTCTCTCTCTCCCCCCATCCCTGCTCCACCCCCACTCATGTTCATTCACTCGCTCTCTCTCTCTCTGAATAAATAAAATCTGAAAAAAAGGAATAACTTAGATTAAATTTAATAAAAAATTTATAGTTATGCAAGATCGCTACACACAGAAAAAATTAGAAAGTTTTATGGGGAAAAAAAAAAGTAAAGAAAACCTCAGTCAATGGCAAGAAAAACCAGATTCACAGATTGAAAGATTCAGTATTTTATAAAGATGTCAATTTAGCCCCACATTAATTCTATAGATTTAATGCACTCACAATAAAAAAATCCCTGCAGGTTTTTTGTGGCAATTGATAAACTGCTACTAAAATGTATATAGAAAGGAAAAGGACAAAGACTAGCCACATTAAACTTGAACAAGTAGGTGGACTTCCTCTACCCAATATCAGGATATATCATAAATCTATAATGAGATATTGTGACATTTATACCAAGATAGCAAAGTGGACCAACAGAACAAAGAGAGTCCAAAAATAAACCCAGGCACGGGCAGTTACTTGATTTATTATAAAGGCAGCACGGCAGAGCAGAAGCTCTCTTCCATAAATGGTGATGGTCAACTGGATAGTAAATGAAGAAAAAATATGGGCCCTACTTCATAATCACAAAAACAAACTCTGGATGAATCATAGCAAAGGCAAAATGATAAAGATCCCTGGGGAAAAATGTTTTCATGATGATGCACTAGAGAAAGATTTTGTAAATAAGGCAAAGAATTAATTATAAAGACAAAGATTGGTTTTGACTACCTGGATAATTATTAAGGAACTTCTGTTCATCTACAGACACCATTAATAGAATGAAAAGGCCAGAATAGGAGAAATTTGCAATACATATAAGGGTTCAAACCTAGCATACATAAACAATTCCAACAAATCCATAAGAAGACAAAGACAATACAACTGAATAAAATGGGAAAAGAATTAAGAGACACTTCACAAAAGGATATTCAAATGGCCCATAATCCTTAGATCCCAGCCATCAGGGAAATACCAATTACAATCACAATGTTATACCATTGCATACTGCTCAGAATGGTTACAAAAAAAATACTGACATTACAAAGGGCTGGTGAAGATGTGAAGGAACTGAAATTTATAAGCTACTGATAGGAAGTATAAATTGGTATTCTTTGAGAACTTATTCAACAAAAACATGCACAAAATGAGCCAGAAATTCCACCACTAAAAGAGAAGTACGGTGATGTTCATAGCAGTACTGTTCATAAAAGCCTCAAAGTGAACACAACCCAAACGTCTGCCCAACATTAAAACTGATAAATTATGGATCAGTGATGGACAGAATACTGCACAGTGGTGTTAAAAAAATGCTACATCTAACAAGATGAATGAATTTCACAACATCAACAAAAAAGTATTATATATAAAGCTCAAAAACAGATAAAACTAATTTATGGCGTTAGAAGTCAGAATTGTGGTTATTACTAAGGAAGACAGAGAGATTTGTGATTGGAAAGAGTGTAAGAGTGTGAGGGGGCTTCTGGAGTGCCAGTAAAGATTTATTTCTTGACCAGGGTAATGGTTTCATGGACATGCTCACTTTGCAACAGTTCATCCAACTGCACACTTAGCATGAATACTTTTCTGTATGTATGTCAATAAAAAGTTTTAATAATTCATGAATCTGTCTCCAGCCTTGTTCAAACTAACTCATACCTCACGTCTTCTAATGCTGTGTTTACTTGGTACTTTGATTCAAATCAAGCCTCAAAATCTCAGTTAACACAATCAAAACCAAAATCATTACCCCTTTGTTATGAGTTGAGTTGTGTTCCCCTTAAGATACAAGGAAACCCTTAATTCCAAGTACCTGTGAATGTGACTTTAGGAACCAAGATTCCAAAGACCTTGGAAATACGGTCTTTGCATATGTAATCAAAATGTAAGTTAAGATAAGGTCATACTGGAGGAGGGTAGGCTTAATCCAATGTGACTGCTATCTTTATACAAAAAGGAAAACACCATGACAGAAATGCCATATGACACTAGAGGAAGAGATTGTAGTAATGCAACCCAAGGAAAGCTGCAGACTGATGGCCACCATCAGAAGCTAGGATGAGACAACAAAGAGTTCTACCCAGAGTCTCAGAGGGAATGTGGTCTTCCTGACATTTTGATTTCAGACTTTCTAGGCTCCAGAACTGTGAGAGAATAAATTTCTGTTGTTGTAAGCCACCCAGTTTGTGATATTTTGTTGTGGCAGCCCTAGGAAACTAATACACCCTTCCATGTAATATCTTAATTCTTACCTCAACCTCCCTTTCAGCAATATTTACACTATTCTCCCATCTATCTAATTCACAAACTCCAAATGCACTCCTCATATACTGGGATCATCAAAAGATATTTTGCCTTTTAATTATCTATTGTTTTTAAACTTTTCCCTTTCATTTCTACCACTGCCATCCTAATTCAGGCCTTAATAACTCCACAACTAGACTATCCCACTTATGATAAGTATTGCTTAAATACTACTTTCCTGTGTCATTTTTTCTGTTCCCAAACTTTCAGTAACACTCTATTACATCATATTCAAAAGGTGCTTGGCAGTCTGGCTCTATTCTACTTTTTTCAATACATAAACACAATTGGTCCTCAAAAACACATTTTTTTAAAGATTTTATTTGAGAGCAAGAGAGCACAAGCAGGGGGAGTGACAGAGGGAGAGGGAGAAGCAGACTCCCCGCTGAGCAGGGAGCCTAATGTGGGGCTCGATCCCAGGACCGTGAGATCATGACCTGAGCCGAAGGCAGACGCTTAACCAGCTGAGCCACCCAGGCACCCCCACGTTTTATTCTTTACCAGCTAGTTTTTCTCAGTACCTAGAATAATTCTGGTAGACACTGCTCAATTAAATACTAACCACCAACATAAACTTATCACTACCTCCACACCATCGTATTTTACAAGGTCATGTTATGCCAACTCATGCTTTCAAATAACCCATTATTTTATTCATTCTTAGTTAATATCTTATTCCATTTTTGCCCCCAAAATTCTACTATGAAGTCCCGTATTACCCTACACTCATTTATTCTCAAAATATATCACTTATATCATAAAGATCCAAGCCTTGCCACAACCTCCCTTTCTTAGACCTTGACATGTCTCTGTATCTTCACCCACCATTTTATTATCCCCTATCTAGTAGAAAGAAGAGCTGCTCATCATTTCTAAGGCTACCCTCTCTCATCTGTGATCTTATCTTTCTACTTACTTTCTGTTCCTGGACCTTACCATTATCAGTGTGCTTCTCCCACTGTGCCCCACCCCCCGCCTCATCAAAGACAGACAAATATCATCATAAAAACTAAAAAAGATTTTAAGAGAAATTAAGGAAACAATCCCATTTATAATTGCTTCAAAAAGAATAAAATACCTAGGAATAAATTTAATCAAAGAGATAAAAGACCTGTACTCTGAAAACTAAAATACAGTGATGAAAGTGAAGATAACACAAAAATACATGAAAAGCTATACCATGCTCATAAATTGGAAAAATTAGTATTGTTAAAATGTCCATACCACCCAAAGCAATCTACAGATTCAATGCAATCTCTATTTAAAAAAAACAGTATTTTTCATAGAACTAGAATAAAAAATCCTAAAACTTGTACAGAACCATAAAAGACCTTGAATAGCCAAAGCAATCTTAAAAAGAACAAAGCTTGAGGTATTGAAATTTCAGATTTCAAGATAGACTACAAAAGCTGTATTAATTAAAAAAGTATAGTACTGGCACAAAAACAGACATATAGATTAACAGAACAGGACAGAGAGCCCCAAAATAGCCCCACACTTACATGGTCATTAATCTATGACAAAGGAGACAAGAGTATATAACAGGGGGAAAAAAAGTCTCTTCAATAAAGGATGTTGAAAAAACAGAACACCTACATGCAAAAAAAAAAAAAAAAAAAAAATGAAACTGGACCATTTTCTTACAGCATACACAAAAATAAAATGGATTTAACGACCTAAATGTTAGACCTGAAACCATACAACTCCTTAAATAAGACAGAGGCAGTAATCTATCGGACACTGGCCTTAGCAACATTTTTCTAGATATGTCTCCTCAGACAAAGGAAACAAAAAAGCAAAAATAAACCTTATTAGGACAACACCCAAATAAAAAACTTTTGCACAGCTAAGAAAACCATCAACAAAACAGAAAGACTACTTACTGCGTGGGAGCAGATATTTACAAATCATGTATCTTGTAAGAGGTTAATATTCAAAATATGTAAAGAACTTACACAACTCAGGACCAAAACAAATAATCCAATTAAAAATGGGCAGACAACCTGAACACACTTTTTTCCAAAGAAGATACAGAGGGCCAAAAGACACATGAAAAGATACTCAACATCATTAATCATCAGGAAAATGCAAATCAAAACCACAATGAGCTATATCTCCTTACACCTGTCAGAATGGCTAGTATCACAAAGTGGAGATATAACAAGTGTTGGCAAGGACGTGGAGAAAAGGAACTATATAGCACTGCTGGTGGGAATGTAAACTGGTGAAACCTCTTGTGGAAAACAGTACAGAGGTTCCTTAAAAAGTTAAAAATAGAAATACCATGATTCAGTAATTCCACTACTGGGTATTTACCCAAAGAAAACAAAAACACTAAATTTACTGCAGTTGTTAAGGAAGCAACCTGAGTGTCCATCAGTAGATGAATGGATAAAGAAGGTGTGGCACATATGTACACACACACACACACACACACACAACAATGGAATATTATTCAGCCATAAAAAAGAATGAGATCTCGCCATTTGTGACAACATGGATGGACCTAGAGAGTACTATGCTAAGTAAAATATGTCAGACAAAGAAGACAAATACCATATGATTCCACTTATATATAAAATCTAAAAAAAAAAATGAAGAAACAAACAAATAGAATCACAAATACAGAGAACAAACTGGTGGTTGCCAGATAGTAGGGGGTGGGAGGGATGGGTGAAACAGGTAAAGGAGATAAGAGGTATAAACTTCCAGTTATAAAATAAGTCATGGGGATGATAACTACAGCATAGGGAATAAAATAGTCAGTATTATTATAATAACATTGCAGGGTGACAAATGGTAACTATACCTACTGTGGTAAACATAGCCTAATAATGTATAGAATTGTCAAGTCACTATGTTGTACATCTGAAACTAATAGAATACTGTATATGCTGTGAATTGTGTAAGACTGTTGAATCACAGACCTGTACCTCTGAAACAAATAATACATTATATGTTAAAAAAAAAAATAGTAGGAAGGGAAAAATGAAATCGGAGGGGGAGACGAACCATGAGAGACTATGGACTCTGAGAAACAAACTGAGGGTTCTAGAGGGGAGGGGGTGGAGGGATGGGCTAGCCTGGTGATGGGTATTAAGGAGGGCACCTTCTGCATGGAGCACTGGGTGTTATACGCAAACAATGAATCATGGAACACTACATCAAAAACTAATGATATAATGGTGATTAATATAACATAATAAAATTAAATTAAAAAAAGAATACTGTATATGTCAACTATACATCATTTTTTTAAAAAAAGCTTTTCTTCAACTTTTTGTAGTGACACCATTAGAAAGTATATTCCCCTGTGCTATGATAACAATTTCCAGTTTCTAAGAACAGCAATGCCAGTCTAAGAGGCAAAGCTATAACATCCAGTGTCTCAAGAAGCAAAAAGCAATGACCTTGACAGACTGCCCCTTGACATTATCTTGGCTGTAGTTCTGGATATGGTTCTAGATGCCTAGCCTCCTTTGGGTCTTAATTTCCATACCTGAACCACCTGATATCCCTCAAAAGACTTCCTTTTAATGAAGTTAAATTTCTAATATTTGTAATTCAGAACCTTGACTGATGTCTTAGTCAACTCAGGCTGCTATAACAAAATACCATAGACTAGGTAACTTAAACAGCAAACATTTCTCATAGTTCAGAGGATAGGAAATCCAAGATCAGGGTGCTAGCATGATTAGTTCTGGTGAGAACTCTCTTCCTGGCTTACAGATGGCTGACTTCTTACTGTATCCACAACATAATGTAGACAGGAAACTCTGATGTCTCTTCCTCTGCTTATAAGGCCACTAATCTCATTATGGGGGTCTAACCTCAAGAACCTCATCTAAATCTAATTACCTCCCAAAGAACCCTTTCTAATACCATCACACTGGGAGTTAGGGCTTCAACGTATCAATTTTGGGATGACAAACATTCAGCCCATAACAACTGATACATTATTCTTCCCCTTCAAATTACTCATTCTCTTTTCCATCTTTCCCAAGAGTAGGCCCTACCCTACTACTTCTTAACTATCCCCTCATTTGTTGATTTCTTGGAATTTGACTTCTAACCACTTTTACTAAATTACTGAGTCATCGGTGGACTCCTCTTAACTACTAAATATTTTGGTCTATTTATCAAGTAATTTTTTTTCTAGATTAACCTCCCTCCCCCTTCTTATATAATTAAAATACCGCAATCTTGAAAAACGTTCCCAGTCCCCTACCCACTTCCCTTTCCTCTCTTCTTCCTTCTCTTCTCCCTCCCTTTTTCCTCCCCCCTCCTCCCCCTCTGCCTCAAACAATTCATCTATTCCAAATACCTCAATCCCGATAATTCCCAATTCCACATACTACCCCCACCATCTCATAATAAATTTCCAACTACAGCTCTAAAATGTATCCCTGAGGCACCACAATTTAAATGCCTCTGCATAAGTTATGGGACTAAATCAATCCTTTTACTATCCTTTTCTAGCCATTCAAAAGACAAGCATTAAGTACATATCCAACTCTTCCTTTTTCACCCACTATGATATCCAAACACCAGGTATTCTGCTCAGATCCATCTCTCCATTCAAGCCTTTTGCCAAATTGTCATTTGTCTCCACAACCTTGTTTTCCATGGACAATTGCAACAGTTTTCCCTTTTGTCTCTCATATCTCCAATATATCTTATACATTGCTGTCAGAGCTATACAATATCCTCAAATCACAGAAAGATTCAGTAGTTAGTTACCTGGCTTCAAAAGCTCCTCACTGCCTACCATACAAAGTCTACTCTCCTCAGCATCAGCAAAATATTTAAAAATCCATGACTTCCCTACAAAAAGCTCATGCTTGAACCACATGGAAACATTCCTTCCACAGAGTTCTCAGTCCAGTGATTTTTTTTCAGCCTGGAATGCCCCTTTTCTTTGACTTTTCCTCGCAAATGGAAATCTAAATTCTTCCTGCAAGGTTCAGCTACAGAATTAGATCTTCTATTAAGTCTTCCTCCATTGCCAATAAAACTGCTCCTTCTTCTATAATCCCACAATACTCTTATATTTCTAATATAAGACAATTCATTTTCCCTTGCATTATTGTTAGTTGTATTTACAAAGCACTTTATTGCAGTTTAATAAGGATTTCATTTAATTTTCACAGCAACTCTGTAAATGATTTAGCCACCTTTACAGGGAGTGAAACAGGCAGAGAGGCTAAGTAACTGGATTTAACACACACACACACACACACACACACACACACACACTTCTAATTCCAAATCTCCTAACAATTAAGTTTTACATTTATTAAGAAAGAGTCCAAAGCCCCTTGCATACATAGTCCTTTCTGTGTAACAGATGCTTTGTGTTTTAATATTCTTTTCCCTGTTTGAAATAACCCTGTTTTATTTGTCCGAACTTAATCCATTCTTGAAGACAGAGCTCAAAAGTTTCATCTCCTCTAATTAGCTTTCCTTGACTCTTCCAGGCCCTACTAATCTTTTTTTAAGGTTGTATCATACTACTTGCAATGTTTTTTACAAATATCTTTGTTTATATTTTAGCATGCAGTTAGTCTTACTAATGGGTTTATAAACTTGGCACCAACCACCATATCTTATTTCACTGAGGTATCCTCTAAACTACCTAGCAGTCGGTTGGTGCTATATTACCTATTTCCTGATTGATGCTCAATAGTCCCCTCTCTATCCCCTGCTCTAATTTCTAAGTCCTTTATTTTTTGCATTACAGGTATGGATCAACTGTTGTGACTAAACATTATATTTTAACAGTAAATATTACTCAATCCACTCCTGAAATTTAAAGTTCACATGTCAAGTAAGTATTTTAATCATCTGCTGGAAGAAAAATCTAGAGTGACTATTTTAGATGACTGTAGAGGGCAGCAAAGCAACAGTAGTATTCCCAAAGAAAGCTACGTATATTTCTTAGGCAATTTCAGATTTGTTTTTATATTTTAACAGATGTTGTTAGGATTAAAGTTTTTAGAAGGCAAGAGACATTTCTGCATCCTCTATACAAATTTCACCAACTACTTATGTATTTAAACATTTTCACTAGCAGTTATAAATATAACAAAACTGTGTCAATGTCCAGATCCTTTTATATACAATATGAAAAATAAGTTTGATGAACAATAATGCATGGCTTCAAAATAGCCACCATAATTACTAATTCTTATGAATCTAAAAGTTGAAATACTTTTTCATTAAAAAGTGTAAAAATAATCTATCTTAAATACAGAAAAGAATGTCAATAGTCTAAACAGTCTTATTTCTTGCTAAGGATAGATGTCATCATTAGTGTTATTCATTCTAGCCTTGATATGCCTTCTTTTTGTTATTCAAAATCAGTCAGGCAACCACAGGAGCTATACCAGTTTTCAAAGAAAAAAATAATAAATCTCTGACATTGCACTCGTGTACAACAAACAGAAGGTAACAACTTGAAAGAGAATAGGAGTTCCTACCATTATACTTTAATATTAAAGTTCATTCTGGTTTTAATATGAATTAGCCAAAACTGTATCATAAAACAATCATATGCTTATAATTATATTTATAATCAGATAGTTACAATGCTTACAAGGATGGTGAAACTAATATAAAAGTTGATACAACTGCATTACTTGCACATGTTACTCAAGGCTTTTCTTTGTGGTAATTTTTTTAAATCTCTTTTAACAAGCAGAAATCAGAGATTTAGAGCAGCTGCTAGAGCCATTAACATATGCAGACTCATGGTTTAGTGAAAAATGCTATGATGTTCTAGCCCTGTGCCCTTAATGAGAAGGATAGAACTGTAGCTAAGTACCTTCTCCCACTTGAATCTCTTCAGTAAAAAGTAAACAGAGAAGCTTTTTTAAAATTTTGCATTTAAAATAAATGAGCCAGGGTATCTCTAAGCAGATTTAAAAACTAGACAGTTTAATGGTGTGACTCAGTCAATATTAAATTGAACTTATAGCCATGAATGATTATCTCTAATCTAAATCAAATTAGAAGGGAATTTGGAGTTCATAATGACAGGACACTTGTGAAATGAATCTTAATCTAGCCCGCAATAGCTATGACTAAACTAGAAATCATATTAATAAATTTCAAAAACAATGGCCTAAAATATTTTAATAATGACAATAATGTTTATCGGGGATAACACACAGAAATAATTACTATATGAAAATGGTCTTGCCAGAGTTTAGCAATACTAACATTTCATTAATATTTTTGTTTTTCCTCTAAATTGAAGCCATTAGAAAAGTCGAATACACTCTTCATTTTATACAATGTTCTCAACACTGAGTTGGAGTCCTCACTGTATGCACCTATTTTTGTAATTGCCTCCTGGTTTTTTCATGTCCTTCCCAATAACAGCACTGACATATTTCCATTACAAAACAATTGGCTATCTTAAATTTACCCAACTTATTTCAAAAATTCAAACCCAGAGTGAGATATGTTATATATAAAGTGAGGTATGTCACACAGAAGCTGCTTAAACTACATATGTCCTGGGATAAATAATACACAACTGATTTTGCAATACCAAAGGAAAAAAAAATTGCATTCCTCCTAGGTCAATTTTGCAAACATCTCAGATTTAAAATGGATAAGACAATGGTGAATAGAGAGACAGAACTGAAGAAAGCAAAAGGAATTTTTAGAAAAAAGAAAAACCAATAAAGAACTACCTCATCAAGCAACATCTTTAAAACCTAACAACCTCTTCCAGTTTTATATATAATAATATATAATAAATTTATATAAATATAAATAAATATACACACATATACATTATACATATACACATATATACACACACACACACACACATACATACATTCCCCCTATCTTGGAAGGTAGGAATAGGAATGTCAAAATAGGAATAATATCAAATACACAAATCTCTCTAAGGATAGATTTTCTAGTGTGTTTTGTAAAATATAGTTTCTTCAACATAACAGATATTACACAAAAAAATTTAATTTGTAAAACAGGATAGCTTATGGAAGAATTTCTTAGACTATTAACAAACTAACTTTACATGAGGGGGTTACATGGTTAGTTTTTCCCATTCCCAAGTCTACTTCACCATGGTACTTTCTCCCAGAAACATATCTTCTGAGACTTAAGTTCCACAAAAACACTTTGGCAAACATTGCTCTAAACCTAAAAACATGGAAAAAAAAAAAAAGTGAATAGAGTGTGCATGTTTTTCCCTCTAATGACTGCATGTCACATTATTAAACACCGAAGAGGGCAGGCATCCAAGGACTAAGGAATAAAAGATACCTAGGATCAGATAAGAAAATCAAGTTCAGAAAAGTTTCATAGTTACTTAGTATAGCTATTATTCTATTATTTCATTTCAACATGAAAGATGAAATCATACACCAAGTGTTCTCTTGATGCCATTTACAGTATAGCAAATTTGGTCAATTTCTTAAACAGGAAAAAAAAAAAGCAAATGTTAAAATCTATATAGTTTGAAAAATAATTTGTTTATTCTGTGATATGTGTTATGATACATACAATGAAGCCTGAGGCAAGATCTTTAGGCAAAGAGCACATATCACAAAACAACTTATAATTAAATACTACATAACAATTACAAAGACTAATTACTTTACAAAGAATTTGCTCACTTTAGGCAAGAAGTGGTAAGAGAAGGCTTCACAGAGAAAATTAACCTTAAACCAGGTACTTCAGAATTTGAGTTGGCAGGCAGGAAGAGCAATGTCATTTTAGGCCTTGTAAGTAAGGACCAAAGAAGGGCACAACCTACTTCAGAGACATGTATGGTTTAGACCTGCACTGACCAATATGGTAGCCTCCAGCCACAACTGACTACTGAGCACATGAAATATAGCTAGTTTAAATAACGATTGGTAAGTATAAAATACACACCAAATTTCAAAGACTTACTAGGAAAGAAAATGTAAAACATCTCAACTTTTTAATATCAAATTGCATGATGAAATGATATTTTGGTTATGTTGTGTTAAATAAAATATATTATTAAGGTTAATTTCACCTGTTCCTTTTATTATTTTTAATGTGGTATCAGAATAACTTAAAATTATGTATATGGCTCATTATATTTCTGTTGGACAGTGCTGGATTAGATTAAATTTGATTTTGCTGTTAAAATCTTGAAATAAAGAAATTTGAGTGCCTACTAACATGCCAAGCACTTCTGATACATGAGTGCACAAAACAAGTGGAATATACTGACATCTGGTCAAATCATAAATTAAAATATAATAAATAGCATTCATCAAGGAAAGAAAGAATCATCTGAAGATGTCTCTCAAAATACAAATGCCCCAATCCCCAGGCTCCATATCCACCCCTCTTGCAAAAATTGTCAATCCAGGAAGTCCACAGTGGGGCTGTGTTATTTCAAGAAGACTTCCTAGTAACTAAGATATGAATGCACCTGCACGCCCTACTTCTGCTGACCCTGGCCAGCTGAGAACAGTGATTTATAGTCCCCCCACCTTTATTTCTTCTGAATAACCCTGAATAACCCGAGAGCCTAAAAAGCCTCCACTCAGTGCAAAGTCAACCTATTTAAAATAACTTTGATTCTTTTTAACCATTAAAGTTAAAGAAAATCAAAGTTTTTAAAACTTTCCGATCTATAGAGCCACATGTATAATTTACTATCTTACACCTAAAAAAGTACTGAAAAGCATACTGCCAATCTTAGCCACTTAATCCAGTTATAAGCTGGCATATTTTCACACATGCCTAAAACTCCAGTTTATGAATATCTCTTCACGATACAACAGGTAGTTTTTTCCTACTCATCTTAATTAGCAGACAACTGTTGGGGAATTGCAAGAAAAACAATCTCCCTAGATGCTATATTAAAGAGAATATGTAAAATTCAGAATAAATCTGCAATACAATATCCTTTCTAAAATAACTACAGTACTTGCAAAATGGCTGTACCTAAACTCATAAGGGGCAGCTCTCACTAAAATTTTAAATTAATGACCTATGGTATAATAAGTGAGTCATTTAGGATAAAACTTAAAGCTCACCCTTGATAAAGATTCACAACAAATTTTATTTAAATAAATGATTAAATATGTCAGAACTTATATAAAAATAGAAATCTTAAGTTTTATAATATTCAGGAAATGATATTCAAGACTTTAAATAATTTTAGATAAAAATACAAAAGGTAATCAAAAGTATGACATTTATCGTACTTAGATTTTTGGATCTGAATGCCTGGTACATAAAATCATCTAGTAGTCATCCCATTACTAGCTTAAGGATTATGTGATTTTATCCTAAATGTATATATTAATAGCCATTATTAATTAAATGTCACATCTTTCACAAACTAGTTTGTCTTTACTATGAATTGTTATGAGCACCTTAACAGAGTATAGAATATGCTATAAAAATGTTATTTACTCTCTAATTTTAAAGGGCCAAATTACAAAATGTCAAAATACTCTATTTTTTAAAACGGGTATCCCATCCAGCTTCTTTTCAGTAATTTTGAAATAATAGGCAATAAGCCGTAAGTTTTACTTCTTACTACACTGATACAAAATGTACATCAGAGTTGCTGAATCACTAAATTAAACATATATAAATATATGGAAGCATAGGTGAAATAAACAGGGCAAGACTGTAAATACATACATGCACACACAAATATATAATTGCCCAGCTTTTTCCAATTCCTATTTCTGATGCTACAGCTAAATGCAAGAATGAAAGATTTGGGTCTTTTAGCTTGCTTCTAAATTTGGTTCACTTTCCAATTATATCTGTTTAGGATGCAGAAAGATTTATATAGGCAGTGTGTATTATAGGCCCCAATCTGATAACTTGATAAACTTAATTGTGACACTTTTCTCCAACTCTACATTTTCAGTATGAACACTAACATTCCAAGCAACCTTATGGAACTGCCAAATCTTAAAAGGCATTCTATATCACCAAGGGAAGATTCAACTTGGTTCCATACAATTACACAAGTTAGTTAACTTCACTGTATCCTAATATTCTCAAAATTGGTCTTCTGAATATTTATCTGAAGTAAATTTAACAAATATTTGAAGAACACTGACTGCATTATACACTCAAAATAAAGATGTAAAGTGCAAATAGAGTAGGTCAATTACCTTGAAAACCCAATTATTCAAGACAACCAGAGTAGAATTTAAGAATGACAAACACTAGGCAGGTTAGTTTATAAGGTGCAATCTAATAAATGCTAACATTGGAATGTTCATTATATTCCAGGCACCCTGTTTTATTCTTTGATTTAATCCTCTCAACAACTCTATAGGCAAGGTGATAACATCTTTTTTTTTAAAGATGAAAAACCTTAAGTTTACTGAGGTTAAACAGCTTGCCAAGGATTCAAAAGGCTAGTGACAGCCTTTTTTCAGAATCAAACTGCCTATTTAGTATCTAAACCATAAAGAACAGAGACAGAGAAAGCAAACTTGTACCACCTACCACAATGCCTAATCTCAATAAGATCTGACTCAATTGATTTTTTACTTTTTTTAAAGATTTATTTATTTATTTGAGAGGCGGGGGCAGAAGGAGAGGGAGAGAAGCAGAATCCGCTAGAACCCAGGACCCTGAGATCATGACCTGAGCTGAAATCAAGAGTCGGATGCTCAACCAACTGAACCACCCAGGTGCCCCTCAACTGATATTTTAAAAAGTAATTCTTTTTTTCTCAGTTCACATTCATGTATCTTCACCTAATGAGTTAGGTATCCCTCTTCTGGGCAACCCCACAGTACCTCATAAAGATCTCTATCATAAACACTGCACTGTCCTATGAACAACTATTTCTTTCATGTCTATCATCACAATGCTGTAAGTTCCTTGAAGCCAGGACTCTGCCATACTCAAGTTTTATGTCCCCACGTGCCTAACAAGTGCCAGAATACAGAAAGTACTATTAAGTGCTATTCAAGGTTCAATATAGTATTAGATCTTCTTTTTTATCACCTTCTAACATTCTTCTTCAGATAAAACCTTGATGAAAATGCAAAGTAATAGAATCCTAGTTTCAAATAGGAATTGACAAAGGTCAAGAAGCCTTTACCTTCTCCTTCCTTCATTGATACCATATCCCAGGTAGTATTCTCTACCTTTCAAGAAAAATGGTGGAAGGAAAGTGAGATAAATCTAACCACCTATGAATTAATTATTGCCATCATAGAAAAATATGGCTGAAACTAATATAACATCATGTGTTAACTCTACTTCAGTTAAAAAGATATATACGGAATTCCCGAATAATGAGCTTTAAATAAATGAGATTTACGAAGTCACATGGTATTGCAAATCTAGCCCCCTTGACCTTTATACCTAGGAATTTCTTAGGCTTAAAAAACAAAAAGCAAAAAACTTGACAGTTTGTAAACATTTTAAAAGTTCAGTTCTTCATATAAGACAGTGTACACCCGCAAAACAACATAAATGATGTCATTTTTTACAGCTTTCAGAGTATCAAGTCTACCATTTGCAAGGGTTTTCTTTTTTTTTTTTAAGCAAATGAACATGGTATAAAAATTACCTTGCACTAATAGATGATATTGCAGATGTTAAGCATAGCTAAGGTCGTGCTAAATTTACATAAGCAGCGTATCAAAAATAAGAGCAAAAAGGAAAAAATATCCGTAAATGTTGAACAAGGATTCTGATTCTGATTAACAAATCAGATAATCATCTCTTTAAAGCCTAAAAATCTTTTCAACTCTAAAACTGACTACTCAAACAATAGTACACATAAAACCTTGTCAGTAGTACTATGAATGTCAGATCAACAAACAGGTTACATGAAGAAAATTCTACTTCCATACTTATTAAACATCCCTAAGTCAGGACAACTGTGCCCTACTCAAAGACTGTCTAAAATAGAGAGAGGTTGATGGAAAAAAAAACTTGTCATAAGGGTTCACAAATTAGGGTGTTATTAACACTATAAGCCAGAAAAGGAAGCTTTTTAAAAGAACAGGGCACAGAATAACACAAAGCTAGTGCCTGTCCCTACAACTACAAGCAGAATTGACTCTAAAAACTTCAATTTACACCTGCTCTAAATCACAATCCATTTGCCTATTTTACGTGAATTTTTAGGACCTAAAGTAAAAATATCAAGCCCCTCCGATAGGACATTACTGAAGAGGTTAAAAAAAAAAGCTCCTTTCTTCTTCCACATGAAAACCAATGCATTCCTTCAAAAGTAATCAACACCTCACTTGTACAAGCACTATGAAATTATTACTCAAATTCTATATCCTTGATTATCCGCACATACCACCTAGTTTCAGTCTTCTATAAGGCTTTGCCTAGCTAGATTAGCCTTTATTGGAGATACAAGTACTATTCACTGGGTCCTTAACACAATCTAAATCAGGCTAGTAAACTGTTAACACTCCCTCCAACTTTTCTCCCACCCAACTGTAATCCACAATCCTCCCTAATGGAAAAGAACAGTACACAAATTCAACCTAGAATCTTAAATCAATTCAAAGAGGTAACAGCATTAAGAACTGTGTTGTGGAACCAAACAGCTGGGGAGTGGAGCTACAGAAACAATGTAGATTAGATAACAAGCAGTTTATCAGACTATACTCTGTAAATCAGAAACTTTCATTACAATGCTTGAAACGTGGTGGTGAACTGGTAGAGGAAATTCTCAGCCTATAAGGGGCACTCAATCTCTTGAAAACTCTGCCTCCCTCATAACCAACTACCCTGACACACCTCCCGGAACAGGACGCTCTTTCTTCTAAATCACACCATCCCAGAAATCTGCACACATCTCTCCTTTCAATAAATACTGATAAAACTTCTGGTTTCATTTACGATTTCATTAAACACAGATCCAACAGCAGCCTTAATGTACCAATAAAAATGTCTTGGGTAAACCAATCTTTAGCAAGCGTTAAGTTTTTGCTTCTCCACCTTCCTCACCAAGTAAGTGTCTTAGAAATGAATAACTTCCTGCAGTATTTCAGTATTATCAAAAGACACACAGAGCTAATCCCCAAAGACTGGTGACCTTACTTTCCCAAATCACCGCCTTCCACTAATGATCACTTACGTCCATCTCTCTTGCGTGAGAGATCAGATTTTTTTACACGATCCTTAAGAGATTTCAGATTTTTTTTTTTTTTTACACTATCCTTAACAAGTGTACTTCTAGTCTCCGATACCTAGGAACAGAATCTACAAAGAGACTAACTCCCAAATGTGACAGGAAAGCTGTAACACAAAACGAGGGAAGAAAGAGACGGGAAGAGGCGTGGGGTTTGTTTTGATCACAACAGCCAGGGCACAGTAGATGCAATCAGGTATTTAACACATAAATCGAAGTCCCGAAGACAAACAGGGTTCTCTAAAATAAACATAGACAGTGTGAGAGACGTCCCACAAACTGGAAGGCAGCGACGGGCTCAATGCAACGCGACCCAGAGGCTGCGAGGGCAGGACCGGGCCGGACGATCGTAGAAAACTGACTGCAGGGGATGCTGTAGGGTGGGCTAACATGGTGCCTTCTCCAGGGTGGAAGGCGACGAGGGGTTGGGAGCCAAAGGTTTCATCCGTCGGGCTCTGGTCCCAAAAGGTATCCGGGCTCAGAGCTCAAGTTTCACGGCGGGGGAGAGGGAGGGAAAGGAGGCAGCAACCGTGCAGCCGGGCACCTTCGCCCCAGCCCAGAAGTCCGCGCTCTCGGCTTCCTCCGCGAAAGAGAGAGGAGGTAACGGTCCCCGGAGCAAACACGGAGGAGCTCCCAGCGCACCCAGCACTCGGCGTCGGGCAACGGCGCGGTGAGCGGGGGAGGGGAGCGGAGCGGGCGGCCGGCGCTGCACCCGCTGGCCCCGGCCCTTCCCCGGCCTCGCCCCGGGCGCGGCGAAAAGTTTCCAGCCAAAGTCGGCGGCACCCGCTCGCGCAGCCAACCGCCGAGCACAACTGCCTCGCCGCCTCGGAGAGCGGCCCGCGCCGGCCGGCCACGGCGCCGGGACCCTAGGTCGCGCCTCCCTCAGCCCGCGCCGGACGCCGAGGTTCACCTACCACAGAGCCGGGAGAAGAGCAGCAGCGGGAAGAGCAGCAGCAGTAGCGGTGGTGGCGTCGGGGGCGGCAGCAGGAGTCCGGCCCCGGGGGGAGAAGCGGAGGAAAGTTGTGCTTTGCCGCCTCCGGGACACAGCGGGGCCGGCCCCGGGGTCCGCGCCATCCCCCACCCTCCCCCCGGCCCGCTGGCTCGCCCGCCGCCCCCCCCCGGCTCCCCCGGCCCCGGCGCCTTAGGCTCTGGGCGGCGGCAGCAGCGGCCGCGACGCGGCGGCGACGGCGGAAGGTCCGGCGCACGGGTCCCCAACTCCCAGTTCTTGAGCCGTCGCCGCCGGCTGACACTGAGCGGAGCGCTCACGGCTGCCTCGACTCCGCCGTCGCCGACGCCACTGCCGAGGCTGAGGCGGGAGCCGCCCGCCGCCGCCGCCACTCCCCTCCCCCAGGCACCCGCCCGCCTCGAACTCCTGGGAACTCGGAACGCACCACCCCGCCCCGCACGGGAGGGGGAGAGGAAGCCGACCCTCAGAGCCGGCGCTGGGACTCGCCCGCCCTCCCCGCACAACTCCAGCTCCCGTCTGATCGCGGACTGCACGCAGCGTCTCCTCCCACCCCGCCCTCCTACACACGCTCCTCCCACTTCAAAAAAAAAAAAAAAAATCTCTTCTCTCCACTTTGATAACGGGTTTCTCCCAAAGCAGGGCTTTCAAAAAGACAGGAAAATCTGGAATAGGTTAGTAGGCCCCGCCCCTCGTTCCTGCCTCGTCCCCGCCTCGTTCCCCCCTTCCCAACGTTTCCAATGGTCTCGCCCACTCCGCCCCTCGCGGGTCCACCGCGGCCCGGGCGCAGACGGAGGCGGAGGGCGGCGGGCGGCGGGACAATCGTGCTGGCTGCTCGCCTCGCCCGGGCCGCGCTCTCCCTCTGGCGGGGAGCCGGGACAGGAGGGGGGGAGTTAGGAGGGGAACGCAGGATGGGGCTGCCCTTCCGTTGCCCACGCTAAAGGTCCCTGTCTAGGAGGCTGTACATAGCCTGCAGAACTAGTCATCTCGCTCTTCGCCGGGGACGCCGGGGGCTGAAGGAGAGACTTTCTCCTTCCTGCTTCCCGGGACAGCGGCGCTCTCCGAATCCCTCCCTTCTTTCCAGCTCCACTTCCCCCAGCCCTCCGAGGCTTGTTTGCACAGGCATTTTTCTTGCTCCTTTCTCTTGGGAGGGCGGCTTGGTGGAAGGGTCAGCGGAGGCAGGCGAGAAGAGGGGCCCCAGAAGGTTTGCTTGTTCGCCCTTGCTTCTCCGGCCGCCGAGCTGTCCGCTGTCCTCGCCGGGCAACTGGTAACAGGAGGCCATGGATTTCCCCCATCGGAGCGCCTCGAGTGCGGTGGTGTTTTTCTTTGGTTTTGTTTCATTTGCATGTTCGCACGTGTAATTTTATTTTCATTGCCTGTTTTCCTCTGAACTGATCGCGGTAAAGCAACCTCGGGAAGTGTTAAGCATTTGCCCGTAACAGGTCTGGGATCCACCACGACCCTCCCTCACCCCAGGTGGCTACGCGCCCTGCCCTCTTCATCCGCCCGCCACCCACAGCCCTGGTGGCCTGACCTTGAAGCCACAGCCACTGGCGGTTCTGCAGGGGCGGAGGACAGTTTGGACTGTCCCGAGAGGGACTGGAGGCAGAGGACACACGTCCTCAGTCCGGACACAGTTTTATGTAGGTCCTGGCATCTCCACCAGATAGCCAGAAATGTGCTCCCAATAAGAAGGAAAGTCGAACAAGGATTTAGCCGCCTGTCGCAGCTAAACTAATGCTTGCCTGCCGCCAAGATCACACCCCTTCCATCACTAGGCTCCCCCCGCCAGCCCTGGTTTACAGTGTTTTACTCACCTCCAAAGCTACACACCATTCTACCCCTGCCTACCGCTCTTTTTTCATTCTCAACTTCCGCCTCCCATCCTGTCTCCCAGCGATCGGCTTAGTACCTCTCTTCCTCCATCCTCTGTTTTTCTTTTTCTCTCTTTCTATCTCTGTCTCTCATCCAGCCTGTCTCCTGCGGCCACTCTTTTCCATCGCCTATCCTCAGGATGCACTCATGAATAAACCTTGTCCTGCGTCTCTCCCGGAGATCCCCTGATGATGATCATAATGGACGAAATGTAGCTATTGTGACATTCCTCAGCTGTGCTGACACCACCGTTTCCCTTGAGAAAATTTCTTTTCCTATTTTCTCATTCTCTAAACCTAATTTCACTGCTAAATTTAGATAAAGCCCACTGTGCAGCGACTAGCTAATTATCTGTTTAGATAGCACTTCAACACGTTGTTGAGAGCCAGTTAAATATTAAACAACCAAAATTTTAATATCGCTAGCCAGTTTCATTCCCCTGGCCTTCCCCTGATGGTTCCAGTTTCCAGAAAAAGTAATTTAGCTAACATTTGAAAAGGTGCCAAAGGCTTAATATGGGGGGCCATTGTGCAATTGCTACAGAGACCAGGAGGGATTAGCAGGTTTAGTGCTTCTCAAAAGGATGATATGGAGCTTTAAAAAATGTATTTCCTCCATATTTTGAGAAATTGGATTAGTGACATGCTATGATTATTCTTCTCTGACCTAAAGTGAAGAGAGAGCATGGAAGAGCAGTATTTATAGATACTATATAAACATTAAAAGAGCACTATGCTGGTGTTTTATGTGCATACACGCATTATGTCCTAATATTAATCATTTGTGTTGATATAGCATCTTTGGCCAGAGATGTCAAAGCACAGGCTTACTTCCCATGGAAGGTAGCAATTACTATTATTCCCACCTGACAAGGAGAGGAACCTAGGCAGAGAGGTTAATTGAAAATACTACAAGCCACATGTGGGTGGTTTTCCTGCCTGATCCAAGTTCTTGCCTTCCACTGGGCACCACTGACCTCCCAAGATTCCTTTTAACGTTAAAAACAAATTTACTGAGGTAACTCAAATTTCTACTTTCTAAGTGTCCAGTCTTACATTACATTGTTCTCAAATGAAGACATACTCACCCCAAGCCTTCCTGTTGGAAAGTATTACTAGCTACAGAATGAGATTTTATATGATACAGTTCATTTTCTTTCAAGGGCCAGAATTACTGTTGACTTAAAAAAAAAACCTTTATCATGAAAGTATTACTGTGTTTTATACCATTTTAGTTGTCTAACTTTATAGATAAGTTCACTTTTATTGTTTGAGTGACAAACGGGTTCAGGAATAATTATAGCTAACTTATTAATATTTCTGGCACCATTAAATCCAAAATATGCGTGTATTTTCCAAGAAGAAAATTATCTGAACAAAAGGCAACAGATCCTACTGCCAACAATGATTTCATTGTTTTGGGTTAAGAGTACTGATGGTGTCCATCCCACTTTCTGCCTCAAAGACTGTTGGCTAATTATCGAGGTTCATTAACTCTTAACTAAAAAACAAAGGTTGACATCTTAACAAAGAAGTAATTATGTACATTACTGGGCATTTTACATTTACTCAAATAATCCAAATTAAAGGTTTGAGACTATTATAATAATTTCATAGCTGACTCTGAAACAAAGAAAGTACTTTATAGTGAAGGTGGGCCATTATGTACTCAGCTCATTCCCCTTACCATCAGCGAATTTTTTATAACCTGCTGCGTGAAGAAGTATAGCTTTTCCCTCAGTGGAAGAGATGAGCAATGCTTTGTGGAATGTTTGAACTTGGTACTATATTTGATAATAAGTTGATGTCACTCTACTAGAATCACAGTCGTCTAAAGCAGAAGTATGCAAATAGTTAAAATCAAACTGCAAACCCACAAAAAAGTCCACCCACTTGCAAAATCTTCACCAGTCTCACATTTATCAAATGCAACCATTTTCTACTAAAAAGATTCCCCCTATATATTCATACTGATTTCTCCCTCATTTTTCCTTTGGATCTTTGCTCAAGTTTCACTCTATTATTGAGGTCTTATATCACCACCCCATATAAAGAGCTCCCCTACCCCCAATTCCTATCCCCCTTGACTTGGCTTTATTAATTGTACTCACCATCTGACACGTTATGTTTTTATTTATTGTCTGTTTTCCCTTCACTAGAATGAAAGTTCCATGAGGGTGGGCGGGGACCTATCTATTTTTTCACTGTTGAAACCCAACCACCCAGAACAGTATCTGCCATGTAAGTCCCAGACCGGATGACTAAATGATAACTATAGTGACATAGCATACTCAAGTGTGTGTCTAATCATGAAGTCAACAGAAGAATATTAATTTATTAATTTTTTAAGGCCTTGAGCATATGATCATATTGAGTTATTTAAGCTGGAAGATGATTAGCTGACCATTGCTTAAGACTTTCTATTTAGGGGGACCTGGGTGGCTCAGTTGGTTAAACGTCTGCCTTCGGCTCAGGTCATGATCCCAGGGTCCTGGGATTGAGCCCTGTGTTGGGCTCCCTGCTCAGCAAGGAGTCTACTTCTCCCTCTTCCCCTCCTCCACCCCCTGCTTGTTCTCTCTTTTTCTCTCTCTCTCTCTCTCAAATAATTAAAAAAAACAACAACACTCTAATTACTCCTAGTGCTGTTTATTAAGCTCTCCTCTCTCTAATCCGTATTGACATTTCCACACTCCATGTTTGTAATACTGGGTTTGGGGCTCTGCAAACTCTCTTTCCTTTACCAGCTGGCTTCCTGGTGGGTTCTATCAATAGAAGTCCCTGGAGGGATGGTGGAAGGCAGGAGTAGCGGCAAAGAGACTTGATCCTTTCTGTTTGCTTCCTGCTTCCTACCAGCATCCCATCAGCAGTAACAGCCCTTTCCATTGTCAACAGCAGTTGGCTCCAGCCTCCCACTTTTACATTCTAAGAACCAGACTCCTCCTATCTCCGCAGAGGTACCAGCACTGGCCAGGCTGTGCCCACTTCTCAGAGGTTTGAGCCCTCGCTCAGCAGGGACCCTAACCTCTGAGCTTCTGAGCTCTAAAAACCCAAACTTTTCTCTTTGTTTACCCCACTCTAAAGATGATAATGGCTCCTTCTAGTTTACATTGCTGGATTACCTCAGTGTTCCTCTTTTTGGTGTGGAGACTCCCTCCAAACCCCTGTGTAACAATACCCTATTATTAAATTCCCTCAGTACTATAGTATGCTTCCTGTGTTCCTGATTGGGCCTTAATCGGTGGTCTGTTTCTTCAGTGACTATTTCCCAAAACCTTCCCTTGTAACAGTTACTTTTCTCTAAGTCAAACTGTTTAAAATAACAGAGCCAATGTCAATCTGTTAATTAATGTAAATAAAAACAATAAGGTAATGGACAAAATTTGTTCTATTTCATTGGCAATAATCCAGGTTAAGTGGGGTGGGTTTGAGTAAAAGTAAATTTGGTGGTAATTACGTTGGAGTTTTAGTCATATATACATATGACTTGCTTTTGTCGTTGGTGGTGTTCTTTAGATTATGGTGAAAACAAATAGAAATTTCCAATTTTAGGTGGTTTAGGTGATTTATTTCTTTCACAGAACTTGCTTGCACTTGAGAATCATTATGGAACTAAAAGATAAGAGGATTATTTGGGAAAAGAAGAAATGGACTTCTTTCCTAAACCTACAGTAAAAGCAAACATACATTTCACATAGCTATCTAAAGCCTACTTCTATAATATACAACTCTTCTGTAGAATCACCAGAGTTCCAAAGAATACAGTTCAAGGAACTGATATTGAGGCAGAAAGAAGAGCTATGCCATTGCATTATGGAAGGTCAGGTGAAAGGGTAGGCTAATTTAGCAAAGATGATTGAACTACAATGTGTTAGGTATTGGGGATGAAAACCAAGTCCTGACCCCAAATACCAGTAACAGTGTTCTTACAAGCAATGGAGGGATATACACCATAAGAGAGAGCAGGGAAGTCCCAGGTCTGCCTGCAAGAGACTGGAAAGCCCTAAAAGCAAAGATCACATTTGAATAGTCCTATAGGTTTATGGCCACACCACCCTGAACGTGCTCAATCTCATCTGAATAGTCCTAAAGAATGACTAGGAATTCTCCATACAGATGGCATAAAAGCAGCAGAGGGAATAGGAGATGGAAGGATATGGAAGCATAACAGGGTATGATGTGTTTTAGAAACCACAAGTATTACTGTGCTGCTAGAGGGTAACCTGAAAAGGGGAATTGGAAGAGTAAAAAATGAAGTTAGATAGGCAGGGAGTTTTGAGGTCTTATAAAGAAGTTTAGATTGTATCTGGTAGATCATAGGAACAATCGAAGAACTTTGAGTAGGGCAATGACAGCATTAGGTTTTCTAGAAAAATCAGGTGTATGAAAGTGAGGCCGGATGGATGGATTCTCAGGGGGCTTGGGAAAAATAAGTAGAAATTCCAGAAGGAAGTTGTTGTGAGGAGCAGAGCAAATTAAAGTCTGAACTCAAGCAGCAGTAAGTGGATGGAAAGGAGAAAATGAATTCAGGAGAATTTTACTATTTTAAGACAAAATTGTCTATTCCTGCAGTGGCCTGAGTATACGTGGCTAGCTAACAGGTAGTAATGGAGGCAACTCTGGAGGCAAAAGGCACATGAGCAAAAGGACAAAAAAGGATGAAAGGAGAGGCACTCAAAAGAAGGTAATGAACATGGAGGTAGAGGCAGAGGGACATTGAAAGAAGAAAGAATGTGGAGAAGAAAATGAGGTCAGGGGATCAAATGACAGAGGTTGAAATAATATATATAATTGATGGTTAATAACTTACTGGGCAAATTTTATAATTTACTTCCACTTTATATTATTCCTTTAATTCTTATGGGCATAACTCAGATTCATGTAATGGCCTGTACATTTTCCTTTATATTATCGTTAATAAATAACTGTTGGATGGAAAGGAGAGAAAAGAAAGAAGAGTTTTGTGGATGGCTTCATATTTCGATTGCCCGTACAAAAGAAATCTGGTGTCCATGTAGGTTCAGTACAACGAAGAGCCACTTTCCCCGCCATGGGTGTTTCAACAAATCCTGCCCTAATTAGTTGCCTGAAGCTGTAGTTCTAACTTGTACCCTTTGGTATCTAACCCACAACAGATACTGATCAGCCACTCCATGGCTCCTGACCCTGAGGAGGCTTTGTAATGTAAGGTTAAAAGCCCTGAAGCTTTACTGCCCAAGTTTCAGTTCCAATCCTCTGCTTGGGCAAGTTACTAATTCTGTCCAGAGGAAACATTGATGCCTTCTTCACAGTATTGTTTAAGGATAAAATTAGCTCATACGATGATTTTAGAACAGGTCTGATATACAAAGCCCAAGAGGTGTTAGTTTTTGTTGTTGTTATTGGTAGTAGTGTTAGTATGTTTAAATACAGATTCAGGAATCACATTATCAATCATCAGCAACCTGGGAGTGGAATTTTGAGCAGGTTTACTTTCCCCAAGTGTAATTGAAATCTTGAAACCAGTTCCGATGAACTCTGCCTGCCGTTAACCAGATTGTGCTAATTCAGCATTCTTCTTCACCATGTACCATTTACATTCTGCCCTGCACCTTCTGCGGCAGGCAGAAAAACGGTCTCCCAAAGATGCCCACATTCTAATCCCCAAAACCTGTGCATGTGTTAGGTTGCATGGCTAAGGCAAATTAGGTTTGCAAATGGTTGTGGTTGCTAATTAGCTGACTTTGAAAGTAGGGAGAGTATCCTGGATTATTCAGGTGGGCCCAATGAAATCAGTCACAAGGATCCTTATTAAAAGTCAAAATGGGAGAAGGCAGAAGAGTCAGAGGGAGATGTGACTATGGCAAATGGCCGAGGGATGCAACATTACTGGCTTCAAAGATAGAGAAAAGGGACAATAACCCAAGGAATATGTCAAGGTTTGGAAGATGGAAAAGGCCATGACCTGAATTCTCTCCTGGAGGTAGACTCCCGAAAGGAATGCAGCTCTGCCCTTGCCTTGATTTTAGCCAGATGAGACCCCTGTGAGACTCCTAACCTACAGAACTGTAAGGTAATAAATTTGTGTTGTTGTAAGCCATTGAGTCTGTGGCAATTTGTTACAGCAACAGTAGAAAACTAATTATGATGTAGTGAGAAATATATACTGAATCTTTGTGTCTCAGGTTCCTGGCACAGAGCTCCCAGAAGTCTTGTAATTTCCTGAAGGAGAGGAGTGAGAAGAGTGTGCTTTGTTATTTAATAAGCCCCTTTCAACCAGATCTGCATTTATGCTAACAAGGTGACTCTTGGAGGATGGGGGCCTAGTTGCTGGAGAAACCAACCGCGTGATTCCAGGGTTGGAACTTGCAGCCTCACTATCCCGCTCAACCTCCAGAGTGTGGAGAGGGCTAAAGATAGACTTAATCGTCAGTGGTCAATGATTTAGTCAATCATGCCTACTTAATGAAGCCTCCATTAAAAATTCTAACCAAAGTGATTTGGAGAGCTTCCAGGCTGGTGAATACATGGACAGGCTGGGAAGGGGGTGCACTCAGGGAAGGCATGAAAGTTCTGCTCCCCTTCCACAGACATTGCTCTGTGCATCTCTTTCCTTTGGCGGTTCCTGAGCTGTGTCATAATAAACCAGTAAATGTGTTTCCCTCAGTTCTGAGAACCATTCTAGCAAATTACTAAACCTGAGGGAGAGTCACAGAAACCCTCGATATTTTGCCAGTGGTCAGAACTACAGGTGACAATTTGGGACTTGTGCTTGACGTCTGAAGTGCTTTAGCCTGTTGGGTCTGTGCTAACTCCAGGTAGTTAGTGTCAAAATTGAACTGTAGGATACCCAGTTGATATAGAGTTGGGAACACCCCTCCCCACATTCAGTGCAGAAGTTGGTGTGAGTAGAGAGGAAACCTGAGTTTTCTTTTACTAGTACACCTCCCAAGCGCCCTACTTTCTTTGACCAACACTCAAGGACCTTAACATAAAACTCAGCACTATTTCTAATCCACCCCATCTAACTTCCCTTAGCACCACTGTGGGCCAACTCCATTACTTACCATTCTTTTTGTTGTCTTCATGAGACTCCTTAAGACCTCTGTTCCACTATGAGCAAACATCCCCATATCCTTGCTTTTAACATTCCTGCCTTCTCAAACTAAATGGAAAAAAATGGATTTTCTCTTAACATTTATTATCTTTTGCATTATCTTCTACAGAAAGCTTCTGTTTTTTTCCACTTCAATCCATGCCGCCTAAAGCAGGACTGGGGGTATCTCCTTCCTGATCATTATTCTGCAGCCTTCGTTCAACAACCCAGCCACATACACTTTTTTATTCTACTTCTACTTGAAGTCCTTGACAATGTTATTTCCAACCTCCTGCAGATTTTCGGTCTCAGTGGGAAATTCTCACTGAAAAGCTTTTCTAGCCTAGCCTCCTGTTTCCTACCAGTTTACCATCACTGTTGAATGTACTCTTCATCTTCCTGTTTTTTAATTCTTTTTTTAGATTTTATTTATTTGAGAGAGAGAGACAGAGATAGTGAGGTAGAGAGCACAAATGGGGAGGAGAGGGAGAAGCGGGCTCCCCACAGAGCAGGGAGCCCGATGCGGGACTCGATCCCAGGACCCTGGGATCATGACCTGAGCCGAAGGCAGACGCTTAACCGACTGAGCCACCCAGGCGCCCCATCTTCCTGTTTTTGTCTCCTAACACTTATCTCCAAATCCATTATTCCCATCCTGGCTTTTCTGCCTTCATATCCAGACCAGGCTCCATTTCAATAATGCACTGATTGGCCCTTGACTGCTTTGCTGACCCTCACTTACAACAGCATTCCGGCCACAGATTGAGAGCTGCCAGATGAAATCTCAACAAAGACACCAGTTCTAATTCCTGAAATTTCATGGTATCAAGTTTCCCCTCAGGTTCTCACAGTTACTCCACAGCCCTTAAAATCATCCTTACTGAAACCTTTACTGGGATTGCTCCCAAATTTTTTCTTTCTCTTCAGGTCTCCATCCCTTTCCTCAGTCCATGCGCTCTCATTGAGTAACATTGTTTCTTATTTCCCTGAAAAAAAGTAAAGCTCTCTCCTAGATAAATTACATCCGTTGCCTTCTCATTTAACTTACCTTATTGCCCTTTCCTCTCCCTTACCTTTAATTTAAAAGCTTGTTGACCATAACCTCATCTCCACCCTCCCCCACAAATCAGAACCTGTGGGTTGTTATACTCTAAGCAGCTAAGGATGGAAGAGCATAGATATACTTGCCTCTTAGAAACAGATCAAACACTTTTAGTATTAGAATTCTTAAAATCCAACTTTGGAATCAGGAACTCAGCTTTAAAGATAACACTCTGCTGATAGCTTTCCTACCCTCTGGTACCCTACACACTTTCTCTGATGGAAATGAAAAGCCAAACAAAGGAGTTGCCCTAATGCATAGAACTAAATCAGGGAGCTACAAGCCAGTTTGCCAGGGAATCCGTTCTGTCCCTTTCATGATAAAAAATTTTAATGCTTAGCTGTTGCCGTTCACTGTTTGAAAATATCATTTTGCTACAAATGTTGGTGAGTATTTGGGTAAATAAACAGGTTTTGTTATTGTTTTCATATGTGATTCTATGACTAGGTGGCTAGAGCCTCAGGATTGGAGGGAATCTTTGCTTTCTAATTTTCCTTGTCCTTTTTACTCTGCCCTTTACACATTTCATAAGAATTCTATCTGTTTAATTCCTTGAATTTCTTTTCCTATATATTTCCATAACTATCTCTATGGTTACTTAGATTACTATGAAATACACTATATTATTGAAAAAGATCTAGGCATTCATATTTCCAATAGAACTCACCTGGAGAAACTAATATGTCATTTCTGCCAATCTCTGTGTTTATAACAGCATGAAAGAAATTCCTGGGGAACTAACCCTTTTGCCTAATGATAAAATAACCTTTCAGAACTATTACATATTTTGTCCTTGTAGGGATTATTGACAATAAATGAACTATGCTTTTGAATGCTATGATAGAAGACACATTTCATTTATTCAATAAATATTCCAGATCGTCCATGCTCCATGGAGTGGAAATATAGCAATAAAAAGACAGAGATCCTTCTCTTTGATGACTTTTCAGTTTAGCAGGGGAAGCAGATATTAAATGAATAATTGTGCATTTTTTTTAGTCATAATTTTATTAATGGTGCGAGGAAAGGCACAGGGTGCCAGAGAGTATATATTAAGCATTCTGAATTCATACATGCAGTAAAAAATAACTCCACTGAAGTATCCAAAATAAAGAACTATACAACTCAACACTCAAAAATAATCCAATAAAAAATGGGCAGAAAATATGAACAGACATTTCTGCAAAGAAGACATCCAAATGGCCAACAGACACATGAAAAGATGCTCAACATGACTGATCATCAGGGAAATGCAAATCAAAACTACAATGAGATATCTCCTCACCCCTGTCAGAATGACTAAAATTAACAAGTCAGGAAAGGACAGATGTTGGCGAGGATGCAGAGAAAGGGGAACCCTCCTCCACTGTTGGTGGAAATGCAAGCTGGTGCAGCCACTCTGGAAAACAGTATGGAGGTTCCCCAAAAAGTTAAGGATAGAATTACCTCATGATCCAGTAATTGTGCTCCTGGGTATTTACCCCCAAAATATAAAAACACTGATTCAAAGGGATATATGCATCTCGATGTCTATAGCAGGAGTATCAACAATAGTCAAACTGTGGAAGCAGTCCAAGTGTCCATCGATAGAAGAATGGATAAAGAACATGTGGTGTGTGTGTGTGTGTGTGTGTGTGTGTGTATATATATATATATATATATATATATATAATGGAATATTATTCAACCACTAAAAGGAATGAAACCTTGCCATTTGCTCAATGTGGATGGAGCTAAAAGTATAATGCTAAGCGACATAAGTCAAGTGGAGAGAGACAAACACCATACGATTTCACTTATATGTAGAATTTTGGAAACAAAACAAACGAGCAAAGGAAAACAATGAGAGAGGGAGAAACAAGCCAAGAAACAGACTCTTAACTGAGAACAAACTGAGGGTTATCAGAGGGAAGGTGGTGCAGGGGGAGGGTGGGTTAAATAGGTGATGGGGATTAAGGAGGGCACTTGTTGTGATGAGCACCGGGTGATACATGGAATTGTTGAATCACTATATGATACACCTGAAGCTAATATAACACTATGTTAACTACACTGCAATTAAAATAAGTCACTTCATTGAGTAACTGTTATTTAAGCTAAGACCTAGAACACAAATTGGTATCAACCCCATGAAAACTGCGTGGGTGCATGTGTGTCTGCCTGTGTGTCTTACAAGGGTCCAGTATAAAGGCCACCGTTGGTCAGTTTTGAAAAGTTAGAGTGGGAGCATGTGCCAGTCACATGTGTGTAGCTTTTGACTTGACTCCATCCCGACCTTCCATGTTCTCCAAATCACAGGGCTGGGAGCTCACAAACTACATTTTGCAGACTCCTTTGTCAGCACGTTTCCTGTTCATTTCTGCCACTACGCAGCACTGGTGGGATAGAGTAAGAGAAATGAAGAGGCCATTTTTTTCTGCTTTTGATGGAGCCTCTGGTAGAGCCACAGAAGGGGTAGAAGACTCTGGGCTCCAGAAGTCAGTAATGATTTTTAACAGCATTCACAGAACAAGTGCCTATCTGGTTCCAACAGCAATAAGAATGTGTACTATGTCTCCAGCATATGAAAGAGAAGCGAAGGCTAGTGGACTCTAGCCCAGGGTGGGAAGCAGCGTCCTGATCTTCAGGTAAAATCCCACTCATTGAAATGGTCCTTTAGTTCGTTTTTTCTTTTTCTTTTTCTTTTTTTTTTTTAAAGATTTTATTTATTTGACAGCGAGAGAGACAGCGAGAGAGGGAACACAAGCAGCGGGAGTGGGAGAGGGAGAAGTAGGCTTCCCCGGGGAGCAGGGAGCCCGATGCGGGGCTGGGTCCCAGGACCCTAGGATCATGACCTGAGCCGAAGGCAGACGCTTAACAACTGAGCCACCCAGGCGCCCCTAGTTTGTTTTTTCTGGCTGTATTCTGTCTCATAAGAGACCAGAGAGGTAGAAAGGTCCAGGTAAAGGAGATTGTTATAGGTCATGCTAAGTATTTTGGACTTCTTCTAATAGTAATGGCAAGCCATTGAAAGATTCTCAATAGAGAAGTGACATGATCAACTTCCCATTTTTAAAAGCAATCTGACTACCACAGAGAGAATGGATTGGTAAGAATAAAAGCAAATTCAAGTTAAGTATATATAGGAAACCAAGCAACAAGTGATGATAGAGCCAAAATGATGAAAATAGAGAAGTTGACAGAGTTAAAAAGGAATTGGTAGGACTTGAGGATTGGTTGGATTTTGATGGTAAGAAGAACAAAGTCAAGGATGATTCTGAAGTTTCTGACCTGAGCACTGAGTAGGTACTGATGCCGTTCACTGAGAAAAGACAATAATTATATAATTAGTTATATCAATGATGTCAATATTATTTTTTAAAGATTTTATTTATTTGAGACAGAGACAGAGAGAGAGAGCATGAGTTGGGGGGAGGAGGAGGGACAGAGGGAGAGGGAGAAGCAGACTCCCGCTGAGCAGGGAGCCTGATGTGGGGCTGGATCCCAGGACCCCAGGATCATGACCTGAGCCGAAAGCAGACGCTTACCCGACTGAACCACCTAGGTGGCCCTAATTATATCAATATTATTAATAATATAATAAATTCTGCTTAAATTAGCCATAGTTGGTTTCTGTTACTTGCTTTACCTGAGATTACCAATGTCCTCATTTTAATCATAATGTTCAACCTAATTGATTATTCCCTCTTTCTAGAAACATTCTTATCCTTCAGTTTTTATGACACCACATTTTTAGTTTCCCTTTTTCCTGTCTGGCAATTCCTCAGTCCCTTTTGCTAGAGCTGCCTTTTCTTCAACATGTCATTAAATATTCCTGCTTCTCAGGATTAGGGCTTATGTGCTTATTCTATATCATGTCCTAAGTGAACTCATATATTTACATGGCTTGAAATACGATTAATTTGCTGATTATCTCTAAATTTACTTCCCCAGAATAGACCAACGTTATGAGTTCTATATCTGGCTAACAGTATAATTATATCTGCGTGGAGGTCTCACGTGTGCCTCCAATTCAAGATTATAATGTTTGCCCCTAAAATTGTCTTTTCTTAGTGAACAGCATCTCCACCTACTCAGTGCTCATTTATGTATTAATACAATAACAGAATTTATTAAAAGTATGTTGGGTAGTTCATTAAATCTCCAGGAGGTTTGATAAATAAGACTGGATACCAGCAGCCAGAAACAATGCCCCAAGTCACACTGCAGGGCCGGTCAGGAGAGGCTCCTGTGGCTGCAGGCCCTGGGCACTAGATGCTACATCTGGCACTAAGAAGGCTTGAACTGAATATTAGACATGTAGAGGAGGAAACAGTTTTCCTTAATCCTCTTAGCATCCCCGGTGGGGTCTGAAAATTAAACTGACAAAGACAGATTAACAGAGAAAAACCTACCAATTTACCTAATGTAAGTTTTATGTGACACGGGAGCCTTCATAAGGAAATAAAAACCCAAAGAAACTGTTAAACCTGAGTACTTCTTGTCCTAGTCTCCGTGAAGAGTGGACTGTCACAGAGAAATGTGATAAGGGCCAAGAGGTTAACGTAAGTGTAGCAAACTGGGGGCAACAACTCGGCCTGTTTGATTCTTCTCAGCGGCCCTTGTCTTCAGAGATAAGGATGCTCCTCTCCTCCGGGTACAGGAAAGGCACCTTCTCACAAGAGGGTCCTACGACCGGCTTTCAGGGAGAAGGGCAGGGGGACGGTCAGCGTGGCCTTCTGCCATTATCTCAAACTTCTCTAGCTTAAAATATTCAATATGTCAGGTGCCATGTTTTGGGATAGCTGTGTTCTGAACCCGGTCAGACACCATCTCTTACACTGCTGCCACCGTCTGAGGTACACAGTCTTCCTGCCACCATCACGACCACCAAAGAGAGTTTCTCGAGCACCATGTGCTTCATTGGCCATGAACCCGATCTGCCCAGCTGTAGAAGCAGAAGCTAGACTGAAACTAACAGGAAGGAATGCAAGAGGAGGACGTGAGAAGAACAAGTATAGGGAACTTTTCCAAGTCATATGGCTAGGAAAGAGGAGTAAGGGAGCAGGAACAGGAGTGCAATGTGGTATCCATAGAGTTTTTCCAGACTGGAATATATCTAAGAGATGGGGAGAAGCTGATGATATTAGGCATTAGAAGATAATCTACAGTGAAGGATTACCCAAGTAAGGAGATAAGAATATTACGCTTATTAGACACTATGGTCTAACATTATTCTGGGGGTACTACATGGAGAAAATGCAAAAAAGAAATTTGAGATTTAAACATTAGAAAGGGAAAAGTTGAATTATCACTGTTTGCAGGTAATATAATTGTATACCTGAAAATCCCAAGACAATTAACTGAAAACCTATTACAATTTAAGAATTCAATGAAGTGACTGATTACAAAATTAACATACAGAAGTTAGTACCCTTCATATATTAAAATGAGTTAGGAGATCTAATAAAAGATAGGATCCATTTACAATGTCAATAAAAAGGTAAAATATCTGGAAATGATTTTAACAACAAATCTGTAAAATTTGAATGAAGAAAAGTTTAAAACAGAAATCATGAAAGTTGTAGAGGAAACCATAAGAATTTTTTCCCCATAAACCTAGATTAGGGAAGGGCTCTTTAAATATATCACAAAAGCCAGAAGCCATAAAAGTAAAACTAATAAATCTGACTATAAAAATATTTTGATGGCCCAAAAAAAAAATTGCAACTCATATTACAAAAGCTGTCTTTACATATAAATAACTTCTACAAATCAATATTTTAAAAACACAATGCCATGGAAAAATAAAGGATATAAGCAGTTCTAAGGAATTAAGGGGCACCTGGGTGGCTCAGTCAGTTGAGTGGCTGCCTTCAGCTCAGGTCACGATCCCACGGGTCCTAGAATTGAGCCCTGCATCGGGCTCCCTGCTCATCGGAGAGCCTGTTTTTCCCTCTTCCTATGCCCCTCCCCCTGCTTGTGCTATCTCTCTCTCTCTCTCTCTCTTTCTCTCCCCCCCTCTCTCAAATAAATAAATAAAATCTTTAAAAAAAAAAAGAAGAGGAATTAAAAATGGCTTCTAATTATTGGAAAAGATTGTCAATCTTTCTCATAATAAGCAAAATGCTCATTTATATTATGAGATCAGTAAAAAACAACTTTGTGATGCCCTTTCGTTGGGTGAAAATTATCAGTCTCATGCATTTTTGGTGGAACTGTAGTTTGACTTGACATCTGTGGAAGATAATTTGGCAACATCTGTCAAAATTTCAATTGTGTTTTCCCTTTCACCCTGCAATCCCCCTAATAGGAATTTATATAACCTATAGGTATATTTTCAATGTACAAAATTATCTGTTGCCACATTGTTTATAATAATAAAAGTTTGGAGACAAGCTAAATGTTTGCCAATGAGGTCGGATTCAATAATGTAAGGGTCCTTCATAATTAATGTTATGTAGTTAAAAAAGAATGAGCCAGTACTTTTGTAACTGACCCAAATAAGACTTCTTCACCTGATGTGCAGCAAGTCAACCAAAACTGATACTGAAACTTCACAGTGAAGAAAGATAGGCAATTTATCGGTGAGGTACCACCCAGGAGAACAAGGAATTAATGCTCAAAAGTCCCAAACTCCCCTATGGCTTGCAAGGGAGGGGTTTTTAGGGCAAAATTAGTGGCAGGGGTCTCCTGAGAAGGTGGATGCTGGTGAGTGTAGGCCCATGAGGTCATGTTAGCAGATGTTCTGCTGTCACTTCATCTGTTCCCCTGGGGACATTTTCCTTCTCAAGAGACTTGGAATCTGAACAAATATATTTATTTTTTATGTTAGAAAATTCGTTAGGCATATCTGGTGGTTCTATCTCTAGATTACTGCAGGCTAACTACTTGTCGTACAGGTTCCTGTGAGTGATAAACAAGCATTCCTATCCCTTGAGCCTAGGCCCATGTGCTTCTTTGTCGGTCCAGCTGTGCCTGGGGTGACATGACCTCTAGTGTTCTTTCTTCTACCTGAATTGATGAGATGGACACTGACTTTACCTTGTGATTTAACATTGTCTCCAAGATGCATTTCTTTAGTGAAAAAAGCAAGATATGTAACAATGTGTACAGAATATTCCTTTTTTTTTTTTTTTAAGACCTTAGAAAGTATATGCTTGTGTGAGGGCCAAGGGTGAACTGCCCCAAGATGAGCCACTTTGGCATGAACATTATTTTGAGTTAAAAGCAATCGGAGTGCAGCCGATTCAGGAAAAGCTCTTTACCTCCCCCTCAACTGCTTGCCTGTATCAGGGAGGGAGCCATTAACAGAGACTCCTCTTCCTAAGACACTTTTCCGTATAACAGGGCAATCTTCATTCTCCAAACATCTCCTCTCATCTTTCTGCTAGTGCTCTTCCTCCCCTTTGTATCCCCAGACCCCACTGCTCTCCTTAGCTCCTAGGAGCTTCATGTTGCCTGGCTGTCTTGGTAATTTCATATCTATGTAGATTCCCTGAATGTACAAAATTAAATTTGATTTTCTCCTGTTAATCTGTCTCATGTCAGTTTGATTCCTCATCCAGGTAGAAGCCCTTGAAGGGCAGAGGAAATTCTTCCTCCCTGACGTTTGCATACATTTTCTCATGTGTACATAGGATATCTCTGGCAGAACACTTGCCCCAAGGAGAAGACAGGTACCTGGCACTAGGAATGAAAAGGAGACTTTTCATCATATTCCCTTTTATCATTTTTGAACCTTGAACCATTTATATATATTGCCCAATCAAAACAGTGACACTGGGAGCACAAAAAGCCTATGAATTTTGTGGAAATACAGAAGGAAACATAATCCACAGAATGTGTGGAGAGATTGGCTTTGAATAATGATTTCCTCCATTTTTACAGGCCAGAAAGAAGAGAGGGAAGAGTAGCATTGATTTGGTGACAGCAGATTGAAGGGTTGAAGACATTTTCTGTTTGAGGCTTTTTTTTTTTTTAAGTTTTTATTTTTTTTAAAGGAGAATGCAATGTCGTGAGAATATTAGGAGTACAGAGGGAATGGGATCATAGAAGATAGAGCTTGGAAGTAATTGTTGTGGAGAATAGGAGAAGGAGCTGACCATGGGAATGTGGTCAATTCACAAGGCTGTATTGAAGGCCAGCTCCATGTTGGTTATTAGAGAGCCAAACTGGTTCCTTGCTGCTCAGTTGTCCAATTTGACTGCAACTCTTAGCTGGTTGGAGGAAGAGGTTAATGAAAGTGAGATGTTTTTCACTTTTGTGTTCTTGCTAATAGGAAAACTGAGGAAGAGATGGTCTCTGAGTTGGAGGACAGCATAAGAACGGGTGATTAAGCTGCCTGGAAATGCCACCCCATTAGGAAAAATGCCTAATTTTTACTCTTGGCCATCATCTGTCACATAGCGACAAGAACAAATTTACAAGGATTTGTTTACACAGAAGCAACACGAATTCAATTTGAATTTCTTAAATTCTCAGAAATTTGGTGAGATTTGAACTAGTTTAAGCTCCATCTCTAAAACTATAAACAAGTTGTCAGCTTAGTGTAAACTTTTTTTTTTTTTTACTGATTTATTACTCATGTTAAATCCAGGATAATAAGAATCTGTTTTGAGAGGTTTTTAAAAGGAACTTAGAAAAGTGTACTAAGCTGAATTTTTAAAATATTCCACCATTTAAACCAAACTTAGAAGTAGAACTATATCCTGAATCGTGCTGATCTATAACTATTAAAATGTGAAGAGCAGAAAACTGATGTGCATCACCTATTTCTGACATATTAACCTAGCCATTAAAAAATTGAGGCACAGGGACGCCTGGGTGGCTCAGTTGGTTAAGCGACTGCCTTCGGCTCAGGTCATGATCCTGGAGTCCCAGGATGGAGTCCCGCATGGGGCTCCCTGCTCAGCAGGGAGTCTACTTCTCCCTCTGACCTTCCCCCATCTCATGCTCTCTCTCTCTATCTCATTCTCTCTCTCAAATAAATAAATAAAATCTTTTTTTAAAAAAATTGAGGCATAAAAAAGTAATAACATTGTTATTTTCTCAGGCTTTTCACTGCAAATATTATTCTCTGAAAGAGTCTGCTCACTAGAATTGCTTTTTTAAAATCCTAATTTTTCAGATTGAAAATAAATGTATTTTCCCAGGAATTTAATCTTCAGATGTAGCTAAGACCCTTCTCTCATTTAAGATTCTTAAAATTATATGTGAGAAGACACAATAGTTTTTGTTATGATAGGATAGTATCCTATTGAAAATGCAGGTAATATTCATTCCCTGTAAGTCTGTTGTTGCAAATCTACTTAGGGAGTGCTTTAAAAATCCCTTACTTTCATTCTTTTGCCTATGGAGATAGTTCCTTTTCTATGATCAAACATTACCTCCCATAGTGATCTTTAAATAGCAACAATAAAAAGATGTTTTCTTTGAAGTTGTCATTGGAAAAAGTATTTTCCTTGTGCTAGGCTCAGAGTAAAGACTGGATTGACAGGCCTTTTGTGACTAAGTCTTAGTCCTCTTAAAATAGATACTCTTCAGTGTTAGGCCAATAGTTCTGTATTTGTATGGGAAAATATAAATTGTACATTTGGCTTTCTGTATAAATCCAGTGGAATATTCCAATTGCATTGATTAGAACCCACACTTGTGAAGAATTATGAATACACAAAATACTTTGCATTGAATAATGATTTCCTCCATTTTTATGGGCCAGAAAGAAAGAGGGAAGAGTAGCATCGATTTGGTGACAGGAGATTGAAGGGTTATAAGTGATATACCCATTTCAATAGTAAACAAATAATAACAAAACATGTTGAAAATAGGTACTATTTCATATTCCCATGGTACTAAAATGTAAGGCTACTTATAAAATTGAAAGAAGTGTGTACAGTATCTTTTAAAAGAATTGTTTCTGATTACAATGGGGCCAATGTCCTTTTTGAATCAGAGAATTCTTAGATTTAAAAGAGTTCAACCTTCTTTTATTTCATACACAAGGAAACTTAGGTTCAAGCCTTTTAAGTAACTAGCTCAAAACTACACAGTGTTATCAACTGAATTCCTTCAGCTGTACATTACAAATAATCTCAGGAATAGTAGTTTAAACAAAGAGAGATTTACTTTCTTGTATGATGGAAAGGCTAAAAGGAACCAAATGCTTGTGTTAGTTCAGCTGATTAATAACATTTTGGCAATTTCAGTCTTTCTGCCATGGTCTCTATAGATTTTTGACTCTCTGCCTTCATTATCTTCAATGCTCATGGTCACAAAAGGGCTGCAACAGCTCCAGGCATTATGGCCAAGTTAAAGGCAAAAAGAAGAGAGGATTGGAAGTCAATAACATCTTTTCAACAATAGTAACCCCCCACTCCCCGCCCCAGAAACTTTTAAGAGACCTCCCTCATGTTTTTTTTTGGCTAGGACTAGTTCACATGGCTATGCCTAGCATGGGCCTTTCTAGCCTTTTGCAAGAATCATTTTAGGAATGATTGCAGGATTGACTAACTGACTAAGTCAATCATGCACAGCTATTGTGATTTTAGAAAATGATTTTCCTTATAATTAGAAATCAGCCATATTCTAAATACTCTGAGATGGAAAATAATTCCAGAATGCCTAAGTTGCCTGAAGTATAATTATTCAGAATAATGGAGACAGAATTAGTAAATGTGTCCCATTGTCTACACTACCATCATCATCATCATCATCATCATCATTATTGTTACTACTACTATTATCATCATCTTACTTGAGGCCAGGAACTTGCTTTTCTTTAAACATCAGAATTATTGGGACACACACATCTCTTTTCAGAAGGATTTTATGTCCCCTTTAAAGAGCAAATCAGGCTTGTGAAGAACCCTCTCCACTGAATATTTTTCTAGGAGGAGATGGTCTCAGCATGCTTACAAATTCTCACCTAAGTCAGGAACCTCCATACCTCTTACTTATTCATTTTTCTTTATGAAAGACACTCATGGCAGAAATGGGCTATGAGACTGAGTCTCACCTAAGCCATGTTTGCTTCCGCAGGTGCTAGTCACAAGATGCTTCAAAACCACACGAAAAGTTAAGATTTATCTGCCCTAGTGCTTTTGGATGTGAGATCCTATAATGAGTCTCTGAAGGAAACTAGAATGAGATGAGGCTGTGACCCCTTGTTCTCCATGAAGTGACACAGCAGAAAGCATGATTGTCCAACTGACATTTTGCTCTGTGGAATCTGTCACTCCACTTGGGACAGGCTCAGGGTATCTGACTTACAATAAGGCTTAGCAGTGTGATATAGCAGAGAATCAAGTGGGATGTTAAGCATTTTATAAATGAGAAAGCAAGTCACAAATGTATCATCTTGTTAAGTCAGTAATTTCATTGGGGTACACAGTACCTCATGGATTTATAACAAAGTTCTAAAATCTAAACAAGGTCGGGTCTAGAAAACTTTTTCCTTCATGTTTGTGTGTTCTTTGTCCTCTTTGCATTCTTGCAATAACAACAAAGGAGTAATCAAAAAAGGGTTTGAATGTGTTCAGAGTATTAAGCAGACTCCTTTCCTCCTTCTCACTGAGCTTTTAAATCCTAACACATTTAAAGGACAGTGTATCTGGTCCACCGCTTTTGTCTTTTTTTTTTTTTTTTAAGATTTTAGTTATTTATTTGAGAGAGAGAGAGAGAGAGCACATGAGAGGGGGGAGGGTCAGAGGGAGAAGCAGACTCCCTGCCGAGCAGGGAACCCGATGTGGGACTCGATCCCGGGACTCCAGGATCATGACCTGAGCCAAAGGCAGTCGCTCAACCAACTGAGCCACCCAGGCGCCCCACCGCTTTTGTCTTAACTCTGTCACTTTATTTAGTAAGCCCCATTGACGTCAAATAATGAAGTATTTTTATCTGGCGTTTTCTCTCATAGTTCTAGAAGATGCAAGATTGCTGGATGAAACCGGTTTCACTTCTGGAAAAATGAAGAGACCTCCACTTACAGATAAATGTTCACACCTTTCTGTTACATTTATTTTGCAGGTATGTAGATATGCTCAGAGATTTTTATACCAGAAGACTTAAGAGAACAATCAAATATCTTTCAGATGTTCATATGTGTTACCCCCTCAGAGAAGCCTTCTCTGGTCCCCCAGTCTAAATTAGGGACCACCCCAGGTTATTTCTTCACTTAGCAAATAGTTATTTGGTTTAATGTCTAACTCAGAAGAGTATAAGCTTCATTAAGACCTTGTCTATTTTACTGACTACTACATACATACCCAGCACTTAGCTAACACTTAGGTGCATTCAAAGAATATTTGTTAAATGAACAAATGAATAAAAACAAATAACAGATGTTTTTTAATGAATATATTCCATATTTATTCACATATTTACTCCTTCCATAAATTGGGAGGTAGAAAATAGGTAGGGAGAAAAGACCAAAAAGTGAGGGGAAAGAATGATTTAAAAGGCATTCGTGCACTGAGATTTTCCTTTTTTTTTTTAAGATTTTATTTATTTGACAGCAATAGTCACAGCAAGAGAGGGAACACAAGTAGGGGGAATGGGAGAGGGAGAAGCAGGCTTCCCGCGGAGCAGGGAGCCCGATGTGGGGCTCAATCCCAGGACCCTGTGATCATGACCTGACCTAAAGGCAGATGCCTAACCGACTGAGCCACCCAGGCACCCTGAGATTTTCTTTTATTTTCATTTCAGATCCCAAACCCAAAAATCCGGGCTAGAGGAAGTAATATCAGGCAGTTCTTGAAAGCCCAGTCTGATTGTCCAGTATTTGTGGCAAGGTTTACCTATCTTTGAGAACAGTCCAAATTTAAAGGAAAAAGACAAGGCAAAAACAGTAAGAGGCATCTGGGAAGCAGGTGGAAGAGTGAGTGCTGCTGAGTAATTCTCCCCTTCCCTGCCCTTCATGGGGAACAGGCAGGCTTGTTCTTACCCTTTAGATTCAGCTCCCTTTGTCTCTCCTCGCAAGAACAGGGGCACATTCTCCCTTATACAAAGTGTTCCCCAAAGAAAGGCGATGCTGCTCACTATGAGATTGACTGATGCTCTTGAAGCTCCCATGCAGCCTGTCTTGGTAGCTGTGATTATTATCTTCAAATATAAAAAAAATTAAGTGTATTTGAAGCAATATTTTCTGGATTTTTTTTCTCTTAAAAATGTGCATGTGTGTGTGGGTATATTGAACATTGTAGAGTAAGAAGAATTACCAATATTTTTGCAAATGTGATTTCTAATTGCATGAACCACAACTCTGAGCTTCTCCCTTAGGTTTGTGAAAGAAACAATCTCAGATGTGTTAATTGTGATGGGATCCTGTTTAAAGAATGGCTTCTAGAGATTCAAGCGTTGTACCTCTAATTTTATTCTTTCCCCAGGAGACTGGATTTCCTGTTACACTATACAAAGATTATAATGCTTGGTATTTGAAACATACCTTTGTTCTTAAGAATTCCTCCTGTATGTAGTCTTTGGCTCAGGGCATATATAGGAAGGTGCATGTATCCAAAGGTCTTCTCACAAGGCAAGACAGCCCACAGTGACCTACTGTGTCACTAATTTTCACAATTCAGAGAGGTACACAGAGAAGTTAGAGCCAGAAGCCAGGAACTGCCTGTTGGTCACAGGACAGCAATTCAGCTCCTGGTAGTTTGTTTTTCTCAGAATTGAAGGGTATATTGAAAAGACGTCTTCCTTGCTTGAAGGAGAATTTAAGCCATAGAATTGAAGAAGGACAAAAGAAAGAGTAATTTACTAGGTTTTAAAGCTTCTCTCAAACCTTTCTCCTAAGCAGAAAGGAAGATGAGATCTTATTCCAATTGAGAAATGTAAGGCAGCCATTAAGAAGGTAATTATGTATAACTAAATTCACGTGAAAGAGGAATGATGGCTTAACAGCTATTTATAGCTTGAATGCTCTGGAAACATGTAGAAATTTAAGACCGAGTGGTTATGCCAGTGTGTGTATTTTGTGCAATAAGACCCTACTTCGAGAGCAGTAGTTGGGTGGAATGTGAAAAGTGGAAGGTTAGTCTACCTGCAAAAGATAAGACCTCGTCAGAGCCTCCTGGTGTCTGCGGTGATATACAGGTTGACCCTAGAAGTCACTTTGCAGACCAGCTACAGTCTAACTTCCATACGTATGCTGGATTAAATATATTTACCTTTCTTTTTTGCTTTACAGTTAAGGGAGAGGAGGGGAAAGGAATCAAAGCTAAATACTATTACCTCCTCCCCACACCCACTCCTATGTACCCACAGCTTGGTAACTGATAGAATCATAGAACTGTAAGGGACTGTAGAGATCATCCCATCTTAACATACTTGTTTTTTCTTGATATACACGAGAGGTACACAGAACTGAATCAACTGACCTACGGTAATGTGATGTGAAAGGAAGGATGCTGTACAGGAAAGGACAAATAGATTCAAGTCCAGGACCTATCACTAAAGAGCTTGGACAAATCAACCAATGTCTTGGAACCTTAGTTTCTTCTCCTTAAAATGAAGAGTTTGGGGGCACCTAGGTGGCTCAGTCGGTTAAGTGTCTAACTCTTGGGTTCAGCTCAGGTCATGATCTGAAGATCCTGAGATAGAGCCCCATGTCGGGCTCCCTGCTCCGTGGAGAGTCTGCTTGGGGATTCTCTCCCTCTGCCCCTCCCCCCACTCACTTGCTTGAGTGTGTGCGCGCGCTCTCTCTCTCAAATAAATACATCTGAAAAAACAAAACAAAACAACAGAAAGTTTAAAATAAAGAGTTTGAATTGCAGTAATGGCTCTTGGGGCATAGGTGGGTATAAGCTTCCCAGTTGAGACCCATGTGAATAAAATAAGTCAATCCCTTGAAACTATAACACTACAATATTCTAATCAATGGCATAACAAAGCCAGTGTCTCTATATGTTCTCATTCATTTCCTTGACGTTATACAGTAACTTATATCAAAAATATAATAACAAAAAAAGAGAAGGAAAAGTGAACTTTTAGAATCTCCTTGTGTTCTTGGAGAGCAAACACGAATGACAAGTCACTCTTTACCTGTTTTAAAGTCATTAAAATATGATTACATTATTATGTGAACAACCTGGGTTGATTTAATTACTTTGATGATAATGACCCAAGTGGACCACTGTATAATCAGTATAGCTTTAGAGATCAGTAGTTACTTCCTAGGGGGTTGACACATTTAGGTCGGTGATGCTGTGGTCCATTTTGGCAGTTTGGTATGTATATTTTCCAGCCATTTGCCATAGAATCAGTGAGTATGTATTGCAATCTACATTATAATACAAAACCTCTGTCAGGTACAAAGACCAATCTCACTGATAATCTCAATGACCAACAAGTCAAATTTCAGCAGAAAAAAAAATGCCAGAAAAACTGTGTATGGGTTTCAAACAATTCCCTTTTTAAAACTATTTTTTTCCATTTCATTTACTGATTTTTAAATTGATCTTTAAAACATCCTCACAATTTTTTTTCAGAAGCAGAAAGTAATATTCACTTTAAATCTGGGTTGGCATTTAGTCATTTGTGTCTTTTCTGCCAATGGAGAGCTACTGAGGGAAAAAATTTGCAATTTTGATTTTGTGGCCTCACAATAGGTTACTGGTGGATCTTTCCATCAATGTAATTTTAAAAATTAATAGACTTTATTGTTTTGAGTAGCTTACAGAAAAGTTGAGTAGAAAGTATGGAGAATTCCCATGTGTCCCCTCAAAACCCCGGTAATTTTCCTCTACTATTAACATACTGCTTTAGTGTGGTACATTTGTTACAGTTGATGAGCGAATATTGATACATTATTATTTACTTTGCATTGTATAATCTATGTGTTTTGACAAATGTATAGTGACAATTCTCTTTTCTGTTATAACAGATCCGGTACCCTAAGTAAATTGACATTAATTTATAGTAGCAATAACCAGAGAAATATCTTATATAAGATTGCCTATTTGTAAAGATTTTCATTTGCCTACTAGAATCACCAATTACATGTTTCGCTTTATCCACCATGTTTAAAACTCAAATTTGCTATCTTCTCCCCAAGGAAAATCCTCTGCGTGTCTTTACTTCTGTCAGTGGTACAACTGTGCCATCAGCCAGAATAGCAGCTGCTTTATAAGCCGGGAACACCACGGTGCAATTAGTACTTATATGGTTATAAGTGTTATAAAGTTCTTTTTTTTTTTTTTTTAAAGATTTTATTTATTTATTTGAGAGAGAGAATGAGAAAGAGAGCACATGAGAGGGGGGAGGGTCTGAGGGAGAAGCAGACTCCCTGTCAAGCAGGGAGCCCAATGCGGGACTCGATCCTGGGACTCCAGGATTCCAGGATCATGACCTGAGCCGAAGGCAGTCGCTTAACCAACTGAGCCACCCAGGCGCCCTAGTGTTATAAAGTTCTTTAACTAGTTTTGTCTTTCCCTGTCAGTGGCAACCTCAAAATAGTAAAATTTCATGGCAATTACATTACATACATCAAGACTTGAAAAACCTAGATGGTGATCTTAACCTTGATGTTAACCAGATGTGAAATTCCAAATATAGCCTTTTACCACCCTGGGCTTCAGTTCCCTATAAAAGAGAGGTATGAGATTAGATGATCTCTCAGGTCCTTTCCAGCTCTGATGTAATTCCTCATTCTTTTTGATTCCTGGTCCCGATGACTTTTTCTTTACTTTCTCTCCATCCTGCAGCCATCACCCATGCAGGTCAATTTATCTCATGCCTATGTTAGCATGACCAAATCTAGATTAGTCTCTCTGGGACCAGGCTCTTCCCCACTCTAGATCATTACTCATTTACACTGGCAGGTTAACCTCCCTGAAATACTACTTTTATCATTGCATACTTGTGCTCAAAATACTGCATAGTTTCCTATTACTGCCCTATGAAGCATCAGTATTCATTCATTTGCCTCTCCTAGGGCAGAAGTTACAAACTTAATGCCCACACAGGCCAGGCAGGCAAGGGAAAGTGAAGCCACTGGAGTGGGTCCTATAGCAAAATCCAAGAACACATGTCTTACTAAAAAGGAAATTGCTGAAATGTGCCTTCCTCAGACAGCTGCCAAATGGGCAAGTAGACTCAGTGATGCCAGCCAGATCTTTCAATATTTCAAAAGAAAGGAAATTTAGATTTCTTTACAAAATATCCCAAGTTTTAAATGTTGACAACTAAATCAATTATTTTTCCTTGTGATTTCATTTTATGTGTTAATTATGTCAAAAATATATTCCAAAGTCAAAATAATATTATAAGTTACAGTCAAAGAAATCTTGTTTCCACTCCTGTCCATTACACCCTGTTTTAGCTCTTCCCTTGTAAGTAACTGCTTTAAGTTGTTGTTGATTTATCCTTCCATCATTCTTTTTGAAAACATAAATATTTTACATATATATTATTTACTTCAATTTCTTATGCAAACGATAGCATGCTATAAACATAGTTCTGCCCCTTGTTTTTTTTTTCTCACTTACTAAATTCTGGATCCATACCAGTAAATAGATATCTTCCTCGCTTCTTTATGCAATTATATAGGGTTCCATTGTCTGGATGTACCATAGTTTATTCCAGAGATTAACAAGAGTACAGCCCAAGAGCCAAATCCAGTCTGTGATCTGTTTTTGTATGTACTTCAAGCTAAGAATGAATTTTATGGTTTTAAATGGTTGAAAACAAAATCAAAAGAAGAAGAATATTTTGTGACATGGAAGTTATATAGAACTCAAACTTCAGTGTTCACAAATGAAGTTTTATTGAAACACAGCCACACACATTTGTTGATGTTTTATGGCTGCTTTTATAGTCAGATGATAGAGCTGAGTATTGCAATAGAGGCCATATAACCACAAAGCCTAAAATATTTACTATTTGGCCATTTATAGGAAAATTTTTGCCTGGTTTGTTTCGTCATTCTTCTAGTAAGAGATAGTTTTGGTTGTTTCCAATTTACTGCTATTCTATTTTTTTAAAAAAGATTTTATTTATTTATTGGAGAGAGAGAGAGAGCTAGAGAGCACAAGCGGGGGAGAAGGAGAAGCAGTCTCCCCACAGAGCAGGGAACCTGATGCGGGGCTCGATCCCAGGACCCTGGGATCATGACCTGAGCAGAAGGCAGATGATTAACCAACTGAGCCACCCAGGCACCCCTTTACTGCTCTTCTAAATGATGCCTTAAAAAGCAGCTTCGAACATAAATCATTTTGTATTTTTGCCAGTATGTCTTTATAACAGATGCCTACAACTGGAACTGCTGTGTCAAAGGAGTAAATGCATATGTGATTGCACTGGATTTTTTCAAATTCCTCCCTGTGGGGATTGTCTGATTTTTGCTTTCCTGCCAACAACGAGAGCACCTGCATAGCCACAGCCTCACCAAACAGAGCATATTATCAAATGTTCATTTAAACCATTTTAATATGCTGGAAAATTCCAACAGAACATATCTAAACATAAGATGCAGCTGGGGATCGACCCATTCCAGATCTGCAGTATATTAGTCGGTTTGTGCTGTGAAAGAGGGTGTCTGGCCCTAGGGGTGCAAGTGGAGACTGACAGCCACCTTGTCCACCTATTCCTGCCCTGGTGCAGGCCTGGCTGCCTCCCTGGAGGAGAGAGCGCCTCTACCTAACTGGTCCAGCCAGAGAGAGTCACCATTTTATAGTCTATTCCTTGAAGATGCCTTTTTGCAATTTATTGCTGTGTGGACTGGGTGACGGGACTGCTGTGATGGAGGGTGGGAGATTGGAGAAGAGAGCCGCCTCTACAACCCCTGACCCCTGTCGGAGGCTGTTCAGATGCAGAACCCATTTCACCGACCTATTTATTTTTCCTACTCCCCTCCAGTAGGCATTCTTCAAATCCATCCCATCCTTTAAGGCCCAACTAATTAAGATCCTAGCCTCTCAGCAAAGTCTTTCTTAATCACTCCCATTAATCCCTCACTCATTCATTCATTCAGTCAGTCAGTCATTCTGTGCCTTATAGTCTGTCACCAAACTGGTTCATTTTCTTGATTGTTTTATCTTACCACCTTTCTTGGCCTCTTCCTTCTTCCCTAACTCAGCTTTCTTTCCATCTTCTAGCCCCCCACCTCTTCCATAGTAGAGCGCTAGGTATATAGCGGATACTTCATATCCATAGTGGCCAAGAGTGAAAATACGCACTGCGAAAAAAATCCACTACATTTTCCAAAATTGCATCCAGAAAACACTTGAAGATTCTTGCTGGATTAGCTGCTGGGGTGGACTTCTGCATCTGAATGGGATCTGCTGGTCTCCTCTCGGATTAGCAGGAGGGGCTATCACGTCAGAGGTCGGTGTGAATTGTGGTTAAGACAAGCAACTGAGGTGAGAGCCACCAGAGCAGGAGCAATGAGGACATGGGAGAGGGAGGAGGAGCGGAGGACTCAGGATGGTTTGACTGGTGGAACGCTAGGTGCTACAGCGGGACTATTTCCAGATGGAGACGCGGCAATGCAAGCGTCCTAGGATGGTCTCACTAGGCTGTGTCTATGTGGGGAGACTCATGGTCTGGGGGTCAGCAAACTTTTAAGATCTAGACGGGAACTATTTTAGGCTTTGCAGGCCATGGGGCAGCTACTGCTCCATTACTCAACTGCTGTTGTAGCATGAAAGCTGCCACAGACCTTGTGTCAATGCATGAATGTGGCTTGTTACAACAAAACTCGGGACGCTGAAATTTAAATTTTATATGATTTCACATGTCACAAAATGTGATTTCATTTTTTCAACCATTTGAGAGTGTATTATAGACAGCAAGTCTGTATTATACACATTGCACTTGCTGAGAGACGAGATCTTAACTGTTCCCAACTCTACAGGGTGTGATAGTGTGACACGCGAGAGGAGTTAGCTAATGCTCCAGTGACAGTCATATTGCAATGTAAGTGTATCAAATCAACCCTAAACTTACACCATGTTGTGTGTCAAATATATCTCAAGAAAAGAAAGATAAACGTGTAGAAATAATTTTGGGCTCATAAGCTGTAGAAAAAACAGGCAGTGGGCTGTAGTTTGTGGGCCCTTGGTCTAGAGGCTCAGTGCTGATCTAGTGAGAAGCTGAGTACTCATTTCTGTTCACGAAATGAAAAATTAGTATATTTGAATTGGACTATTTTTAAAAAAATGTTCTTGTACAAAAATCGGTATGCTTGGTCATTTGAAAAGTAGAATTATTATTCCTATTCTTCTTCATAAGATAGATAGCTATAATGGTAACCATTTGCTGAGCACCTACTATGTGTCTGAAATCTTCATACTTTAGCTAATCCCCACAGAAAACCTATGAGGCTCAAAAAATTCCGTAATTTAGCTGGTTAGTAACTAATCCAAGATTCAAACAGCAAAACAGAGCCATCGGCACACATACCGATGAATATAGCTTAAGATTGGGTAAAGGTCTATTATTATTTTTTTAATTTTTTTATTAACATATAATGTATTATTTGTTTCAGAGGTACAGGTCTGTGATTCATCCATCTTACACAATTCACAGCGCTCACCATAGCACACGCCCTCCCCAGTGTCCATCACCCAGCCACCCCATCCCTCCCACCCTCCCCCACTCCTAGGGTCACCAGCTAAAACTCGGGGCAGAATAACAGTAAATCATGCTCACAGTTACCACCGTGTTTCACAACTTAAGTGCTGACTCTAAAATGCTATTTGTAAGGTGAAATTAGTAGGAAATTTTAGTAAAAAAGTCTTAGAGCTTTAGATTACAATGTGCTGGTCAACAATGAGTTATAGCTTTTCTTGTAAAAAACTCTAGTTGGAGTGGCTCTAAAATATATATTTGAAGCCATGAAATGTCTATATATCAGTTATCCAGCCATAAAAGAGGATGCAATGACGCACACACCAACCTAATACTTTTTATTGATGAATTATAAAGGAAAATATTCCATAAAGGCTTACTCTTCTTTACACTTCTATGATTTACATAGTGCTCACACACGTATTATTTTTACCATGTTCTATATGACTCACCACAACCCTGGATGGTTAGAAGGATAGCCATTGTCATTCTTATTTTATAAATGTGACTCTATGGCTCAGGGAAGTTCCATGAGAGACTGAAGATTAGGAGATGGTCTTCGGAGCCAGATCTGAGACCAGGGCCAGCCTCACAGGTGTGTCACCTGTTGTAGGTGCAGAGGACCCTGAACTTAAAAGGCCCTTGTGCTTGGTTTAGTGCTCTGGTGGCATTGCTTTGAAATTTTTAATAATTTGTTAACAAAGGGCCCCACATTTTCATTTTGTACTGGGTCCCTCAAATTATGTAGTGAATTAAACCAAAATCTTACCATGTGATCGAGACTCTTCTTCCTTTTTCTAAGAATTCTTAAGATGCTTGTACCTGGGAACACCAAACTAGACCATGGCATGTTTAATCCATGATCTGTCAGTTTATTCATAATCACTCATTTACTGTCTTTAGAAGACAACAAAAAATCCTTTCAAAATCCTGATGGGAAATGATTTTCTACCTAGAATTCTATGCCTATGTAAATTACCTATCAAATGTAGGGTAGAGGGGTGCCTGGGTGGCTGTCAGTTAAGTGTCTGCCTTCGACTCAGGTCATGGTCCCTGGGGTCCTGAGATAGGGTCCTGAGATGGAGCCCCAATTTGGACTCCTGCTCCGTGGGGAGTCTGCTCCTCCCTCTCCCTCTGTACTTCCTCCCGCTCATGCGATCTCTCTTTCTCTTTCTCAAATAAAGAAATAAAATATATGTATATTTTTAAGTGTGGGGTAGAGAGTAGAAGAAAAACATTTTCAACCAGCAAAGACTCAGAGAATGGGCCTCCAGCAATACTAAGAAATAGAAAGACATAAAATTCAGGAAATGGTGTTGCAAACCCAGGACAGGAGTCGAGGGTGGTCCCAAGATAGCAATGCTGGAGAGCCACAACCCCAAATGAAGCAGAAGGTTGATGTGGAAACTTTCTGTAGTTGGGGCAGGACAGAGAGGAGGGACTCATTTGATAAGAACCTGATATGATGGGACTTCAGAAAAAAAAAAAAAAGATGGCTGTAAGAAGAAGTTGCAAGAACAAAGTAAAATAATCAGGAATTCCAGGAGCAAAACCAAAAGGCTGTGTATGAAAGGAAATGGAACCATAGCGCAACTGTTTGATAGAACACCTACTTGACTCTGCAGGGAAATTTTATATATACTCAAAATACTCTATTGCTACGTGATTTAATTACAACAATATAGTCACAGAGAAAGGAATGGGGGAGGTGCCGTGGTGGTTGTGTCTTAATAGCTGACTCCTCATTGATCACAGAAGGGTATAAAAAGTATCTATCTAAATTGGCAAATCAAGGGTAGCGATATAAGCTTACTATTTATAAATACACAAGCTAGTAGTTAGGAAGAGGTTGTCTCTAGGGAACCTGGGGTTGGGGAAGGTTGGAGAAAGATGTTACCGATATTTGTTATAACCCTTTCAGTCCTATTTGATTTCTGTAAGCATACGCATGCATTACTTTTATGTAAATATGATATTTAAAACAAAAACCCATTTCAAAGTTGGAGTTCTGTGTCAGTCATTAAAATGATGGGAATTAGCAGACTGGCTGGGTTGTAATCTTTTCAGGCACTCTGGTAGATCTAGTATGAGCTCCTATTTCTTAAGCTAGCCTATGTCGTTCTAGTCCATGTGTTCTAATTCTGACTTTCCCGATGGAGGTGTTTTAAACTTAATTTGCTAATGCCTATAAAGGGGTTTCATGTGCTTAGATGAAAGGCTTAGTCAATGCTGGAACTATTTTTTTCTAATGAGAAATTTTAGGGTACATTTAGCTATGACTTTTATTTGACATCAAATGACAAAGAAATATAGGAAACTGAACATTAGAACTACCACTGTAACATTCTATAATAGTGTGCTTTGCTTTAAAAACTCCAGGTATTTTTACAAATCAAAGGAAAATAGAATTTTTATACTACTTAGAGGTCACCAAAATGAAGAAGGAAGAAAGTATAGATAATAAGGTTAAATCAATTTTTAAATGAAACTAAATGCACTTTGAAGACATATACAAGATTAAAAGATTATTTTAACATATCTCATGTCATTACCTGGCATTAGATGGCATTTAAAAAAGATATACAATTTAAATAACATTTATTTATTTATTTTTATTTTTAAAGATTTTATTTATTTGACAGAGAGAGACACAGCGAGAGAGGGAACATAAGCAGAGGGAGGGGGAGAGGGAGAAGCAGGCTTCCCTCCGAGTAGAGAGCCTGATGCGGGGCTCGATCCCAGGACCCTGGGATCATGACCTGAGCCGAAGGCAGACACTTAAGGACTGAGCCACCCAGGCGCCCCTAAATAACATTTATTGAGCACCTGCTATGTGCCAGACCATTTTGCTAACTTCTTTCAAATATATAATATCTTTCAATCCATCTCATCTCCATTGTGCAGGTAGGGAAATAAGTTTCAGAAGTGGTAAGTGACTTGTTGAAAATTACACAGGTAATGTGATCAAATTTATAGTTTAAACTCATGGAATCTAATTTGTGCCCAGTCCAACATGTTGTGCAATTTTCAGTTAAAGCACATGAAACAAAAATGAAGACAATGAAAGTGATCATATGAATAGGATACAGTGGTGGCATCTCAAATTGCCACCGAATTTGAAAAGCTGTGAGTTGGCAAGTTGGGCCTGAAACATTCACAGTAAAATTGGGTTTGGTGTGATCAAAGAAGAGGTTAAAGATGAAAAATAATTTGGGGAGATTTAGACTTTTGTTAGGTAGCGGGAATAATAATTTGAACTTCTACATCAGTGGTTCTCAAAGTGTGGCCCCTGGATTAATAGCATCAATATTACCTGAAAACTTATTAGAAATGCAATTTATAGGTTCCAATCTAGACCAAGACCAGTGTGCATCTTAAGCTTTTTAGATGCACCTGAACAGATTCCCACCAGGCGTTCTCATTCAGTTGGTCTGGGATGGGGACCAAGAATTTGCATTTTTTTTTTTTTTAAGTAGGCTCCACACCCAGCGTGGAGCCCAACATGGGGCTTGAACTCACAACCCTGAGATCAAGACCTGAGCTGAGATCAAGAGTCAGAGGATTAACTGACTGAGCCACCCAGGCACCCTGAATTTCCATTTCTAACAGAATCCTTAGGTGATGTTGATATTGCTGTTCTGCAGACCACAGATGTACTTGAATTATAGTTCACTGAATCGCACTGTAGCTTACTAATTAATACTTGTTCAAAGAATGAACAAATGAATGAATGAGTGAACTTTTCACCAGGACAAGGGGTTGGGACAGGGAAGTGGATGGATATAGAGGATTTTTGAGATATAGATACAAAAGATAGTTAAAACTGAAGAATCAGGGGAGATAGGTCAAGCAGATAGCTCCAAGTCAAGAGGCTTAGTAATCAAGGTTATACATAGAGAAGATAAGGTCCGCATAAAGTACTTACGTCTGGGAATGATCTCGGGAATGATCTGGAATTTCCCTTAGCAGCCCTAATTTAGTTTCATCTATGTTGCATCTACTAGGTCTCAGACATGGCAAGGGAGGGAAACTTTTTCTGTCAATGATTGCAACTATTTTTATCCAAGACTCCAAGAATCACTGGAGGGAACAAGGAGCACGCGGAAATTAACTACTAATTTTTAGCATCATATTTTTTTTCCTCCAAGGTATTCCCAAAATGGGAGATTTGACCAAAACCCTGAGAGCTCCTTCTCCAAACTCTCTTGCTTTCATGTCAGAATAAAGCAGTAGTGCCTGAGGATATATAATAATAATAATAATAATAATATCAAGTTTCATGGTACAAAAAATAAAATTCTAAAATAAAGATTTAAAACTTAGAAATAGTGAAGCATAAAACATATTTTGTTCTTTTTTAAAAAAATTTTTTTGAGAGAGAGAGAGAGAGAGGGAGAGAGATATTGAGAGAACGAGAGAATGAGTGAGAGGAGGGGCAGAGAGAGAAGTAGACTCCCTGCAAATCAGGGAGCCCAACGTGGGACTTGATCCCAGGACCCTGGGATCATGAACTGAGCCGAAAGCAGATGCTTAACTGACTGAGCCACCCAGGTGCCCCAAAACGTATTTGTTCTTAAAATAAATCTCATACTTCATATACCATTCCAGTATTTCCAATTTCTTTCCCAAATTCAGAAAGGAATGTTGAAGTCACATTTTCAGATTTAGTTGAAAATATCTGTTTTCCAGACTAACTGATCAGAGAGACATGTGTAGTTTCTTTGTAATTTGAAGGTCATATTTAACAAAAACAAATACCTCCACAGCAGAATTCAGAAATCCACAGAAAATTATTGTACCTTGTGGTAATAGGTATAGAACAAGGTTTTCTTTTCTTTCGAAAGAGGCCAAGAGATTCCTAGAATTATAGAGTGGGGAGGGACCCCTGGGGAGCTCAAACCTTTTGCATACAAATCAGCGAAGGAGGAAATTAACAACAGGGAAATGATTAAGTTTGGTTATGCATCCTAAATAGTAAAGGGTAAACAGAAACACAAACCCCAAAGCCTCTGAATTGAGAAAAGCCTGTGGAAGAAAGGACTCTACTCTATTGGAGATACTTATTTTTCAATTAGTCAAGGATATTAGACATCTCTCAAATGTTGGCTTATGAATCTATCTTACTTTGGATTTCTCCAAAAACAGACTCAAGAATTCAAATCCAAGTGGTTGATGTGAAAGATGACGTTAGGATGCACCAGTGGGGAAGTAAGGAAGTGAGACAGAGAAGGAAACCTATCAAGCAAGTTCCCTCAGGCAAACAGGAGCTGAATCCTGGGGGAGAACTCACCTCAGCTTGTGCCCAGGCCCCTGCCATGAGCAGACAGTGAGCAACACTGGGTCAGGGTAGGGGACTCACTCATACTCAGTGAAGGCTCTGAGCCTCCTGTAGATGTTCTATTGTCCCACAGGACTTCACTAACAGAACCCAAGAGTTCAGACATGCTTACTAAGAATTGCAATAGAGCAACTGTGAAGAATGAAACCCCAAGCATGGCACTCCCTTGAGGACAGGAACCCGTAAGACTGCAGTGCTCATACACTGAAGAAGCCAGCCCTGATTTGCCAGCCAGCTGAGCCCTCTGGCAAAGAGATGAAGATGCTGGTCGCCTAGAGTGAATCACAGTGGTAAAGCCCAAGGGGAGATCAGGGGTGGGATGCTTTTAAGATGTAAACCAATGCTTTTAAGATTTAAATCAAGATTTAAACTGTAGACTCCTTTTCCTGTAATTAATTTTACCTTTCTAATGAGATCCCAGGAAGTTCTTTAATTGGCCCTGGACAGAATTACTGCAACACTTCCAGATAATCTTCCCTTTCAGCTCACTCCCATATATTAGGGATTAACATTGTCATACATCTTGCATTAGCAGCCATGCTAACATGTACAGTTTTCCCAAATAGGTTCAATCATGTATTGAATATCTTCATGGAGCTCCTATTATGTGCCAGACACTGTGATAGGTGCTGAGGATATAGTGATGAACAAGACCAACAGGCTCCCTACTATAATGGAGATCATGTTTCAAGTGTCTTTCATTCAAGGAAGCGTGTCCTTTTATCTCACTGAAAATCTTGCCACATCTTGGAAGCAGTGCTAGTATTCAGAAAGGAGAAGGGATATCCTTATTTCATGTCCATTATAGCCCTCGAGAGTTATTCATGGAAAAGCAACAGCGACATTTTCCTACTGTTTAAATCCATTTAGAATCCTTGCTAAGCTATAAATGTGGAGCAAAGTCCCTTGGGTTAATTATAGATTTTGTAAAAATAGTTCTATTTTACTTTACACAATGACAAGCTCACCAGTATATCATCCAGGAAAACACATAAGCAGCTGTTCTTAATATACTGGGGTTTCTAATTGTCGTAAGTTTGCTCTAAAGAGCAACACTTTATATTGAATCATTGATGGTCACTCACTGAATTCATGGGGTTCACTTTTTCTTATCCAAGTGAATTAAACCCAAAACTTAGCTTTCCATTTAGGTCTCCATCATTAAAATCTTAAAACTGGTCCTGAACATTTAGATTGTAATTTCGCTTCAGTGCTCCTTTAAAATATGAAAATAGCACTATATTGGTGCTTCTTTCTCTCTCTTTTTTTACTCTATCTTTGGTGTGAAGAAGATTTTAAGAAATAACTCCTCCACACCAACAAGGCTTTCAGAACTGTGAAAGAAAAATCACATCATGAAACAAAGTAATTCTCACTTTGTTCCTAGAAGAAAATGGTCATTGTTTCTTATCTCTGAGGTAGTTCTTGGTATGATGGGTGACATGGCAAGAATAATTGAGAAAAATAGCTGTGTATATCACAAAAGCCAAAATGCATCTTTTTTATTATATAAATAATCATCAGCTCTCACTGACAGTTGATATTTTATATTCAGAGAAGAGGTGTTTATATTCCTAGATATGGTATGAAAATCCTCTTATCTCTCTTTCACCATATTTGTAGTGATTTAAAATACCATTTACAGCATGCACTATGTATACTTTACATATAAAGATGTACTACATCTTAGCGCATACCTGGTTCAAATGAGGCTTGGTCGACTATACATCTGCTTGTAGAAAATCACAAGTAGCTTGCATAAGAAATATCAAAAGTAAAAATCACATAGAAATCTGATCTATGTTTATAGCTGTATATGTATATATATGTTATTGATAAAATCATATGAAAAGACAGGTTTCAGATGTTTAAAATGCCATTTTGCGCCACTTTACAACCTTTATTTTCCATATTGTAATACAGGAAACTAATTGTAAAACATTTCACTCGTGAAACATGGCAGGAGGGAAGCAATGTGCCATTTCTCATTTATGAAGTCTCTGAAACCAAAGGAACATGTAAGAAATCCTAGGTTAGCTGAACTCTATTTGAATGAAATAAATATTACACTAACTGTGTTTTGATGTCTCTTTTTTACACGTGGCACTGCAGAAACTTCCAGCCCCTGCAAGACTTCTCATGGTTCTTTCTGTAGTCTCCCTGGGGTGTTTTATCATCATGCCCAAGCTCTATCAGCTATTACCACTTGGCACCTTCCATTTATCTCCAGCTTTCTTATCTCCAGCTCGGACCTGCATCTGAGAATGTCTGATGCCGAGGGGTCCGTTGTCTAGAGGCCACATGAAGGCGGCCCATGAGCATCTGGACATCCCACAGATGTCCTGCTTACCTCTTGCAGGCTACTGTCCTGGGAATGGCCTTCATTCTTTCAGGACATTGTTCTCATTGGCCAGTTATTTCCTTCAATGGATATGACGGAGTCCCCCAAGAAGTCAAGATTTCCATTAATAATAAAGTATATTTTCTCCCCCTTGCCATTAAGTATATTCTCTGCTGAGCTTTCATTCTTCTAGTGTTCGAGCCTAAACCCCTGACTCATCCAAATTCCTCCTTAACATTCACACCCCATATCTAATCCTTAAGTAAGCCCTGTTGACTCTGCCTTTAAAGATATCCCAGATCTGACCAGTTTTCACCCCATCCATATCTACCATCTTAATCCAAGTCTCTGTCACACCTTGCCTGGGCTATTATAATAGTCTATTGTAATCGTCTAATATAATATAATAGTCTATTATAATAGTCCTGGGCTATTTTTTTTTTTTTATTTGACAGAGAGAGCGAGAGCGAGAGCAGGAACACAAGCAGGGGGAGTGGGAGAGCGAGAAGCAGGCTTCCTGCCGAGCAGGGAGCCCGATGTGGGACTCGATCCCAGGACCCTGGGATCATGACCTGAGCCGAAGGCAGACGCTTAACGACTGAGCCACCCAGGCGCCCAATAGTCCTGGGCTATTACCTGGTGTCCTTATTCCAACTTTGCCACTAACACAGCAGCTGGAGTAATCATTAAAAAAACCCATGTCATGTCTGCTCTAAACACATTAATGTTCTCTGTCTCACTCAGAATGGATCCAAAGGATTTCGCTTGTTTTACACAGCACTTGGTGATCTGGGTCCTGGCTACTAATACTTCATCATTTCAATTTCCCCTCACTTACTCACCCCTCGGCCCCAACCCCTACATTCATAAAGCTTCTTCCCTCATTTCATTTTCTGCTTTGTGCAACTGTTACCTCCTCAGAGAGGCCCTTCCTAACTTGGCCAGCTTATAAAAATAGAAGACCATTACCTGTCCACTTATATTCCACTCTTTCTCATCCCTTAACTGAATTTTTCATATCCATACTTTCTGCCATCGGATACATTAAATATTTATTTGATATATTTGTTTATGATCTGTCACTCCAAGGAGAAGATTGTTGGTTCTGTGGAAGCAACAATGTGATTTGTTTTGTTCACTACTGTATCCCCAGAACTTGGCAAATAGTAGGTGCTCAACAAATACGTGTTGACTAAATGGATCTGTCACCCTCCTATAGTGGTGGGTGACTACTGGAACAAAATTCTGATATATCTGGATCTTTGACTAAGTATTATATAGCATTGCATTCTACTATCGCTTCTCGGCCTGTTGGCTAAGATCAAGTGTAGTACTATTACTCTAAGCTATTATATTGAACAATGATACTACCAAAAAAATATATTTGGTACTGAATGAATAGCTTCACATATATGGCTACCTTTTAGGGAAAATTTGGCTACTAGTCTAGGTAGCTGTACTAAGAATATCTTAAGATGTGATATTCAAGTTATATTCACCATAAAATTCACATAGAGGAGAAGTTTTAGCTATTCATTTTTAATTCAATTATATCTAAGTTTTTTCTCAAAAAAACCTTATATTTTATATACCTTTTCTTTTGAAGTTAAATAACTGAAAATTATATTAAAGAGGGGCAGAAATAAAAAAAAGAAAATTTCTTACTCTATTTATAAGCTTAGAAAAGAAAAATATAAGTAGAAAAGACTTTGTTGTTGTTGTTTTCCGTAGCTTACACTGTTTAATAGTAAATTTGGATATGTTTTTCTGCCTTTGTCTTCAGTGACTTTCTCCTTTCTCATCAAAGTAATACTTTGTTTTCTGTATAAATGACAGTGCATTTAAAACCCTCCCTCAGGATAATGTAATTAGATGAGTCTTTTAAAATGGGCCCTTTGGCTGCAAGAAGGCTTGGTTAGGCCTAAAATTCTATCCAAACACAGATTTTTTGGAAAGGCTTATAAAAGTTTTGTTAACATCCTTACCAACTCAAAATGGTTTTCTAACCTGAAATTAGCTTCATTAATCCCTGGACAATATTACTAGCCTCTAAGGGCTCTTACAGATCAATGAGGGGGACCTGAGAAACATGGAGAGAGATGCAGGAAAAAGAAACAGAGCAATTAGACCATAAAATAGATAGTTATCAATTCCCTGTGTAACTAGCATTTATAACATCCTTTGAAGTCCTCAGAAGTTTCATTTCTGGGAAAAATAGGAAGGTAAGAAAAATGAGATATGAACAAAAGATGATCTTCTGGAACATAGAATACCAGTCTAAAAATCTTTAGGCCAGGGAAAAACTCTGAAAATTTTAATTCAAGTTCTTGAATTAGGCAACCTCATTAAACAAGCATTCTCAGTCATTACTAGAGTATCATTTCTGCAGTGCTGATTATAGAGAATTCCATAATTAGAATCTTCAATAGCAAAAGAAAAATTATTGTAATACTATTAGTAACACTTCTCACCTGAAAAATGGAAACTTGCCTTCTTTTATGTAGAATAAGGTACTGCTTAAAGGCTGTTGAATTGCAATTATTTTGGTTAATCTTTATATCCCAGGCTGAATGATTAATCTATCAAGGCTTAAAAGTACATTTGTAGGTGTTTTGATGCTGAATTCATTTCTGTCAATGGCCTAGATATTTTTCTTTTTTCAGTAAAGATCATCAGACTAAAATGGTTTAAAGCCGTGGTTCTCAAAGTTTAGTGTGCATGTGAGTCACCTGGAAGGCTTGTTAAAATTGCTGGGCCCCACCCCCAGAGTTTCTGATTCAGTAGGTCTGGAGTGCGGCCTAAAAATTTATATTCCAAAAAGTTTCTAGGTGGTGTTTATGCTACTGGTCTGGGGATTGTACTTTGAGAATAGTGAGACCCTAGTTTAAATTAAGGCAAGTGGTTACCCCATAAAGCATTTTGTTTGAACACATGTTCTGGTCTTTAATTGAAAAGATGTTATTTATCATCCAAGACAAAATGTTTAAAATAGATTGCTAAGATATGATTTTTAAAATGCATCGAGTTCTCTGCTGTGTCTTACTTGATCTTGCTTGGGTCTAACCAACAGTGCATGTTTTCAAGATTGCAGGCCTATGCAGTGTTTAAAAAGCTATTGGCCCATGGAATGTAAATTGGTACAGCCATTATTGAAAACAGTGTGGAAGTTCTCAAAAAATTAAAATAGAAATATCATACCACCCAGTAATTCCTCTACTGGGTATTTATCCAAAGAAAATGAAAACACGAATTCAAAAAGATATATGCACCTCTATGTTTATCTTAGCATTGTTTACAAGAGCCAAGATATGGACAAGTGTCCATGGATAAGGTGAATGGATAAAAAGATGTGGGGTATGTGTGTGTGTGTGTGTGTGTGTGTGTGTGTGTGTGTGATCTCTCCATATAGAATAAAAAAGAATGAAATCCTAACATTCACAACAACATGGATGAACCTAGGGGGTGATATGCTAAGTGAAATAAGTCAAACAGAAAAAGAAAAATACTACATGATTTCACTTATATGTGGAATCTGAAAAACAAAACAAATAGAAACACACTCATAAACACAGACAACTGGTAATTGCCAGAGGGGAGGGGGTGGGAGAATGGGTGAAATAGGTGAAGAGGATTAAGAGAACAGGTTTCCAGTTAGAAAATAAAGTGAGCACTGCCTAATGTATGGAATGGTTTAATCACTATGTTGAACCACTATGCTGAAATTAATAGAACACTGTATGTCAACTACACTTCGATTAAGAAAATGGATCAGGAAAAAAAAAAGGTCCTTGGTCATGACTTCTATCTCCTAACACCTATCAAATTAATTAGCTCAAGAGAAGTATAGGTAATATTAAATGATAATCTTCTAGTTTGAATTATTTTCATTGACTGTCTAATACTTTATTTATACTGAACTGATTTCTGGAACTCTTTATTAATGCACTGAACCTAGCTTACTTCAAAAGAGTCCTTGATCTAGTCTGAACTTTTACTTATCTTCTTTGCTAAAAAAAAAAAAAAAAAATGTATGATCAGATGTACAATGCTAAGCTATTAAGATATGATTCACTATGGGTAGATTCTCATTTAAATAAATTCTTCACATTTTTACTATCTTTTGTTCAAGTTAAGTATCCAGTTTGAAAGACTAGAAAATCCACTTCCAGGGTCATGGCAATAAAAAGGAAATTGTCTCCTCAAAAGAGTTTTTCCTTAATTTGACCTAATTGCAATTGTCTCTCTATACATAACAATAGAACTTTTCAGTTCTACATTAGAAAATGGCTTCTATCGCTCATTTTGCAGCCATTATCTTCACAAATATACCTAATGTTAAGTCTTCTGTTCTCAGCCTGTCTCTTGCCACCTCAGACATTTAGCAAAACACCAGAGATAGCCTGAGCCTGTCTTGTGTAGAGGAGACTGGGAGCATCTTCATGGACATACTACCGTTAAGGTTATCTGGAATTGATGACCTGCCATTGTCCTCTATCGTCCCAGGGTGACTTTTGTTATTTTCACTTTTCCTGATGGTACTGCTATTCTGTGTTCACTGGGCTTCTCCCAGGCTTTAGAGTTTGCAGAGATGCTTCTGATTTATAAAGCAACCCAGATTTTTTTAGGCACATCTTTTCTGAATAACCTGGATAGAAATTTCCATGGATAATATAGTCTGATGAAAATTCAAATGTGATGTTACTAAAAACATCATATATGAGTATTAAAATACTTATTACATTGAACTTTGGAACATACGCAGTGGATGGCATATTCCCCAAAGTCAAGCCTTAGCAGGCCATTGCAATGATTTAGGATCCTTTAGAAAAGATGCTATTCTTCCGTTTCTACCCACATTCCATCTTCAAGAACCTGCCCATTTCCCATTCTCAGAGCTCTCCCTCAATCCCTGTGAGCTGGAAAAAAGATACGAAAATCTAACACTCTGGTACAGACGACTGACTTCAGGGAGACATCTGGGATCTGAAATGTGACTTAAAATATTAGGTAGCTGGCTATAGAAGCCAGTCTTAGAATATAATGTAGATTCCGAGATGCAGGACACCATCTCTTGGGAACAGAAAAATGGAAGAAAATTGTCTACGCGTAGAAGAAGAGAAGAGTAAAGCAAATTAACACAGAAGAGCAGGGCAAGGAGAGCATTTGGGCTGGAGAGCTCCTGCCAGCTTTCTAGTTGCGGGCCATCCTGGATGCACTTCCTGTCCTCTGCAATGGCTTTGCCTCGGCTAGCTCAAGTGCATTTCTCTTTCTTGCAACTAAGCAAACAATGCTCAACTAAAACAATGCTTATGGTTAAAAGTTCTTTATTTCCAACTGGAGGGATAATAAAATAACAGAGATAACAGCCTCAGTATCAGAGCCACCATGCTGTCCAGCCCAAATGTTTCCCACTACATTTATTTATTAATAATTTACATTTAAAAAATAAAAAATAATACATGCTTATTATAAAAAAGATCAAGTGATGTGGAATTAAAGAAAGTTAATGTTTTGTATCCCAAGTTTCACTTTCTTCTGATGCCATTCCTCAAGCAAATTCCTGTTAATTTGTTGCATAGCCTTCTAGATTTATGTATTTACAAATAAAAAATGCATTAATCTATCTATCTGTCTATCTATCTATCTATCTATCTATCTATCTATCTATCTATCTATCTTAGTCCTATCTCAATTTAAATATAATGTCTCTTGTTTATTTGTTTCCAGAGACAGACAGGAAACATGTATGCAGGACTCTCCTGTATGGAGCCCTTCATAGGTCTGAGGCTGGCCATCAATTATTTCTTAGTTTCCTTTCTCCAGGTTAGGCAATTCCAATTCCATTATCTTTTCCTTGGTAAGACCTATTTCAAACTCATTTTTTCTCTTTCACACTATAAAAGAAAAACCAGTCTCTGAATTAAGTGCTCTAATAAACTTTTTACAAATCTTTAATATTATAATTTTAATACTGGTTGTCTCTGAATCAAAGTCTCATCATCTGTATAATGGGGTCATTGACTTACCTAGTCAGTTCTGAGGCTTAATTTTGTTTGACATTCAGTTGATTACTCTCAGCTAATACATATTATAGATGTATAGTGGGATGTCATCTCAGTTAATTCATTGTCTCTTTTCAAATTTATACCAAATAGAAACATGGTTTTCTTTTTTAACAAAATGTGACCATCTTAAAGCCAAAGTTGGAGAATGGATTTTCTTTAGAGATATACTCCCCATTTCTCCACAGTCCTCCCACAATGGTGATCATCTAAATGATCCCCTGTATGTCAACATTTGAATACCTATAAACTTGAGAAAGTTCTTCGTAAGTAAAGTAGTTAATTAAAATATGTTTTATAGATTTGGTATTTCTGAGATAGCCGAATAGGAAAAATATCACCCAGTGCTTTCCCTTTCAATTATTTTTTAAACCTCTGTTTTTGAAATACATCGCATCTACACAAAGTGTATAAGACCTATCTGTAAAGTTAAGATAACAGTAAAATAAGTATCTCTGTACTCACCACCCAGTGTTCGGAGACAGGACATTATTAGCACATTGAAGACACCTTGCCAAATGTATTCCTTTATGCTCTCTCCCAGAAGTAACTCCTTTCCTAAATTTTATTCCTCTTGCTTTTCTTTGTAGTTTTGCCACCTAGATATTTATCCTTAAACGTTATTATATTGCTTAGTTCCCCCAAATGTTAAACTTTATACAAACTGAATTATATTGCATGAATTTGTCTGAGATTTCAGCAAGATGATTTTGAGATTCATTCATGTTGGTGAGTATGGATTGAGTTCGATCATTTCATTGATGAATAATACTTCACTGTATGAATATTCCACAGTTTATTTATCCATAATAATCTATGAATTTGGGGGTTGCTTTCCAGTTTTTGCTACTATTATCAATACCCACGGGCATCCTTAGATATTTGCCTAGCTGAGGGATTTCTTGGTTCCATCAAAAAAAAAAATTTAAACACAAAGCAAAGGTCCTTAACATAGTAGGCCCTGAGAAATGCTTGAGTGAATTAATTTCAATAATCTGATAGTTGATTTAAAGTCTTCTTAATATTCCCTAGCAAATATGTACCAAGGAACGAATATGAAGAACTTATTTGCAGATGGAATGTAAGGTGAAGACTTAGTAATTGTTTAATTTGATTTACCCATTCCAAAAGGAACTATACCCTTGCTGAAGAAAACATGGTACAACCAGAAAGGGATAACATTTCCATCATGTGTGTTCCTTGCTAGGCCACCAAGCAAGAACACATTTGCCCAGCTAAGCTCTCTTAAAACTTCCAGGACAAGGACAGATGGAGACAAATACAGTAAGTCAAATATTTGCCCAGCTGACTCTTTCTGTCAAATTGGTCTCTATATGGGTGGCAGTCAACTTTCCCTTCAAGTCTCCTTCTGACCCTGTTATTACCATTCAAAACATTCCCATTCCTATTCCCACCGAAAAGCATTTATTAAGCACTTACTTATTCATTGTATTGCAAATGAAATCACGGTTGCAAAATGGATTAGGGCAAAAGGGCTGTATGTATCCTTTGTTACTGAAGAAAGCTTAATAATTTTGTTACCTACACCTTGTGTTAAGACTAGATTGCAATATCAGTTCTTTCCATACAATCTGATGGATTTATATGCCAACAAAGGCCTAGACATTAGGAACACAAGGTCACTTATGATAATGTCCTTACAATCACGAACAGCCCCAGGGAAGCCTGAGTTTGCTCACTATCTTCCCCCTCTGGCAGGAACTATTAAGAGGTTAGGTACTTCTCACCTTGGAATTAGACCCTTCCGTGTTCTCATGGCAGGGGTGTTGATTGTGATGCAGCATTCTAGATTCCAGATTTTCTTGCCCTGACATTGGTGACCAATCTGATTTCTCTCGCTTTTCTTACCTGAATTCCTGGCTTCCAAATGTTTGGCCTATTTCTTTTGTTCCTTAACAGTCATTATTCTTTATTGCCTAAGTAACAAATGATCATTGCCGATGTAATTGGGGGTGTCCCAGTTTAGAGGTGAGGTGTGAATAACTGCCCCAGGTAGTGAACCACATTTCCAAATAGTGTGTTTGACTTCACTCACGTAGATAAGCAAGTTAGCAAGAAATCAATCTTTCTCTGACACTCATCTCCTCCCAAAGGTCCTTTTCATATTCCAAGGGCCAGTTCTGTTTGTTCCTATCTTGTTGCCAGCTTTATTGCCTTTATACTTCTTGCAATTAAACAACTCCTAAAACAATTCTGACGGCCAAGAGTTCTTTAATCTATAGACTTCTAGCTCAGGGGTGATAGGAGCACTCCTACTAGAAGAGTGCCTGAGGTCAGCTGCCTTTGGCCATCTTTACTCTTCTTCCTAATAATTACCTGCTAAGGCACTAGAGCTGCTACGAGGTCTCACTCTAATGTCTCCCGCTGTAATATTTTCTTTAGTAACATTTTAAGTTAGAAAAATGAAAAGTAACATATGCTTATCTTGTTAGAGTGGGGATTTGGACTCATTACCTTGGGAGAATTGCCAGATAAATATAGGATTTCCAATTAAACATGAATTCCAGAGAAACCGTGATTTTTTTTTTTTTTAGTCTAAGTAGGTCCCATGCAACATTTGGGACAGACCTATACTAAAAAAGTATCCATTGTCTCTCTGAAATTCGAATTTAGCTGGTCATCCTGTATTTTAGCTCACTAAATCTGCCAACTCTACCCGCTGAGCCGGCCGACTTCACACCAGCCCGCAGATGTTAGTTGCTCATTAAAAAGCCATTACCTCCTCCAACACGGGGCCGCTGCCTTGTAGGTGGTGTTGCCACCAAATTCGGCGGCAACCAGAAGTCCAGTAATCATTTAGAATGGCTGATGTCCAAGACAATGAGGATTAGAGTGGACTTTATGCTCCAGTAGATTTTACATCAGCCGGTGCAGAGCAGTCTGGTGATTCTTCAAGATTTCCAAGAAGGATTGTCTTTCTCCCCAGCACCTTCTTCAGTGCTCTGCTAGGATAGTAGTGTTCCATAGTAAAATTGTGTCCTCCATGCCACTTGGTCCTATCTTTTTCTGCCCTTGTGGTGACTTTATTTCTGTGGCTTTTTTTTTTTTTTTTTTTTTTTTTTTGCCTTTTCTTGTCACTGGGCCTCTGTGGGGGTTATCCTAACCTATTCTAACAGATTTCAGTAATCTTGACTCTTGGGGCAAAGTGGTTTGAGCTCCCATACTCTAATATCTCAGGAAGCCACTAATCTTATGCAAATATGGTTCCCTCAAGCAATTTCAAAGATTGTCTATAATAGCAGTAGCTTCTCTCGAAAAAGAAGGAAGAAAGGAAAGAAGGAAAGGAAGGAAGGGCAAGGGGGCGAGATGGAGGGATAAAGGAAGAGAGGGAGGGAGGAAGAGAGGAAGTGAGTGAGGGAGGAAGAAAAAGAGAAAAAACATAGAAATTTCCACTTCCTTACTAGCATTAAAAAAAAAGGAAGAAAGAAAGAAAACAATTGAAGTTTATTTGACATAGATCATAAAATGCAGTATATGTTAAAATCAGGGGAAAATGAAGCAGGACTGATTCCAAAATTTAGTGAAAACCCCTGTAAACATCTTTGGCATTCCAAAGATTTTTCTGTGTGTGCGTGCATCCGTGTGTGCATGTGTGTTTCTGGGGGAGTGCATATATAATCAATCATACAAATGGGTTCATACTCTACAGCCTATTTTCAAATCTCCTTTTTCTTTCACTTACTAGAATTTTATAAGGATTTTTCCATATGTCAGAGGTGGAGGAGAAAGAGTAAGGTATTCCTCAAACTGAGAGGTTACTTTGAGACCAGAAAACAAGGCAGTCCACTCCATACAGTTTGCACAGAGTTTTATTCAGGGTAACTTACTTGGGCGGGGGGGGGGGGGGGGGGGGGGGGGGGGGAGGGTCAAATGGAGGATGTTCCGCAGCTGCTGCATAGTTATTCTCTGCAAAATCCAGACCTCAGTCCACAGATTTTACAGAGTGAGGGCACACGCAGAATAGCAGTGAGACCAAAGAGTTCCCATGCACCTCAAAGGGCTTTCATGGACCTAATTGACAGCTAACCTTTAATTAGGTCTTGTGGCAACACCTGTGCATCAGGAAGGAAAAGATTATGTTATCTCTAACAGATTCATGGGAGGCCAAAACAAGCCTCCCCCGCATCATGGCCTTGGCGGGCATTTCTAAGGTATGTATTAACCTCCAAGGGACCCCGGAAGAGGTTATTGAGCAAACATGAACAAGAGAGAGGGCCAAAGATGAAGTCAGTCTTGTCATCACTCCCACACCATATCATTGAAAATACCTGTAAAATATTTTAAACTGTAGAACATTCCACTTAATGTAATGCTTCATTATACATAACCAATCACCTATAATGCACATTTAAGTTATTTTCTATTAATATCTTATGGCTAAATCTTTGTATACATCTTTTTTTAAAAATTTTTTTATTATGTTCAGTTAGCCACTGTATAGTACATCATTAGTTTTTGATGTAGTGTTCAATGATTCATTAGTTGCGTATAACACCCAGTGCTCATCACGACATGTGCCCTCTTTAGTACCCATCACCCTGTAACCTCATCCCCCCACCCCTCCCTTCTGAAACTTTCAGTTTGTTTCCCAGGGTCCACAGTCTCTCATGGTTCGTCTCCCTCTCTGATTTCTCCCCCTTCAGATTTCCCTCCCTTCCCCTATGGTTCTCTGTGCTATTCCTTATGTTCCACATATGAGTAAAACCATATTATAATTATCTTTCTCTGCTTGACTTATTTCACTTAGCATAATCTCCTCCAGTCCCATCCATGTTGATGTAAAAGTTGGGTATTCAACCTTTCTGATGGCTGAGTAATATTCCATTGTATGTATGGACCACATCTTCTTTATCCGTTCATCTGTTGAAGGTCATCTCAGCTCCTTCCACAGTTTGGCTATTGTGGACATTGCTGCTATAAACATTGGGGTGCATGTGCCCCTTCTTTTCACTACATCTGTATCTTTGGGGTAAATACCTAGTAGTGCAATTGCTGGGTTATAGGGTAGCTCTATTTTTAACATCTTGAGGAACCTCCACACTGTTTTCCAGAGTGGCTGCACAACCTTGAATTCCCACCAACAGTGTAAGAGGGTTCCCCTTTTCTCTGCATCCTCCCCAACATCTGTCATTTCCTGACTTGTTAATTTTAGCCATTCTGACTGGTGGAGGTAGTATCTCATTGTGTTTTTTTTTTTTTTTAAGATTTTATTTATTTATTTGACAGAGAGAGACAGTGAGAGAGGGAACACAAGCAGGGGGAGTGGGAGAGGGAGAAGCAGGCTAACCATCAAGCAGGGAGCCTGACATGGGGCTCGATCCCAGGACCCTGGGATCATGACCTGAGCCGAAGGCAGCCGCTTAACCGACTGAGCCACTCAGGTGCCCCTCATTGTGGTTTTGATTTGTATTTCCCTGATGGCTAGAGATGTGCTTCCTTTTTTTTTAAAGATCTTATTTATTTATTTGACAGAGAAAGGGAGAGAGAGAGAGAGAAAGCATAAGCAGCAGGAGCAGCAGAGGGAGAGGGAGAAGCAGGCTCCCCGCTGAGCAGGGAGGCAGATGCAGGGCTTGATCCCAGGACCCTGGGCTGATGACTTGAGCCAAAGGCAGATGCTTAACCAACTGAGCCACCCAGGTGCCCCATGCATACATCTTAAATTATTTCCTTAGAATAAATGACCAGCAAAATTTCTGGAGTTGGGTAAAAGGTATTTTACCCATATACTTAAATTTTTAAAAAATTTTGAATAATTTAAGATTTAAAGAAGATTTACACAATTATTTGAATAATTTTAGATTTAGATTTACAGAAGATTTGCAAAGATAGTACAGAAAGTTCTTGTATAGGGGTGACTGGGTGGCTCAATCGTTAAGTATCTGCCTTCGGCTCAGGTCATGATCCCAGCGTCCTGGGATAGAGCTCCGCATCAAGCTCCCTGCTCCGCGGGAAGCCTGCTTCTCCTTCTCCCACTCCTGCTTGTGTTCCCACTCTTGCTGTCTCTCCCTCTATCAAATAAATAAATAAAATCTAAAAAAAAAGTTCTTGTATATCCTTCAACCAGCTTCCTCTGATGTTGCCATCTTATATAACCATGGTACATTTACTAACACTGTAAATATTAAATTAAGCTACAGCATTAATGTTTTTTCTATTCCAGATTCTAATCCATAAAATTATGTTGCAATTAGTTATCATGTCTCCTTAATCTTTTCCAAATTGTTTTTCATGACCTTGACACTTTTGAAGAGTACCAGTTAGTTATTCTATAGATGTTCTCAGTTTATATTTGTCTGATGTTTTCTCTTTATTAGACTGGTAACGTGACCATATATATGGCTTTAAGATTTTTGACATATACTTTAGAAGCCCTTTTGCCCAATATAAGTGATAGGTTAATTGAAAGAAGTTGTTTAAAGCAGGAAATCTTTTAAAATGATATATATGTATTTCCCCACCACACCTTTTTTTTACTTTATGTACCTTCATTTGTCAGTATTTTAATGTTGGGCCAGAGTTTTGTTTGTTTGCTTGTTTTGTTTTCTGTTTTATAGTACATTCTTGGAGTTCTTTTTTTTTATTTAAATTCAATTAGCGAATAAAAATACAACTATAATGAATAAATCACTTATGATTCTAGTTTCACTTTCCTTAAAATGGAGAGAGAACTTAAGCACTTGAAAAGTAGCTCTTCACGAGTTTTACAATTTTCTTTTGCATTTGACTCACCCACTTCTGATTTGACAGCAGTTTTTTCACTTTTAAAAATTTACATTTATCGAGTCTTTGCAAAGCACTTGGTTTCCATTGAAAAAACAAATCACTTTCTATTTAATCAAATTATATAATTTAATTAAATAACAATTATAATAATGAATAGAACTGACATAAGTTTAGGAAAAACACAACTAACTCTTGGTGATAAGTCCCTTTGCTTTTAAACCAAATATTAAACATTGAAAAAGCAGCAGTGCTTAGATGAATTTGAGAGAGGACCCTCAGGCTCAAGCATTTAGTATGCAGAGGGAACTAGTCAATGTGCTTTGGAGAAAGAATGGTGAGTGCTGGTTAATCCAGAAAACCAGTTAAGAAGAGACCAGTGAAGGGAGCAGCTAATGTGCTGCGAAATTATTCCCCAGTGAAGTTGTAACCTATGTAAATGTCCCATTATATGATAGGAGAATCTCGGTTTCCCTACCTTTGACAGCAGTCGATAATAGTATAAAACCTGTATATCAAACTAGATTATATAGAAATAATCTATGTTGATAGTAGAAAATTCCATCTTGGTGATTACAAATGAGACTGAATTTTCTTTTTCATCATTTTGCTTATTGATCATCTGTATTTCTTTTTTGTTTGCAATCTTAAGGTATTTTTACACAGTTAGCAGTTCGATCGCTGACTGACCTTTATTTCAAGGTTTCTAGACTGAGAACTGCCTCCATTACCTGGTAACAATTATTCTATTAACTGCTGTATTACTAATCTGGGACTGAACTATTGCCTCTTTCTCCCCAATCAGTCTCCGTCTGGTGACTCCCAGTAGGAACATTATAAGGGTCTTTGATTAAAAAGCCAGATACAAAAAGAGAGGGATCATTCACCAACAGAAGGGGGATTCAGCATGGGGGTTAGAAATATGTCTAGAAAAGCCTGCTACTTATATGATCTGACACCTCCGTCCCTAGCCTCTCTAACTAACATCCACTCCTACTGCTCCCCATTTTGCTGGCTTTTGTACTGTTCTTGGGACACACTGAGCTTGTTCCCACCCAGGGCCTTCTGTCTGTTGCTCCCTCTGCCAGGAATAGTGTTTCCCTAGTTATCTGCATGGTTCACTCCCTTACCTCCTCCAGGTCTTTGCTCAAGTGTCACCTTTACACCGGAGTCTACGTTGACAACCCTGGTTACAATTGTAACTTACCACCCCCACCGTTTTCTAACTCCACAATTACTTTTTTTTTTTCCTGTAACATCTACAACTTTCCTTATTCTATTTCATGTACTTATTTATCACATATGTTGTCTACTTCTGACTCCCATTACTAGAATGAAAACTGCACTCTATGGATAGACATCTTTGTCCATTTTGTGTTCTGATATACTCCAACATACCAGGACAGTGCCTGGCATGATCTAAGCATTCAGTGAAAGTTTTTTAAAAGAGGGGCACCTGGGTAGCTCAGTTGGCTGAGCGTCTGACTCATTTTTGGCTCAGGTCATAACCTCAGGATTGTGAAACTGAGCTCTGTGTTGGACTCCATGCTGGGCATGGAGCCTGCTTAAGATTCTCTCTCTCTCTCTTTCTCTCTCTCTGTGTCCTTCCCTCTGTCCCTTTCTCTCCCTCTCTAAAAAAAAAAAAATGTGTTAAATGAATGAATGAATTTTACAAAAAACGTCTTCAGATATGCAAAGGAGAGATGCAGGAAAGAGAAGTCCCGACTAGTGTACTCTATCTGGGAAAATATAAGTGCAACTTTAATCAGAGCCTTTTGAAGATATTACTGCTCTCTTTGTTGACCATCCCATAGGAGTGACTTTGGATCTTCAAACCACATAGGTCCATCCTTTGTAACTCTTTCAGATGGTCTGGTTTGCCCATGTAAGCCTATGTTGGTGTTAGGCAAAAAGCCACTCCATAACTAAAAGCTCTCTAGATTAGAGATTCCCACGCTCCAGTGCCAAACGATAACAGTTTTCACTGGAACTTCTCTCAGCTGATTCTTGAATGCTCAGTACTGGGTGAGTCAGCTCAGGATGTTATAACAAAATACTGCAGACTATGTAGTTTAAACAACAGACATTTATTTCTAACAGTTCTGGGCTGGGAAATCTAAGATCAAGGTGCTGGCAAGGTCGGTTTCATTCTGATGCCTTTTCTCTTGGTTTGTAGGTGGTTGCCATCTTGCTGTGCGCTGATAGGACCTCTTCTTTGGGTGCTTGAAGTGGGGGGGGGGCAAGCCCTCTGATATCTCTTTTTATAAGGATACTTAATCCCATCGTGAGAGTCCTACCTTTATGACCTCATCTAACCCTATACTTCCCAAAGGACCCATTTTTAAATACTATCCCATTGAGACTAGAGCCATACTAACAACACAAATAATCCAGATAGTCTTAAAAAGTGTATCTTTTCTTCAATTTAAACTTCAGAGAACTGAAGCTGCAAGGCAGCTAAGGCGACTAAACCTCAAAGAGCGACAAGTCCCTCCGAGGAGGGACAGGATGCACACACGCTTCCACGATTAGCAGAGCCTGGGGGGAAGAGGTGGTTTTCATGTAAGCAGGTGGGAAGAAATCTGCAAAATGTCAACAAATTCCTCTGGGCCAAATGTGGGCTAGGATATCACTTTAGAATAACTGAGAGCCCAATTCACAAGGGAAGTTCACAGTGATTTGCAAACTCTTTTCCATGGGCTTACTCTTGGAAAGACTGGTCAGGGCAGAAGACCAGAGAGCGAGCTGCTCTTGCAGCCTAAGCAATGAAGAGAGGTCTGCTTGCCATGGGGATAAAGGTAGGAGTAGGGAAAAGGCCCAGCCCCAAGGCGCAGGGGCATAGACTCTGCCTGATCCTGGGGCTGCACTGGGAGAATCAGGAACCACCTCCAGTGCCTAGCAGGAGCCTAGCATCACATAATAAGCGACAGTAGTCTACTGCTGACAGAGAGGCAAGGAAGAGCTTGGAGAGAAACGCCCTCGGAGGCACAGGCATGCAGGGACTGATGAACACTGACGGGGGAAGAGGAACACGGAGAAAAGCCACCCTTGCAGGAATCACATGAGGCGCAAACCCACCACTAGAAGAATATGAGGATGTGTGCTCTGAGATAATGTAACAATAAAGTTCAAACGGGGCTTTTAGAAGAGTTGAGATCTTTTTACTCTTTCCTGCCTTACACCTGGCTCAAAACTTCAAATCTCAAAAGAATGAGTGTTTGAGGGACGCCTGGGTGGTTCAGCTGATTAAGCGTCTGCCTTCAGCTCAGGCTGTGATCCCAGGGTCCTGGGATCGAGTCCCGAGTCGGGCTCCTGGATCAGCAGGAAGCCTGCTTCTCCCTCTGTCCCCTGCTTGTGCGCACTCTGTATCTCTCTGACAAATTAAATAAAATCTTTATTAAAAAAAAAAAGAATGAGTGTCTGAGATTTCGGGTGGCTCCACTCTCGGCAGCCAGAGAGCAGTGGGTGGCCCAAGTGGCGGCAAGGCGACTAGGACGTATAGGGCAGGAGCAATTAAGTTATCATTCTGCTGCACACATTTCTTTGGTCCTTAGTTTTACCATAAACTGTGATGTTCTATAATTCAAAATCGAACCTTGTGAGTGGTTATTTGTTCTGCCCATGTGAAGGGAAGAATCTGATTTGGGGAGTCCCATGCCTGTTGCTGTTCCTTGCTGTGGTCACAGTTTGGTTTTGTACCCACCTCTTGGTCCCTGCCCCGGTATTCTTGCTAGTGCAGCCAGACTAAGTGGCTATGGCCAGGATGAATTATAGGGAAATTCGTTTATCATCGTTTCCAGTAGAATAATTTTTTAAAAATATTACACTCTGGAAAACATGTACAGGCAATTTGGCTTATGAAATTTCTGCTAAAAAAATCAATATAACATCGATGATGTTAAATGTTAAGGTTACTTTTTAAAAACAATATTTCCTTAGATTCTCCAGCACATTCTCTAGCAATTCTTCTATGAATTCTGTAAACGTTCACAGGAGGCTATAGAAAGTGGAAGAGACAATTCACTTTCAAGGTTAAATTTACTTCTCGGAAGGCCCTCTACTTTATATTCTGCATGTGAACATAATTGCATAGTTAGGAAACACAGACTCAAATATGTTGATTACAATATAATTTCTATCACTTCATATATGAATTGCCCAAGATTTCAACTTCATATTTAAATACAACACATATTCAAAAGAGAAAAAAAAAAGTAACATTTACTCATACTGTTCCTCAGAATTTCAACTGATAATATGTTGATGAAATCAAACTTGGAATTCAAGATTACCTCGAAAGTGTACAGACGCACTTTTTCTTAAAAAAGTAACAACCACCTCAAACAACTGTTTTCTTCTTAAATGATGAGTTAAAAGAAACTGACAATTTGGTTTGTTTATAAATTACAACATAGGCCTGTAATAGGAAGAGCAGAAAAAAATGCCTTAATCTCAATTCCCTTCATATGCCAGAGGAGCTGGAGAAAAGATAACATAAAGCAAGTTCGAACATTTCTTTTGTTTGTAGGTGATGATGGTCCTTAAAATAAAGGCAGTTCCTACCTATATTAGAGCTTTGGTGTACGGATCTGATGACATACCAGTTTTCCAGAGAACAGTCAGAAGGATAAAAGAAATAAAGAAAAGCTCATGCCATTGCTTCTCTCTCTCCCTATCTTCAGACATAAGCTTCCACAAGACAAAAGTTGGTGGCATTATACATTCTGTCTTTTTCATATCCTCCTCAGGGTGAGAATGGTCTTTCTTATGTCATTTTTGTTTTTTCAAGATAGTTCTGGATCTTCTTTTTAAGGTATTTTAATTTGTAGAAGAATGTAGCAGGCACTTGGATCGGTTTGCTAGGGCTCACACAGTGGTTTAGAGCTAGCCCTTGTGACAAAGATGGTTTGCTTCAAGACTTAGTTTGTTATATACTTTCTGAATTAGTAGAACTTCAATTTTATTCCAGTGTAATTTGGACATCCAGCAAATTCTGTTTACAGTTTTTCTTAGTTTTTTTTTTTCATTTTTATCATGCTTTTTTTTTTTCTGAGCACGAGTTATATATGTTCATTATCTAAAATCCAAATATTACAGAAATATGTCTCCTATAGTCTTCCCCAAAGACGTTAGTTTAGACCAATGGACTTTTCATTATGTAGCTTAAAACAGTCTAATGATAGTCTGTGTTATGGAGAAACAGAATACTTTAGAAAATTAGAATGTAGTTAGGTTTCTCAGAAATTACCACAAGGTATGTGGACCTAAAGTTTCATGTATCTCTTCTGATCCTTCTTAGGTCTCATTCTGAGTCTATTCTCTCCTTATAAATTATGATACCACCATTTTCAATCCAACATAAAAAATAGCTCCAAGTTCAGGTTCAAAGATCTAACAATACTGTCAGTAGTTGTCCCAAAGAAACTCATTTTGTTTGAATTTAGATTTAGATTTTGGATCATTAAAAATATCTTTAGTTTACCTTCCAAATGATGACCGAAAATACAGACTAAAAAGAAGACATCAGAATTGAAAGAGTTTGGCTTAATATCATTCGTTTAAGGTTGACTAAAGGTTAGTTAAATAATGTTTAACTAAATTATATTTAGTAGTTTTATTATGCTGCTTATGTACAGTATACCTTACCTATCTGGAATTCACTTAACCAGCAAACTCATCTCCTAAGAACAGAGCTTGAAACCAAACTAAAACCAAAATAGATCACATGAACAAAAGCTCTGCTCCTCATGTGTAGAAGGACTCCCAGATCCTCCGTCAAAGCCAATTGCTCTTATGTAGCACATAATTTTATTAAGTTTTATATAGCCTATGGTTTTAATAAGCTTGGCTATCAGGTTTACGACCATCTTCAAGGTTAGAAGAATCACATTAGGAGAGCGGGGAGTTGTTTCTCCATTCAAGGACATTGGCTACTGTGAGAAGAATTATGTGCTTGATGACAAAGGGAAAAGAATAAAACAAACCTATAAATAACAGAAAAATTTCAGTTGAGATTTGGAATGACAGCTTCTTAAGTGGTCTGTTTTGTGCCCTAAGAATCACAAAAACCTCCTTCACACATCCAAAGTGTTTAAAGAACAATTCATCAGCCTAATTAACCAATTCTTTGCTCTTCTTTGAGGGTTAAATGTCTCTTCTGAGCTCTCTCAGTGGTAAGTACTATGGTCCTACTCTAGTCTCCTGTGGGTTAGAAGCGGATTGTCCACATTTTTGACCCTCTAATCTCCTTCTAACCAGCAGCACCACTCCTTCACATTCCTTCTCACTTAGAGCCCAGCCTATCTGGCTGTTAGTATGATATGGTAGAAAGGACACTAACTCTTTTTTTTTTTTTTAAAGATTTTATTTATTTATTTGAGACAGAGAGAATGAGAGAGACAGAGAGCACATGAGGGGGGGGAGGGTCAGAGGGAGAAACAGACTCCCTGCCGAGCAGGGAGCCCGATGCGGGACTCGATCCTGGGACTCCAGGATCATGACCTGAGCCGAAGGCAGTCGCTTAACCAACTGAGCCACCCAGGTGCCCCGAAAGGACACTAACTCTTGAGTCAAACAGATAAAGGTCTGAATCCAGCCCTGCCATTCACAAATTCTATAACCTGGGATGAATTACTTAACTTCTGTGAATTTCAGTTTAATCATTTGTGAATGAGGATGAGGTCTTACTATCATAGGGGTATTGTGAAAATTGAATATGAACATGCATGCCTAACTATGCACAGTATATAATAAGGGTCCATTATGCCATTATAAACTAGTGACCCTCACTCTCCTCTGGTAATCTTCAACTGCTAAATTTCTGATTATTCCAGAATCACGGAAAGCTTTGGCACCTGGCTCACTGGCTTCTTTTCTTTCTCAGTGCTTAAAATCATCCATTCAATATTGCTACCCCATTATTACTTTACTACTTTTCAGCAGCCCATTGTCAGGAGCTGACTTGTGCCTTGGTGTTGGATCTGTCTCACTATTTCCCAGATCTGTTCTACATCTGAGATCTTAAATTCCAACGTATGTTCTTTTGGTTACTGTCTTCTTTTCCTCCACTTTTTCTGTATTTCCTTTCACAAATATAGTCCAATAACTCTAGTCAAATAATTGCTTAATTGTCTTCTAATATACAAAGTCCACTTTCTTACTTTTTTCTCCTGGCCAGCCTACATCTGTTGACCCAAGACTTCAAACATTCATGCACTACTCTCTTCTCTCTTGCCCCTTGTCCTTCTAAGGTACCCTTCTAAAAATTCCTTTTCTATGTACAATCTAACTTTTCTGTTCATACAAATCCTTTATCAGATATATTTGTTGCAAATATTTTCTCTCAATCTATGTTTTGCTTAATCATTTTCTTAAATAGTGTCTTTTCAATGAATAGAAGTTTTTAATTATGAAGTCCAATTACCAAAATTTCTTGTATGGCTAGTACTTTCTATGTCCTGAGAAGTCTTTGTCTACTTCATAGTCATGAAGAATCTCTCATGTATTTTCACTGGAAGTCTAGCTTTTATATTGTGGTTAAAAAAAAATCATCTCTAATTATTCCAATTGTGTATTGTGAGAAGTAGGGGAAAATGTCCATTTATTTTTTTCATATACCTATCCAGATTTTTTGGTACCACCCGTTGAAAGACTTTTCTGCCCTCACTGAATTGTTCTGGCACCTTTATGGAAAGCAATTGCTCAGATGTGTGTATCTCTTTATGGATGCTCTATTCTATGATATTAATTTATTTGCCTTTCTTTATGCCAATACTACTGTTAAAAAACACATCTTTGTGGATTTTTGCAAATCTCTGCATGTCTTGTGAGCAGAGGTACTGATGGCCTTTGTTCTAGATTATTTTTTCAAGGATATTTATATAGCAAATAGTCTTGAAAATCAGAGATAGTGTCTCCCTCCAGAATAAAAGGCAGGCTCGTTTATTGTCTACTATAATAAATATAATAAAAATAATGTCTCCCTCCTAGGCAAATGTCAGGCAGGCTCACTGCCTAACATAAAAATATTTGGGTTCCCTAAACTCAGGATTCCTCTCCTGTACTGTGCTCTATTGTGTGTTCAGTTATCATCTGACGCTTTTTGTGTCATCCTGTGGGAACTGCTGCTCAGTGAATTGGCACCAATGCTGATAATCTGGCTATAACTATTGTTGTGAGTAATAAGGTCCTTTATCTCTGATCCTGGAGTGTTACATGCTCTGCCAGCATCCTTGAAAAGTGAGACAGGCTACCGATCCAGCTTATGCTCTGTCTTGGTGAACTTTCCATGTGTATTTGTAAAGAATGTATATTCTCCCTTTGTTGGATGTAGTGTTTTATAAAATCAATTAGTTTAAGTAGGTAACTACTATTCAAATCTTCCCTATACTTATTGTCTTTCCATCTAGTTGTTCTATCAATGACTTAGGGAGAAATTTTAGAATAACACTCTATTCACGCTTTTAGTTTTTGCTTTGTATATTTTGAACCTCTCTTCATAGGTGCATACACATTAATGACTGTTATGTATTTTTAATAAATCGATTTATTTTTAAACTATGAAATGTCCATCTATACTTGTGGTAATACTTCTTGTCTTGATGTCTATTTTGTCTGGTCATTCCATAGCCACTTAAACTAAAAATCTCCAATGGCTCCTAATAGCCTTCACAATAAATGTCAAACTCTTAATCTTGACATTCAAAATTCTTTATTATCGATGGTCTATGCCTGTCTCTCCAACATTAATATCTTGCAGTTCTGTCACCTGCACTGAGTATAGAGCCAAACCAAACTTCTTTAAGTTACTAAAATTTCCTATGCTCTTCCCTCTACTCTAGCTGGCTAACTTCTCTTTATCTTTAGAAATCTCCTGTTTGGAAAAAACTTATTCCCATCCCTTCTGCCAGAGTACACATCCTGGCTTTGCATTAGGCACTCCATTTCTGAGCTCCTACAATACCTTGCGGTTATCTATAGCATAGTTACTATAAAGTTGTTCTATAATTTTTAATTCTCTTGTCTATCTCTCACACCATAGTATAAGTTCATCAAGAAAAGGAACTTTCCTTTCATGGAGGTGCTCAATAAATGCTATTGAAAGAATGAATTGAACATGATCCATTAGCTGTTCACAGAGAGGATCATGAATCATTAAAAATATTTTAAATTATAGTTCATACGATCCATTTAAGAAGGCATGAAAGTACATAATAGGGCTTAAAAATGCTTCTGTCCAAAATACTTAGCGTTTTTAATGTGATGTACATATCCTCAGAAATGCAGAAAACTTGTTATTTAGAATAACATAAGTTATGAAGATTTGCTATGATTTATTGTTTGTTCTATATTTTTAATAACAGTGAAGGCAGACATTTTTTTTAATATACAGAGAATAAAAGGGGACAAGATAACCTATCAGGCAAAGTTACAGAACACTGTCTAGATTTCTCCTGAAGAGGTCTGTCAAAATTTCTCTTCACCTAAATGCATCTCCTTCAAGAAAGGTAGGTTCCTGACTTTTTGACCAGAGACTAGCAAGTCCTGACCCATTAGCTGCTACTTCTGTTGTATAAGTTAATAATAGTCTCCATTTATTATTTGCCATGGTTTTGTGCCTTTACTTATATCAACAAATGAAGAAGTGAAGCAATTTGCCTCAGGTAAAACAGCTTAGAGGTAGTAGACCAGTATTTAGTCTCAGGTCTGTGTGCCTAAGCCTGAAAGTAAATACCTGGAGTACTAGAACCCTTTCTGTTTTCACGCTGTGGACTGTAGTTAACCTAGACACTAGCCCACTTTTGGTGATAACCATGGATCAAACACACAGAACTTAGACTAAGTATTGTTGCTAGCTGTTTTCGAACAAAGCCTTCTTACTGGTGAATAAAATCTCCCTATATATTTCAGGTTTTCTATCTGTAACATTTTATTGATAATCATTCCTTATGGGACGAATAAAAATTCTTTGTAATAAAAGTAATGTCTGGCATTTGTAAGATATTATAAGACATTTAGAATAAAAACAAATGTCTTATAAACTCCTTTGAGCTGCTTGAAGAAATGTGTAATATTAAGGCAAATTATTAGCAGTTGAAATGTATTTCCCACAAATCCCACCAGTTGTTTTAAACGCAATCTCATGGTAACAGTTTGTTCAGCCAAGATTAACATAAGCCAATATACACATTTGTAGAAAAATTCAACCCAATTACTTTGAGAACATTGACATATTTTAGATTAAAATGCCAAAAACTCGATTTTCTTAATAATTAGGTTCAAAAATGACATTTTTTAGAGAAAAACTGTCCTTAAAAACACCTCCACGCACTTATGTTACATCTATTATACCAGATATTGAGTTGCATAAAGGGGCAAAAATTAGAAAAGCAACTCATCTCAATAGTTATAGTTCATGTTTTTTTCTAGTTGACATATGAGGCAGGTTGCCTTAAAGGTCATTAGCCACGTGTTCTGCAGATAAATCTCACAACTGTTGCTGTTTAACTTGGCAGGGCTGTAAAATATTAGAAATCTGTGATTGAAATCCTGGAAGTTTTTGCAAAGTCCTAAAACTTAAAAAATTGAACCCGTGGCAAAGACTGTTCACGTTTTTACTGTGTAAAATCAAACAATAGCACCTCCTGGCTTTCCTACCTCCTCAAATACAGCTACGAGCATCCCTTTATTGGCTCAGGGAAACATATCTACCCATATATACCAATTCAATGGGTTTATGTGATTTTTATTGGGACTTTGGGAGAATGGGGAGAAAGCCATCAGAAATATACCTATTACATTACTTTATTTTGTAGTCGGAAGATTAAGGAAAAAAATAAGAGACTATAAAGTTGAGTGAGTGTTAACAGACCATTTCAATATGAATACTAAGCAGGGACTAGCTAAAATTATTATAATTTCAGATGCTGTCTGCATGGAAAATTTAAACTACACCATGACAGCAAATCAAGAAGAGCATTTCAGGAGTTATGTATGCTGATGAGTAGAAGAAGGAAATTTAGGACTAGATCAATAGAGCAAATAGACTTTAACCATCAATATGAAACTTGTACTGGAACTTGGAGTTCTTATTCCATCATGACATGGTACAATCTTTCAGACATGTAGTTCTTGAGTTCTCTCAGCCTGGGACACAATCTCCCTTCTTCTTAAATACCCAGAAGAAGAGTATTCTGTTGATCAAGATCAAGGTCACATATAACTCAATCCTTCATCTAAATGACGATATTATTTCTTGTCTATACCATTAATTTTTACTGCCTTGTGGCTATTCCTGAACTATTACCTCAAAATGCAATTGAATTCTTAAGGTTTTCAGGGCAGAGACTAAATCCTTTGCCCTTGATATACTCCCATATGACTAGTATTGTATATGCATTTTAAAATTCACAGAAACCTGTCAGGTAAACATGGCTGATTGAATAAATGTGTTCATCTCTCTTCTCTCTCCCAAATTTCCAGCCAAATTATAGGAAGGAATAAAAAAGTTACTGATTTATACAATACGGGATAATGAGAATGGGAGAGAAGACAACAGTGGACTAGAAAGATAAAAATTGGGGAAATGTAGCATGTGGATGGAAGAAACACTTAATAGTGTAGGGGAGGATGAATCTTAAAAGCAAGCAGAGGGAGGTAACACAGTGCAAACCTATTCATTTGTCAAACTGTGGAAAGGCTCACACATTAGAGGTAACAATTAATCACAAGGAGAGGTATTATGGTCTGAATATCTGTGTCCCCACTCCCCAAATTCATCTACTGAAATCCTAACCCCCAAGGTCATGGTATTAGGAGATAGGGCCTTTGGGAGGTCATCAGGTCATGAGGATGAAACCCTAATGAATGGGATTAGTGCCCTTATGAAAAAGGCCCTAGATAGCTCCCATGTCTCTTCCGCCATGTGAGGGTATGAGAAGTCTACAGCCTGCAATCTGGAAGAGGGCTCTCACCGGAATCCAACTATGCTGGTACCAGCCTCCACAACTATGAGCAATACATTTCTGCTATTTATAAGCCACCCAGTCTATGGTATTTTGTTATATAACCTGAATGATGAGGGGTAAGATGGAGACTAAAAATGAATGAATTGGTTTAAGATACGAATTAGGATTAGTCAGTCATCTAGGTACCTATCCCGACCCCATGCAGCATGTGCCCACCCTTCTGCTGCCTCCAGAGGAAATGAAAAATTTGGTTTCGGAAGAAATTTAACCACAAGGACTCTAGGTTTGTGGTTGTCAGGCATAAAGATAGATGTGGGTAAACTGGCTAACTCAAAGCAGAATAGATTAAGTGAAAGTGTGTACCATGAATGATGAGAATACACCCTGCCCCCCTCTCCTGCTCAAATCCCAGAAAGCCAGTGGCCACCTCCTCCCTGAGGCAAGAATTGTTAGGATCTTTCTGTGAGGAAATTGAAGAGCCACAGAGAAAATAACTATACATATTGACATTTTTGTATGACCTAGTAAAAAGGCTAGCTAGCCACCCAAACCCCACAGTGAAGTAAGTGCACGCTCTCAACAAGCTTTGTCCTCTCATGGAGTTTCCAGTAATCCTTAAAGTATATCACCTTCACATATGAATGAGCCATCAAGGATCACCTGCCAGTTGGGGAATTCCTCCAACATGAAAGAGAGCAAAACAAACAGAGAAAAAGAACTTGACAAAAATAGAAGCAACCCAGAAATCAGACAAAGACTCTCAAAACACCCTCAGAGAGATAAAATGATGCTATTATAATAAAATAAGAACTAGGGCGCCTGGGTAGCTCAGTTGGTTAAGCGACTGCCTTCGGCTCAGGTCATGATCCTGGAGTCCCGGGATCGAGTCCCGCATCGGGCTCCCTGCTCAGCGGGGGGTCTGCTTCTCCCTCTGACCCTCCCCCCTCTCATGTGCTCTCTCTCTCTCATTCTCTCTGTCTCAAATAAATAAATAAAATCTTAAAAAATAAATAAATAAAATAAGAACTAGATGCTAAAATAATTAAATGATTGAACATTAAGAATGAAATCTTAGAAAATAAAAACATGGTATCTGAAATAAGAAAAAAAAATCACTATACTGATTGGAAGATAAAATCAAGGCAAAATCTCAGAAAATACAATAAAAGGCTAAAGGAAAGGAAAAGACAAGAAAAATGAAGGATCAATCCACTAGTTTTAATGTTTAAATAAAAGATGATCTAGAAGGATAGTATAGAGAAAATGGGAAGAAAAATTCATAACAAAATAATGCAAGACAATTTCCATTAATGAAGACTATGAATCTCCAGATTGAAAGTGACATTCGAAAGGTGCCTGGGTGGCTCAGTCAGTTGAGCATCTGCCTCTTGATTTCAGCTCAGGTCATGATCTCAGTGTTGTGAGATTGAGCGACACATCGGGCTTGGTGCTGAGCATGGAGCCTGCCTGGGATTCTCTCTTCCTCCGCCCCTCCCCCCAGTCGTTCTCTCTCTCTCTCTCTCTCTCTCTCTAAAAAACAAACAAAAACCAAAAAAACCCCCCCAAAAACCTGAGGGGGGAGGGAAGAAAGTGCCATTCAAGAGACTAGTATAATTAATTAAAGGAAAAAGGAAGAAAGTAACAAGTAAGTTAGACCCAAACCAAGGTACTGTCTCATGAAATTCAGACCACGAGAATAATGAGAAAATTCTTCCGTTCTCCACAAAAGAAAACAAACAGGTAACAAACAAATTATTAGGACTAAGAATAACATCAGACCTTTCAACAGCCATCTGAAGGAGAGATACCTTAAAAACTGATGAAAATGATTCTCAACCCTCATACTCTATCCACAAACAAATTATAAAGAACTTGAGAGAAAAATACCATGTCACTTTCGAAAAAGTAAGGTCTAAGAACATTTCCTTTCCATTTCCTAATTTTTAGGTAGTGACTCTAAAATGAGGAGTTAATTCAAGAAAAAGAGGAAAACATGGACTCTGGAAACAGGAGATCTAACACTAGAGAGAATTGAAAGCAGTTCCCCAGATGATGGCCAACCCAAGTGCCAGGATGAGAGAGGTGTGCTGCGAGCCTGGAGAGCAAGTTAAGAGTCGTCAGGGTCACTTCAGGAAAAGCAAAGAACTGAGAAATACCTTGAAAAAGAGGTCCAAGTACGTGGAAAAGTGAAACAAGAGCTGTTGGAAGCTGTGAGAAAAATTAGCAATGGATAATAAAGAAAACTTAAAATCGCTAAAAAAAAAAAAAAAGGAATAGGGGAAATGAAATTTGTTTTTTTGTTTGTTTTCAAAGACTATTTGGAAGAAGATGGGGCCCTCTAGACTGATCTTTGAGCTCACAGTAGCAAGTACTATGGAAGCCTCCAGTTTCCACTCTAGGCAACACGTCAGAGAGGAGAGAGAGGGTGCTCTCATTTTCCACCCATCCTTTAGGGTAGCGGAGACCTTCCAAATATTCTCTGTAAGGGCAGCAATGACGTTACCAGAGGCAAGGCTGAGGATCCCTGTTGGGAGAAATCCTTCTAGCTCGGTCCTCTAACTCCCCGGAAGTCTTTTCTCCTAACACTTCCGTTATTCTCTACCCGCCCTCCTCATTGGCTCCTCCCCCAGCAAGGAGGAAGGACTTCATTTTATTGGTGGATCTGAGGGAGGGGAGGAACTGGGCATGCCTGGTTCTGCTTTTCCTCTCATCTTGAGAGTCCTTTCTTCAGAGGCTGTGCAGATCGAGGCTTGCTCCTCTGTGCTGTTCCAGGTAGAGTTTCTTTCACTGGGAAGGCTCTTGAATGGGGAAGTCTGGCTGGTTATCCAGTGCTGCCAGTCACTGTGCGGGGTCAGTCTGCCCAATCCTGCAGTTCACAATTAGGGAGCCCATTGTTGCCCCATACCTTCACGCAAGCTTTCGGTAGTAGTAAAAGTGATGCTTTGGTTCCTCCATTGGCCAGCCATCTTGTCCTTAGTTGTTATTTATCGGGTTGAATCTAATTGACCATTAACTCTCTCAGGTATCTGGCTATCATTCCTTCGGTGTTCTCAGTTCTGTAGGATTTTGTGTGGTCAGCTTCGTGGCAGTGTATAAATACCATATATGCTAATTCTAAATTTAATAACCTTGTATCAAATTCTTCTTTGCATTCTTGGTGTAATAAGTCAATTACATAATGAGAAAATGAAGAGATTAAGTTAAATTTCCTCGATTTGCAAGTTACCCACATTGAAAATATAAAAGTTATCAATTGAAATATAGAATAACATTTTGTTTCTCTCCTGAGAAAATATGAAAGTGAGGAATATGAGGATTCAGTAAAGTGAATGGTTGACAAAAATGTCTACTTTCCTATTGTATCCTAGGAGAATGAGTTCAACTCAGATTAGGAATTGACTTATATAACAAATGTGCTTTGTAACATAAAATTATTGAGTATTTTCTATGTGCCAGGCGATGTTTTAATGCTAGGGATAGAGTAATCAACAAAACAAGCAAAAACCCCTACCCTTTTGGAGTCTTTCCTTCCTTATTTCTTTTTTCCTTTTTTCCTTTTTCTGCTTTATTGAGGTATAATTGCCAAATGAAATTACTTTCTCATGGACAAGGCAGATAATGAACCATAAATAGGTCAAATATGTAGTATGTTAGAAGGCAATGAGTGTGATGGGGAAAAAAAATAAATAGGAAAGTTGAATATGGAGTGTTGAGGTTACAGAGTATTCCTGGAAACAGGGTTGGTTGGGGTAGGGGCTGGACTAGGAGCAAGGTTTGCTGGGGGTGGGGAGCTGAAAGATGAGAATTGGAAGTCTTTAAAGACCTGGGTATGCCATGATTCCTTTTTTTTTTTTAAATTTTTTTTTATTTTTAAAGATTTTATTTATTTATTTGAGAGAGAGAATGAGATAGAGAGAGCATGAGAGGGGGGAGGGTCAGAGGGAGAAGCAGACTCCCCGCTGAGCAGGGAGCCCGACGCGGGACTTGATCCCGGGACTCCAGGATCATGACCTGAGCCGAAGGCAGTCGCTTAACCAACTGAGCCACCCAGGCGCCCCTATGCCATGATTCCTAATCAGGTAAGTGAACTTTATAGTGGAGACATCAAAGCCAAGGTAAGGAGGTTTTAGTAATATTACTCTGATGACCTTGTAGTTTTGAATGGGGTAGGGTTGGGGGTAAGAAATTGACTTTGTGCATGACTGTATCCAAATTTGTTGTGGTTTGGCATAGGCACTTGACCTTCTAATACTTTGACCTCTGGTAATTCCTCTCCTCAGTTTATCTAAATTCCATTCCCCCTTTAAGGCCTAGTTTGAGTTCATGTGTTCTGTGTGGCTTTTAAAATAGTTTGTTCATTCCAATTCCTAATGATCTCTCCTCTCTATGATTTATTGCATTGAAAAGAAAACTTTTTTTTAGATGTTCACGATGGTTGCACTTTTTTCTTTGTTGTTATTGAAGAATTGCAAAACCAGAGGACATGTATTTTAATTCCTTTATATTGCTTCCCAACATGCTGCAAGTGTGCTTGGCGCTCTATTTTATTATTGATTATCCTCATGATGATATTTGTGAAATCAGGTCACCTGCTCGCTGGAATTCTTTCCTGGGCTCTATAACACATACATAACAATGTTCAAATCCTTTAAATACCCTCAGCCTATGCTTATAGTTTTCTCTCCTGTCATTCTGTGCCATTTCCATGTTTTAAATAGTGAGGTTCTGAAAAGATAAACATTCAGCCAAATTTGTCATGCTCCCATCACCCAAGCTGCCAACCTCTTCCTCTGACTCTTACCTATCTGAGATACTTGGATGTTTTTTTTCTTTTTCTTTAAACAATTTAATTGATGCATAATTTCCATATTATAAAATTTATCCTTTTAAAAGTGTGCAGTTTGGTGAGTTTTAGTATGTTCACAGAGTTGTGCAACCATGTATCTATTTGCCGAATACCTTTATTGAGCTAAAAGAAACCCTGTGTTATCAGTCACTATACACTGCTTCCCTTTCCAGTTCCTGACATTTACTAGTCTACTTTCTGTCTCTATGGATTGGCTAATCTGGACATTTCATATAAATGGTCTTTTTATATGTGGTCTTTCATATATGTGGTCTTTTCTGTGTGGCTTCCTTAACATGGCATAATCTTTTCAAGATTTATTCATGTTGCAGTACTTATCAGTCCTTTTAATGGCTGAATAATATTCCATTGTATGGATGTACCACATTTTGTTTGTCCATTTATCACCTGATAAACACTTGAATTGTTTCTACTTTTAATGATTTTGAATAATGCTGTTTGTGGATATTTGTGTACAAGTCATTGCATGAACATATGTTATGATTTTTCTTGGATGTATACCTTGGAGTGGAATTGGTGGGTCCTATGGCAACTATATCCTTAACAGTTCTGAGGAACTTTTGAGGAACAGTTCTCTAAAGTGGCTGTACCATTTTATAATTGTACCAGCAATGTATGAGGGTTTCAATTTCTCCATATTCTAGATAACATTTGTCATTGTCTGTTTTTTTTTTTTTTTTTTTTTTTAATTTTAGTCATCTGAGTAGATATGAAGTGGTATTGTTGCAGGTTTGATTTTACTTTCCGTGATGGCTAATGATGATATTGGGCATTTTCTCATGTGTTTATTGGCTATATATATATTTTTTTTTTTTCAAGACATATCTATTCAGATCCTTTGCCTATTTTTCAATTGAGTTGTTTGTATTTTCATTATTGAGTTGTTAAGATTTCTTTTTATATTTTAAATACAAATTTCCTATTAGGTATATGATCTACAAATATTTTCTCTAATTCTGTGGGTGATGTTATCACTTTTTTGATGCTGTTAATTGAAATGTAAGAGTTTTTAATTTTGATGAAGCCCAATTTATTTATTTTTCCTTTGTTGTTTGTATTTTTGTTGTCAGTATTTAAGAAACTTTTCCTTACCCAAGATCACAAAGTTTTATTCCCATTTTCTAAGAGTTTTACAGTTTTAGATCTTATATTTATGTCTATGCTTAATTTTGAGTTAATTTTTGTATATGGTGTGAGGTAAGGATCCAAATTAATTTCCTTTGTGTGGATAACCAGCTGTCCTTGTACCATTTGTTGAAAAGACTGTTCTTTCCCCCCATTACAGTGTCTTAGCACCCTTTTCTAAAATCAATTGATCATAAATATATGGTTTTGTCTTGTTTATACGTCTGTCTTTAAGCCAATGTGACAAAGTCTTGATCAGTATAGCTTAGTAGTAAGTTCTGGAATATGAGACCTCCAACTTGGTTTTTCTCCCAAGATTGTTTTGGCTATTCCAGGTCCCTTGAATTTCTAGATAAAATATAAGATCAACTTGTTAATTTTTACAAAAAAAGCCAGTTGGGATTTGATTAGTGATTACATTGAATCTGTAGATCGATTAAGGAAGTATTTCTATCTTACTAATAATTGTCTTTCAATCCATGAAAATGAGATGTTTTTCCATTTATGTAGATTTTCTTTAATTTCTTTCAGTAGTGCTTTATAGTTTTCAGAGTACATGTATTTAATTTCTCTTGTTATATGTATTAATTGTTATTTTTGTGTGTGATGCTATTGTCAATGGAATTTTCTCAATTTTGTTTTTAAGGTGTTCATTGCTAGTGTGTAGAATTCCAAGTGATTTTTTAATATTGATCTTGTATTCTCCAATTTTGTTCAACTTGTTCATTAGTTATAATTTTTTTGTGGATTCTTTATGATATTCTATATACAAGACCATATGATTTGCAAAACAAAGATGGTTTTGCTGCTTCTATCCAAATCTGAGAGTCCTTTATTTGTTTTAGTTGTCTGTTTGCCCTGGATAAAACTTTCACTGTTGAATATAAGTTGTGAGAGCAGATATCTTTGTATTGTTTCTTATTTTAGGGGGACAGCATTCAGCTTTTCACTATTAAGTATGATGTTAGTTATGGGTTTTCTGTAGACATCCTTCAAAAGGTTCAAGAAGTTTCTTGTATTCTTAGTTTGTTAAGAGTTTTTTCTTAGGAAAGTGGTTGGGTTTTATTAATTATTTTTTCTCTGTTTATTGAGATAATCACGTGGTTTTGTCCTTCATTTTATTAATTAATCTCATGCATTGTACTGATTTTTGGATGATAAACCAACTTTGCATTCCTGGAATAAATCCTACTTGGCCATGTTGTGTGATTTTTTTTTTTTTTTAATATTACTGGATTCATTTGCTAGTATTTTGTTGAAGATTTTTGCATCTGTATTCATTAACAATACTGGTCTGTAGCTTTCTTTAATTGTGACATCTTAATCTAGTTTTGACATTATAAAACAAGTTCTTTTGTTGGGAAATGTCCTCTCATATTTTTTGAAAGATTTGTAAGAATTGGCAATAATTTTTCTTTAATTGTTGGGTAGAATTTATCACTGAAGTTATTTATCTAGATGTGGGCTTTTTTAAAGCTTTTTGTTAAAATTGAAGTATAATTGACATAAGATGTCATATTAGTTCCAGGTATACAACAAAATAATTAGATATTTGTATACAGTGTGACATGATCACAATAAACCTAATAACCATCTGTCTCCATACAAGGTTGCATGTTTTTTTTTCTTGTGATGAGAAATTTTAAGATTAACTCTCTTAGCAACTTTAAAATATGTGACACAATATTATTCCCTATAATCACCATGCTGTACATTTCATTCCCAAGACTTATTTTATAATTGAACTTTTGTACCTAGCTCCAAACCCATTTTGTTCCCTCCAGTGGCTGCTAGGCTGCTAGTTTTCATAGGTTTTAAGACTACTCACTGGTGTAAAGACCTATCATGCAGCTGGGAGAGAGAAATAGGAATAACACAAATTCAAATGTCACAAAGTTTATTGTTCTTGATATTTAGCCATTTTTCTTGAAGGAACACTCCTCAGATTGTTGAAAGCCTTTGGTTACTTTACATAGTTACAAAAAAGTTGATATTTACAATTTTTTCCCATGTTCCCATTTTTTCAGAGGCACTTTTATGGAGGAGTAGATTTTCAGAGGCACTTACTCTCCCATTCTAGAAGTGCTTCTCTTGGCTGTTCTTTTTTTTTTTAATTATGTTATGTTAATCACCATACATTACATCATTAGTTTTTGATGTCGTGTTCCATGATTCATCGTTTGTGTATATTGGCTGTTCTTTTTAACCACTTTTGCACAGAGCCAGAAAGAAGTCCAAGCAAAGACTTAACAGCTAGCTAAACATATGTAAGCCATAGACACAGACGAGAGAAGACCAACTTGCATACACTTTTCTTGAACATTGAAAATTTTTGTTTACAAAAAAATTAAACTTTTTCCACGTGTCAAGTTTTGTGCCATGGTGAACAAAACACAGTCTTGGCTTTTTTTTTTTTTTTTTTTTTTTTTTTTAGTGGCCAAAGGATAAAGTAACTTTGGATCAGAAAGATGATACCAGGCTAACAATTTTGAACTCGCAAGACATAAGGAAGAAGTGGAAGATTCCAAAGAGAAAAATATAACAGGGTCTGATAAAGGGTGTGATGTCAATCATGATCATGATTGAATGTAGCATTGTAGAAGCCAGAAGAATCAAAGTAGCACATTGCCATTTGATATAGTTGCTTTTATGCTAATCAGAAGTCTTTTGAGGTAATGTGAAGGGAACATATTTTTCTACCTTGTTTTTTCTAACCACAGATAAGGAAAAGTTTAGACTTTAAAAGATGAAGATGTGATGGTGAAATGCAAAACACTGGCTCTACTGATATCACCTAGAGTTAGTCAACCCATGTGAATTCAGAAATGTCTATATGTGATGGCCGTAATTTTAACACTTTAATAAGCCTCATCCACAAACATGAGAAAAAGTTGTTTTTTTTTTCTTTTTAAAAATACAAGATGAATTAAACAATGAATAAAAGAATCCTGCCCAGCAAACAGTCCATTTCTGTGCTTTCCCAAAATGTGAAATACTCAATTCTAGACATTACTCTTTCCTATGGTATAATTCACCTATGGAATTTAAAATCTTTTGCAAGCACTAATGGAGAGAACCATTTATTTTTAATTTCAATTTTGCTCCTGTTTCCATACTGCAAAGTGAGTCTGGAGAGAATCATATGACCATGTTGGTTGGTCTCACTATTACTGGTTGTCTCTGAATGTAGTTGTGTCTCATAGTTATTCAATTGTCCCTTATTCATCCAAGTTGACTCCCTTGCACATTTATCTCATTTGACCTTGAAATCTTCTTTTGTTCTGCCAAGCTTGTATACTCATCCCTGATGGTTTAATTGTGAGCAGACATAATTGATTATCTCTTAATTAAGGAAATGGTGTATATATATATATTATGAAATTTCCCAACTTTGTTTTCTTTTAAGCTATCTTTGTGCTTTTGTGCATCATCTAAACTGTCTTTGCTGTTTTATTTATCTTCTAATTTTTCCTGTTTCAAAAGAAAGTGTGTCCCTCTTCCTCCTCAAGGCTGGTCTACTTCTTGTGTCTAAGATCCCAATACTGCCATCTATTTTTGGACAATGTTTAACAACCACTTCCTCTTGCATTGTTATTTTTACCATCTCCTTTTGCATTTACTTTCTCCTAGACCTATACATTTTATGAAATTGCCTAAAATATAATCAAAGAAGTACAAAGAACCACTAGCTCAAAAATGTTCCCTTCCATTGTTTCATTTTTTTACTTTCTTTCATGGACTACACTCATTTTTAAGAACGTGTTATTTTCTGATCACAAAGGTATAGTATATGTATAGTTCAGAAAACTTGGAAAACAAAGAGTTCAAAGGGAAAAAATTACAATAGAAAAAAGTTATTAACATTTTAGAGTATAGTCTTGCATTATTTTTCTGATACTGCAGTTTTTTTTTCTGTGATAAACGTCGTACTATTCATTTTATATATATGTCTTGTAGTGTGTATTACAGATTGCAATACATTGGAAACATTTTCCCACATCAATTTTTTTTCCTACAATTTGATTTTAATGGCTTTATAACCTGCCATTGTATAAAGGTACCAAAACTTACTTGGCAAATTAATAAATTTTCATATTGTTATTGGAAATTATATTGTATATTTATTGTTTACTTTTTTATTGTTTGTCTCCCCTACTACTTCTATGGAAATAGGAAACTTGATTGTCTTATTTCCCATTGTTCAGTGTCTAGAGCAGTTTGGGTACACAGTGCTCACTGAATGGATAGCTGTTTGTTGTATGAGTTAGTATATCAATACATAATTAAATTATTTCTTATTTTTAATATTGTAAATGATAGTGCAAGAAAATTTTACATATATATATATATTTTTATCACCTCTGGCTGTGTTTAACATTTTCTCTTTTTGTCTTTAGTTTTCAACAGTTTTAATATATGTCCAGCTATTTTCTTTTTTTTTAAGATTTTTTATTTATTTATTTGAGAGAGAGAGAATGAGAGAGAGAGCACATGAGAGGGAGGAGGGTCAGAGGGAGAAGCAGACTCCCTGCCGAGCAGGGAGCCCGATGCGGGACTCGATCCAGGGACTCCGGGATCATGACCTAAGCCGAAGGCAGTTGCTTAACCAACTGAGCCACCCAGGTGCCCTGTCCAGCTATTTTCTTTTGTGTTTTTATATTTATTCTCCTTTGTGATCTCTGAACTTCTTGGATCTCTGGTTTGATGTCTGTCATCAATTTGGGAAGATTCTCAACCATTATTTCTTTACATTTTTTTCCCTGCCATGTTCTCTCTGTCTTCTGGAATTTTGATTACACATATGGATTGTTTGATATTGTGCCATTTCTCTTGGATGCACTGTTTTTTTTTTCACCCATTTTTCTTTTTGTTTTATTTTGTTAATTTCTTTTGACTTACCTTAAATTTCACTTATTCTGTTTTCTGATGGGTCAGGTCTGTTGTTGAGCCCACTGAAGCCATCTTCATCTATGTTAACTTCTGGCATTTTCATTTGATTTTTTTTGTTATGGGTTCAGTTTCTCCACTGAAATTACTGTCTGAATTTGCATGTTGTCTACCTTTTCTACTAGAGCTTTTTATATATTAATCATAGTTATTTTTTAATTACTAGTGTGTTATTTCCAACATCTATATCATATCTGAGATTGGGTATGTTTGTTGCTTTGCTTTTGACAATGTATTGTTTTTTATTTGCTTTTTGGATGTCTTTTAAGTTTTTCTTGGCATATGGACATCTTGTGAAGGATAGCAAAAACTGTGGGGTGCCTGGGTAGCTCTGTTGGTTAGGTTAAGTGTCTGCCTTTGGCTCAGGTCATGATCTCAGGGTCCTGGGATCAAGCCCTGCTTCTGTCTCTCTGCTCATCGGGGAGTCTGCTTCTCCCTCTCCCTCTCCTTCTCTCCCTGCTCCTGCTCTCTCTCTCTCTCAAATAAATAAATAAAATCTTAAAAAAAATGGATAGCAAAAAATGAGATAAATAATTTTTGTGCCTGAAGATGATGTAACAACTTTTTTTTTTTTTTTTCCTGACAGGCCTTTAGTATAGAAGGAAGTTAGGTCAGTTAGTTAGGAGTTGAGCTCTGTTTGCATTTTGTTGTTGCTATGGTTACCTTCTGTATAACACCAACTTCAAATCCTTTAGAATTATCTTATGCTCAGGGTGGGGACTGGTTTGCCAGAAAGATTTCCTGATGGCTGCTCCACCCTCTGTTTTATTTATTTTTTTAATTTTTAATTTTTAATTTTTTTTTCACCCTCTGTTTTAAACCTTACCTTCAGAGAGGGCCTCCCTCCGTGATCTTGTTCCTTTCCCAAAAGTACCCTGCTGTTTCTTGTTACTCAACTTTAGTTGCATCATGGTAAGGGTGTGTGTGTGTGTGTGTGTGTGTGCGCACGTGCACGCGCGCATGCACGTGCATGGTGGTGATGAGTATTTTCTGTTGTTCTGATTAAGATTTAAACAGGCATTGTGTCCTGGGTCCTGGGAGTCTCATGGGTCATCTCATGATGGGTCATCTCATGATATCTCTTACCCAGCTGGAGAAGACCTTTACTGGTCTGGGATCAGTACTTGTTTCTGCCCCTCCCCTAAGGGTAAAGAGCTTTTTCCTATTCCAATCCTTTAGCTAGAATGGGTTTTCAACAATGCCCTAAAATAAGGGAAACAGGTTTCCCTCCCTCCCTTTTTCAATAGTTTTAAGCCCTTTGATTCTAGGAGAGAGAGGAGAGAGGGATCCAAATCGGGTTTTGTGCTTTCCCAGGACTGTTCCCTTCCCAGGACTGCATTTCAAGGAAGGCTTTCTTAGTACTCTCACCGGTGTTTTTGCAAGCATTTGGGAAGGTCTGTAGAGACTGGGCTTGCAAGTGGGTGCAAGTTCCCCTATGTTTGCAGCCCCCGGGGTTCTGTGTTCTCTGGCTAGCCCATATTCAGCCTGTAGCTATTCTTTAAATATTTTAGTATAATTCTTATTACATGTGTCCAGCAGCATCTACCCCAGGTCAGCAAGTTCTTGCTTTCTGTCTTTGGAGGGCATTTCCTTAGGTTTCATGTTAGTTTGTTCCTCCCCTGCAACCTCAACTAATGATGGGTTCAAGTATTAGAGATTTTCCATCATTTTATTGTTATGTACTCAGTGTGAGATTACATGGAGCTTAAATATTGAGCCACCACACCTTGAGTATAGAATTGAAGCAGATAGTGAAGCCATAACGACTCAGGCAGGATAGCCAATCTATCCAGTTGTTCTATTCATAGCACTTGGCTTTTGAGGTGCTCCCAAACTGAAAAGTCTTATACCTTTTCCAGTAGAGGAGACACATCTACATGTAAGAAGTTGGAAGAATGATTCTGAGCCTTTTTAGAGTAGCAACAATGTAGTAAAAGAGTTGGATTTGCAATAATTCTTGTTTTCAAGTGCCTTTGATAGATGATTTTTTAAAAACGAAGAAGAAAACTGCTAAAAAGACAGCTGAGCTCAGAATAGTGCTGAGCAGTGCTGGAAAACCTTCTGGCCAGCCCAGCGATCTCATATCACAGCATCCATTTACCTATAATCTTAAAGGGTATTTGATCAATTCAACATTGTTAACATGTAGTAAGACTGCTAACTTTTTGGCATGTGCATTTATGTCATCTGGTTATACAAGCATGGAGCCCTGTTGATCAGATGATGGTGCAGCTGCTATTTATTGTAAATTTAGCCATCTCATTATAGGTGAATGAAATTCAAATAGTCAGAGTGTCAAGTACAATAAAAGCTTTATCTCCTTTCCTGTCCTTCCTGCCAAATACACACGACAAACACATTTCACTTTAGGAAAAGACTTAAAAGTACTCTGAAGTGCAAACTATTCAAAGGTCTCCAGTTTCTACAGAAAGAACACATAACAGCAAGGCAATTGCAAATCAGGCTAATCTTCAAGGTAATAGGATACTCTTTAAATCTCTTAAACTATGTCTCTTTTGTATATAATACTACAGAATTGTCAGGAGAAGAGAAAGGAGAATCCCATAGTACCTTTGGAACTTAAGTGTTAAAAATCATGTTCATTTTATATTCAATCATTTTAAAATGCAGGTCCCTAAATCCTGATCTGTAAAGTTTTCTTGATGGGATTGTATTGCCACGGAACGCTGCCAATGACACTGCTTAAATAGTAGTCTTCTTTGTTCTACCTGCTCTCTCACCCTTTTCTGTCACACCAAGGCTCTCCCTCTGTGCCTTAAAAATTCTATACAAACTCATCATTTTTATACAGCTTTCACAGATAGATGGCCCCAGGACCTGGTCTCTGAGCAACAGTATAGCCCTCATGTCTGATTCTTTGCACAGCTGAAACTAGCTGTGTGTTTTAGTATGTGTTTTTATATACTTACATATTTATATTTATCCTGCCTGACACTAAGTGATATGCTTTTCAAATACAGAGAACATATCTACTCCCCTCACACTTCTCTACAATATCTGGTATACTGCTCTTCTTTGTAGTGTGCGTTCGAATTAGATATAAAGTCAAGCTCTGAAAGTACAGACATTTTGAAAAATCTTACTAGCCCACTATAACTGCAAACTGGCTGGGGTATAATATGCAAAGGAAGGATGCCAGTTTTTCTTGAGCACAAGATTAGGGGCAGGCAACAATTTAATGTATATATTTCTCTTAAATTCAGCTATCTATCTATATCTATCATGTGTGTTTGTGTGTAATATAATGTGTGTGTAATTATTCTAATTTTTATATATAGGAAAAAATGAGCCCAGAAATTAATAAATTTGCACAAGGTCACACAAGTAATGCTTTGAAGAGAGAATTTATTTATTTATTTTTTTTAAAAAAGATTTTGTTTATTTATTTTGGGAGAGCGAGCAAGCAAGTGAGCATGAGTGGGGGAGGGGCAGGGCCAGAAGGAGAGAAAGAACCTCAAGCAGACTCCCTGCCGAGCATGGAACCTGATGCAGGGCTGGATCTCATGACCCCAAGATTATACCTGAGCTGAAACCCAAGAATCTGATACCCAACCGACTGAGCCCAGGCGCCCCTGAAGAGAGAATTTAAACACAGGAGTATTTGCATATAAAGTCAATGCTGTAGTCAACCACTGACTCTCCATATAAACTTACCAGTAATTATCTTGACTTCCAAATGGGATCCCTATGCAGTGAATAACTCATTGACTACCCCCAAGGTAAGACCTTGGCATCCTTGTTTAAGTACCAGTTTTAGAAAGAAACCATATCAGGGTACCAATTCTAGAATGATCTTCTATTGATCTTATTATTGAGACCTGATGGGTGAAAAAGTCCACCTGGGTTTAGAAATATCTGCTAAAAATAATACTTAAAGGTATTACTGCATTGGGTCTTTGGAAATAGAAATGTTAGTTGACAATAATTAATACTGATTTACTAAATAGCTGTCCTAGACACACGTACAGTATCCTTTAACTAGGATGGAAAATGCTATTTAAAATAAGAGCCAACTGCAGAAGCTTTTGTATATAAGGGGAGCAACCAGATTCCTATTGGAGAGATGACCTTTTGTTTGGAAATGGAAGAGATGACTGACAGATATGACAGATTCACTCTTCCTGTATTCATGGTCTAAACCAGAGATTTGGGAGCACCTGAGAAACTTTAAAAATTCTGATGTCGGGGACTAGGACCCAGGCATCAGTTTTTAAAGCTCCCAGGTGATTCCAGTGTACAGCAAATTTGGAAAACATGCTTCTAGAATCTTGCTTCTCAAAGTGCAGTCCTGGGTGCTTATTAGAAATGCAGAATCTTGGGCCCCACCTCAAGTCTACTGAATCAACGTCTGTATTTTAACAAGCTCCCCCAGTGGTTTCTTTCTTTTTTTTTTTTTTTTAGATTTATTTATTTATTTATTTGTCAGAGAGAGAAACAGAACACAAGCAGGGGGAGAGGCAGGCAGAGGGAGAAGCAGGCTCCCCGCCGAGCAAGGGGCCCGATGCGGGACTCGATCCCAGGACCCTGGGATCATGACCTGAGCCGAAGGCAGCCTCTTAACCGACTGAGCCACCCAGGCGTCCCCCCCCCCCAGTGGTTTCTATGCACATTAAAGCTCAAGAAGCACTGGGCTAGAAAAGTTTTCAACTCAAGATGTGCACTAGAATCACCTGGGAGCTGTTAAAATATGATATTCTGGCCTCACTCATAGTGATTACAGTCCATTTGGTGTAGGGTGGGGACTGGACATTGGTATGCTGTATGCTTCTCAGGTTTCCAATGTGCAGTTACGATTATGAAGTAGGAGGCAAAGCTAAGCACTGAATAACTTTACATAAAAGAGAATCTAGAGGTTTAGGTAGCCTGGAAGATAGAGATTAGGGACACTAAAAAAAGGGGAAGTTTAAAGATGCTTATGGTGGGTGATGCAGCAATGTGTTGGGAATGGGGGCTCAGAGAGGAAAGATTTTTCCAGTGAGAAATTTCCATGGTGGTGGGGAAGGAAGAGTAGAGATTGGTTGAAGGACTTTAAAAACACAGATGTGTAATATTCAATTTTAGGTTGTTGGGTTTTTTTAAAATTAATTAATTAATTAATTAATTAATTTGACAGAGAGAGACACAGCGAAAGAGGGAACACAAGCAGGGGGAGAGGGAGAGGGAGAAGCAGACTCCCAGCTGAGCAGGGAGCCCGATGCGGGGCTCGATCCCAGGACCCTGGGATCATGACCTGAGCTGAAGGCAGACGCTTAACGACTGAGCCACCCAGGCGCCCCGGTTGTTGGTTTTCTTACAAGCAAAAGAGGTGACAATGAGAACATCTGACTCTAGTAATTACAATTCTTGTGACATGTGTAAAATCCTCACAAGATTATGAAGGATGGAGTTTTGAGCTATTTAAAATATAAACTACAGGAAGAGTAACCCCAGAAAGTTAGAGAACTTAGAGTTGGAGGCATCATCTTATCAGTCATATGGGAAACAAACACATTGTATAAAGACAGTTTGTCCTTTGAACAGCAGCTGTTTCTACTGCTTCAGGAATGAGTAGTACCTCTCTAGCTTGAGTCTAGGTTGGTAACTCATTCTGGCTTTTTGGTTATCTAGCCTTCTCATTACTCACTCATGCTGCCTCCTTCTTGAGATCCATGTTGTTCTTTTAGTCAGAGGATCTTTCTCATGTCTAGTTATTAATGCATGAAGACTTTTCATCTAACTCTTTGGCTCTGGTTCTTTATCATCATATCCAGACACTCCTAAGCAAGGAAGAAATTTTTCTGATTGTTGAGTGCAGGATACATCCCTTTTAAATAAGGAGACAGAAACAAAACAAAGCCAAATGACAAACCCAGAATTCTCTCTCCTTCTGAAATAAGAGGGGTCATTTATCTACGCTTAACTAATTTCAGAGGGAAGTGTGAAAAACTTCAGATGACATGGATGTGAGGCATCCATGTCATCTGTGTTAAGCTTGAGGACACATCCACACTTAGTGTGGCTGTATCTTGTACCTAAGACATTTAAACCAAGGGGAGTATTAGGTGTAGTAGTGAGAGCTTAAGTTATTGAGCAAGCAGATTCTCAAGGGAGGAAATGCTTTACCTCATTTCATCTAACCTCCTGTCTCTCCTTTCTGAAAGAAGGAAAAATGGACAAGAAGTAGTTGTGGAGGATTTTGTGTCTAAAGTGTAACATGTTTGATAAAAGTGCTATTTTTCTGTGTACATCTTACCTTGGACTGCAAAACAAGCAGGGCTTCTTTGGGGCTTTTGCTCTGGCAGTGAAGTAGCAATGTAAAAAACTGGAAAATGACCAAGGCTGAGAGTGGTCAGTCTGAGCAAGGGCAAGTGTAAAAGGAAAATCAGAGTTGAAAGAAGGTAAAGTGATAATACCAAGGTACCCCATTGCCTTATCTATCAGGTAGAATATCATTTTCACTATTTAATATTTAGCAGAAAGTATCTTTAAATAAGAACACAGCCCATGCATGAATCTCATACATTTTGCTACTTAGTAGAGTAGAACCACATTTTTTCTTTGTGAGTCAATATGCCATAAAATGACTAAAATTAATTTCCCCCCATCAATCTTTACTTCATGTTAGGTTACAGACAGAGAGTGAGCAAAGGATATCTAGGAAACCAGCCCAGGGTCAAAGGAAGAAACTGATTCAGTAATTGGAGCAGTAGTCTGAGGTCATTTAGTATAGAGGCTGCCCCCCATACCATTGGACTTACCACATAGGGAAGAGATGCTAAAAACTGGCAATTAGAATAGACTAGTAGGTGGGAGGAATTCAGTGAGTTCAGTGTAAAGTCTGAAGTCCTCAATGGTCTTGAGATGTTCAGAACATCAGCATGATGCTCATGATAAGGACTCTTTGTTACCAAGAAAAGGGTAAATCCTATTCTCTGATATGAGCAGGAGGAGAATTATACATCTCAGCCAGACTTTCAGCAAAATGATTACATTGTTTTGTAATGGGATTTAAGGGGTTACATTTTCATTATTGTAGATATTCACTTATTTGGAAGACCTTCCTGGGACATCAACTGAATAGCTAAGGTGTCATGATATAAACATGGAGTTTTCTCTTAGTTACCAAATAACATGCTTCTTCCTTATCTAATACACTGCTTGCATCTGTCCTTTTAACCTTGTATTAATATCACCATTGAAAGTTAACTTAAAATTACATTTTTTAGTTGCTTATTAAAATATATTGGCATGATCGTCCCTCTCTTCCCTTCCCTTAATCATGCACTGAGCCCACTTTCCTCTCCCCATACACTTCTCAAACCCTGATCAAACATAATTTGATCAGAATGCTCTCCTACCTTCTCTTTAGCTTGTCTGCTCTGTTTCTCATCTTTTTTATTGAAACTAACACCTAGACAATTTGTTTCTCGGTCATTGTCATTGCTCACCTCCAATTTTAGCTCTTCAGATGGTATCACACTTCTCTCTCAACACATGCAACTAATTCAGCCACTCGACATGTTTACTCCTCACATTTATACAAAACACATTTAAACATTCACTTTTCATTTGCATCTGCATTTCATACTGTTTCGAAAAAAAGAACTCACACAAGAGAAGCATCTGCCAGAGCTCCAGTTCTTGCAATTTCATTGTGCTTCTTTTCTTCTTTTTTCTTCCTTTTTTTTCTTCATTTGGTAATGAGGGGAACTATAACATGGTTATGTAATACTTGGCTGACCATGTCAAACAAGGTACCAATATTTTCTTAAATTTACACCTATGTAAATATCTTTGAGAGTGATCTTTATGTGTGTGTGTATTCCACATGGATGGATGCACACGGTCACGTATAGAGCATGTATTTATAACAAGGTTCGAAGATTGGCAGCTTAACTGCCAATTCCTATCAGACAGGAAACAAACCAGTCTCTTCTTTAGCACAAAACCACCAAAGAGACAGTGCTGTCTGGCAGTTGCTTTCAGGTGAATGATCAATTGTTCCTTTGCTTCCAGTTCTACTAGTGAAATTTCCACTGTGGACCAGAAATTCTCCAACGCCACAATTTACCCTTTCAGTACTTTCACCCTCTTGCCCAGGCAGTAGATTTTATCTTAAGCACTCAGGAGGTTTTCTTTCACTTAATTGTATCCATATAATAATTTCTTGATCTCTAACTTCAGCATTTGCTCAAGTGTATTTAAATAACAGCAGATGATGCTTGCCGGCAGTGTAGGGGTAAGAAGACAGGCTGGTTTGGTAGCTAAGCAACAGGCCTAGAAGTGATAATTTATAATCTGCATTGCTTTGTGACCCTCAGCCACTTTTTTGCCTAGTTTCATTTCTGGTAAGATGGGGCTAGTAGGCTGATAGTGGGTATTTACATGACTTCTATTAGATAAATAGACAAAAAATATTAGGTACTTCTTAAATCACAGAATCCCATTTTCCCTGTAACCTGCAGTGAAACTTTCTTAGACTGTGGGATTTTGTAGTTAAGGCTCCCTTTGTGGCTGAAGTATATCTAAAAGCCACTCTACGTGTCATTGGTTTTCCCCTTGAGATGTAGGTTAACCATTGATTCTATACGCTACTAACCTCACCATATGTGACCTCAGGAAATTGATTAACCTGTCTCCTCCTTCAGGCTACTATTGCCCCCATGCAATAAAATAAACAAATCAATCTTTTTTATGTACTTTCTTGTATTCATTTGTCTTTCAAAGCTCCTCAGTTTCTCTTTTCTCAGCTCTGCAATTATTCAGAGCCCATGTAATCTGTTGGCTGGAAGCTTTACCTCCACTCCCTTTCCTGAGATATGAAAAGCTTCTCTTGCTTGGTAAACAAAACCTATTAGTAAGAGTTTGTGTTACAAGTATCTATTATACTGAAAAAAACAAAACAAAACAAGAAAAAACCCCGCCAACCCCCCAAGTATCTATTATACTATAATATCTTGGCTTAGAAAACAATTTACCATTTAGAAATGCAGGTACCCGATGAACAAGAATTTTCGTGAGGGATTTTTAACACATCACACTAATGGCATTAATAGAGCTAGGACACACCACCTTGGTCAGAAGGGAATACAAACAGTGCCCGCTGCACTTTTCTCCTCAGGAAATTCTTGTCTTGTAGCTCCCAGTGCCTGACAAACATGGTAATGTGTCTGTAAATTTCAGCGGACAGAAACACATCAGGTAATCAGCAACCTCAGAAAGTAAACAAAGCTGAGCCACTGAGAGTGATCCCCCAGCAGCCAGAAGGGTTCTTGGAGGTGGTATTAGGAAAAGCACACCCAGACAGGAAGGAACACGGAAGATAATTCTCTTTATCCTGGGTGGTAGACTGCCCTTCAGTCACTCCCAGAACGCTGAGACATTAAATACTTGCCTGCCTCCTTTGGCTGGTAATTAGCTGGTAGACCACGTACCTTGATGGATGCTTTGTACTTTGTCATCAAGACCCTTTTCATCTCTCTTTCTTTTTCTACTTTGAAGAGTTAAACAGACACCATAAAACTGTGGAGAATAGTATAACAAATACCAATGAACCCACCTGGAATTTAAAACTGGAACCATTTTCACATGATGCTCTGGACTTAAAGCATAGCTAACATTGGCTTCCTTTTCTTCACCTAGTCCCATTATCTTCCCTGCTCCTCTCATACAGGGAACTGTTTTATGAATTTGAAGTGATTTTTCCAGTCAGTTTTTTAAAAACTACTTATAAATTTGTTGCAGAAACAATGGTGTATGTGTAAAAACTTAGATAAGTGATCATCTCCTTACTCCATTTAATTATTTCTTCACTCTCAACCCTTATTATACTTTTGTTGCCCTGTCTTTCATTTTTTTTTTTTGTGCATGTTTGTTCTCCTCATCTACATCTTTATCTGGCTCATTCTGTTGCCTTCACTTTTTTTCCTTCCTCATCTTTGTTCTTGCTTCTTACTTCTGAGATACATGTTCACACGTGCTCATCAGCGTGTGCGCGCATCTAACCCGTACACTCCAAGAACTGCACAGCAAACCCTAGCCATCCTCTTGCTGGCGGACCTTCCCAGATTTAGCCTCCAGTGATGTGGTCCTCACTACCAGAAAAAGAACAGTAAAGTCCACACCAACAGAGGGGGGTACACAGAAGATCACGAAGTCTCTGACCTCTAGATTAACTCAAGTGTCTGATAATCAATCCTCTTATGGAAAATGACCCATTTGTGGGTGATATATAAGCCTCGTGAATGAACAGTGCATCAAATAGTGCATTCAAATTAATGTGGCTGGCCCAGTCCTATTTTGCTCTCTCCTGGTGATGGAAGCAGCTGGAGTTTCCAACTACAACTTGTACAGTGTTAGGAGAGATTTGACATTTAAAAGGATCGGGATCCACTTTCACCCTGATAGTTTTGTAATTAGGTCTTGGGATTTCCCTAGAGCATAGTAAAATTATTCTCTTTACTGTATATACCTCCTGTTGCAATTCTCTGGTCCACTTACTGAACTCCCACTCAGATCAAAGGGCCACATGTTTGACTCACCAGATTCTTGGCCAGCTCCTGCCCTCTCCTAGGTTACCTGATGGGTTTGCCATGTGGCTTCTCTACCACATGCTCCTGTCCTCAGTCAAACACTGACACTCGTATTTCCTTGTATACTCTTGATTGACCTCTTCCTCTTGCAAGAGATCCAGAGAGCATACTTGTACTCAGGCAAATATTAAACCTTTTCCAAGGAGCTTGAGTCATTATGGATATCCTGCTCTTCATTTTCACAAAACTTTTGTGGTGCACAGGGGTGCTGAAGGGAGGAGGCAGAGAGGTGACGTACCCTTTCCCCCAGTGATTTGATCTTCTTTGCCCACTTCTTTGCTACATAATTAGCCCTTGCTTTATTTGCAATTTGGTTTCATCTGCCCAAACGGATTTAACTTCTTTGAGGGTAAGGCTCATGACTATGTCATTCAGTCTGTTTGTATGAAGCAGGCCCTATCTACAGAGCTCTATGTCATAGGCATACTGTAGTTTTTTTAGTTTCCTGAATATGGTCTTCAGTATACCCTAGTCCCTCGAACACAGGGTTATCTTTGCCTGAAACATCCCCAGTAAACCCTTTCCCCACTCTGACTCCCATCCCAGTCTACCCCAGATCTACATCTAGCTAACTTACCTCATATGGTTTGTCTCAGTGTAGATATCGCTGTCTCCAGGAAATCTTCTTTGATATTCCAAGTCTGAGAGCAGTCTCATCATCACTTACCACGTTCTGTCCTTATTGCCGACATGCCCGTATGCCTCCCTGACTAGACTGCAAGCTGCGGCTGTCGTGTTTAGCGTGCGCCTTGAATGCCGGGCACAGAGTCTGGTACACGGTGAAACTCTTTATATGCGCCAGTATTATATAGATCTAGGGGGCTCTTACTTTACTCTGTCCCACAACCTCGTAAAAACATTTAACTTTTTTTTACCTGTCCATTTTTCTTTTTCTAGTCAATTACAGAGGAAGGAAAGTTGTTTTACTCTTAACCTGTTCGTGAGTGAATGCACTGCACAGATTGACCTAAGGGAGGAGAACAACACCTTTACACATGCTTAGCTACTGAGTTCACTTGGCTAAAAGCTTGAGTTCAATGAGTATAAAATTCACCTTGCTAAAATCCTCACCTTAAAGTGTATGAAGTACCTTAAGCAGAATCCATATTTCAGTTTAAGAAATTCAAATAATGCTTCTGATGACACATTCACCAACATCTCATATGTGTACTATATATACAGCCTTTTTATCTCAGGATTTCACATGGCCTTACCAAAACTAATTAACTAGTGGAAACAAGATCCCGTGTGTAGAGGTAAAGAGATGGCATCACTAACTCCTTTTATCATTGTGAACTAAGAAACTCGTAGATTCTTATCCACTAATGAGAAAGTATACATTCAAAGTTGTATTAGTCCAAGGTGTTTCTTAATCCAGCAGACTTTCCTGCCCTTTGGCAATTAGTCGTGCTTATATAGGCTGCCTGTGCAATAATGATTTGAAAACTTTTGAAACGTTGACCCCTGAGTGTGTAGCTAAGCTGAACAACTTCTAGAAGGAGTCAAGTGATTATTTTTCCCATCCCTTCTTGTATGGTTCTTTCTGTGTGAAAGGAAAAAAAAAATCTGGTGAATCATGTCAAACAAGTAGAGAAAAATGGCCCTGAAATGTACAAAATGGCAGAATACTGACTCATCACATTTACACTTACGTTATAGCTTATTTTAATATAAATTCAAGCTGCTAAAATTACTCCCACAGACAGCTGTGTAAAGTCACTTCCCCTCCCCACTCGCACATTTTCTTGTAACCAGAATCTTAGAGTAATTCTTTCAAATGTCTGTAGAGGAGAAGATGAAGATGACATATCCGTCTCCAAACGAGGAATCCACCTCAGTGTGGTGACCATTTCTGGAGGAGGTACTCCGGAGAGCTGCAGTTCCTCTTGCTCAGGAGATTCTGCTCCTGTCCAGCTCGAATGCATGGTCTGCTATTGGGCCAGTCTCCTCACTCTGTGGAATAGGTGCCATGGAGGAGCAAGGCGCAAAAGTAGGTTCTGGATTCAGAGAATCTTTGCGCAGATATTCTCTCTGTTGCCTTCCAGCTCTGTCACTTGGATGGATCATCTCTCACTTACACTTGCTGCCCAGGCTTGTGGTGAGGGTGATGTTAGATCATGTAAGTAAGGTGGCTAGCCCTCTCACTGGCACATAGTAGTTACTCAATAAATGTTAGCTCCTTCCTCTCTCCTCTGTGCTCTTGCACACTCTCTTTCTCTCTTGGCAGATTCCCTTCTTTCTTGTCACCTTCAAGGAGCAGTACTTAGAACACTCATTCTGAGAGTTACTTTGTCATTCCAGTCCATATTGATTGGCATTTGGCTTTAAGTTACTCTTAGTTGGGTCACCAGTTTGCTATTACATTTCTAGTTATATGGGTAGGTGTATTCTGAATATTCAGCAAAAATGTCTGTTGGACATGTATTATTTTTACCTAGCTGCCCTAGTACCTAACAGTGTGGGTAGGTAATCAAGGGGCTCTAAACTATATAATTGATTGTTATTAGCTAGGACCCAGCAGACATGTAAGATGTTGATAAGGCTAAGCTCTAAAAAGACAAACACAGTGCTTTACCCACTTTGGGGTTTCAAGCTTCTAGTTAATTAAACAGTCATCCTTTCATTCTATGAGCTGACCTACTTTTTAAGATAAACTATCAGCTGGTTGAGGTTTCCCCTCCTTACATTCTTCTCCTACAGAAATCAAAACAAAACTAAAGTTTCTCACTCTGTTATTGCATTTGAATTTCAGGGACTTTGAATAGCTAAGCGCATATTGTACAGTCCCTCACTCTATTCGTAAGGATTTAGATGATGGGTTTAATGTTGGTGGCATGAGAAAACAAGATTCAGGGAAGATAACCAGTAACATTCCTGCCAGATGTGATCAAATATACTGAGGAAAGACGACATAGGGACTGTTCTTTGGGAGCTGCTAACCAGCATACGCTGAAGATGAGATTGAGTTAAATGTCGCTAAGTATTTTTTAAGTACCTAAAAAATTCACAGCCAGAGCAATTGCAGATTACTAGATAAACAAAAACATCTCAATGTTTATAAATAATTTCTTTCAATAAATCAGTGTCACTCGAAAGAAATTATTATCCATCATTAAAAATATAAATCCTTGCTGTGCCTCACCCTAGAGCACCTTATGTGGAGTTGCCCATTTGAGAAGCAACTCAAATGCAAAATAATACTTTCAATTCAAGAGTCTAATATTGCGACTTTTCCCTTTAGGGCTAAGGTAAATTTGCCTTTTACTTTGTTCAGAATAGTGCTGGTTTATGCCTGTTGTCCTGACATAATTATGCATTGCACCCACTTTCACTATCAAAAAGTTTTTTTTTTTTTTAAAGATTTTATTTATTTGACAGAGAGAGATACAGCGAGAGAGGGAACACAAGCAGCGGGAGTGGGAGAGGGAGAAACAGGCTTCCCGCGGAGCAGGGAGCCTGATGTGGGGCTCGATCCCAGGACCCTGGGATCATGACCTGAGCCGAAGGCAGACGCTTAACGACTGAGCCACCCAGGCGCCCCTATCAAAAAGTATTTTAATTTGAATAATAATTTTTTCTTTATCCTTTTTGGGATCCTAATTGCAGCTCTTTTTGTTTTCTGTGTTCATAGCATTTTATAGCCTGGGGCCTATCTCTCCAGATTGGTATTTAGTGCCTGGCATATTGTGGTTCCCCACCCATGTTGGCTAAATAGTTCCTGTTATTTGTTCAGTTGTGTCCCCCTACAAGATACGTTAAAGTTCGAACCTCTGTTACCTTATTTGGAAATATGACCTTTTTGGGAATTCAGTATTCGAAGATACAATCAAGTTAAATGAGATCATACTGGATTAGAGTGGGTCCTAAATCCAATGACTGGTGTCTCTATAAGGAGAGAGGGATTTGAAGACACAGAGGTTACACCAAGGACAAGGCATGTGAAGACTGAGGGAGAGGTTAAATTTATGCTACCACAGCTGAGGAATGAGAAGCATTTCCAGCAACCACCAAAAGCTAGAAGAGACAAGGAAGGATTCCTCTCTAAGGCCTTCAGAGGGAGCGTGGCCCTGCCAACACCCTGATTTCAGACTTCTGGTTTCCAAATTGTGAAAGAATACATTTCTGTTGTTTTAAGCCACTCATTTTGTGCTAATTTGTCATAGGAGCCCCTAGGAAACTAGCACATTTTCTCATTTCACCTGTTCTGGAAGATGATTTTGGGTTCACAAAGTGAACCAAGTCTTTTTTTTTTTTTTTAAAGTAGGCTCCATGCTCAGCATGGAGCCCAACATGGGGCTTGAATTCATGACCTTGAGACCAAGACCTGAGCTGAAATCAAGAGTCAGATGCTAAACAGACTGAGCCACCCAAGTGTCCCTCTATTACCCAGGTCTTAAATCAGACCATCCCAAATGTGTACTTCAAATGAGGTAAAATATATCCTCAGTTTTGGCCACCTTAGAAAGTCTCCCAGACTGAATTTTGCATTTGACATAGAGTCTATATTTTAAAGTAGGATCATCCCCATCATATTCTTCAAATTTGGTGAAAACTTATATAGCATGGCAACCATAGGTAAACTGACAAATTGTCAGAAACTCTTTAAAAATGTTTGTATAGGTAGATGAATATAGATACAGATTTATCTATTACAACATTTTAAACAGGATACCTATCGTGTTGTTAGTTTTTTTTTTTTAAAAGTGATGTCTATATCTACATAGCTGTAGCTGTAGATATGGATATTTATACATTCTATCTCTATCTGTATCTCTTTTTATGTCTATATCTCTATCCATATATGGTATTTTTCAGTTTCTGTCCATCTGTCAGTCTGATCTATCTGTCAGTTGATAGATGAATCAATAGATATTGATAGATATAGATATATAAAGGCCATTTACATTTGCAGGAAGTGCCGTGAATAAAAGCTACCTTTCAGAATACTTCACGATTGGACCTCACTCCTTTACAAAGTTATTGTATCCTTTCTGAAGTTGTCTTCCTTCTCTTGCTGAGTCTATTCAATGGGAATAAAATCTACATGCTTTCCTAAGCTGCTGTTAGGATTGAGGGAAAACATTCAAGTCCTGATGGCACTAACGGCAGAGAGACCAGGAAGGGCTGGATGCTGCCGAAACCCTGCTGGGGAGTAAGGAACGAGCCATCTGGACCTCCAGCTGAGGCCAATTGGATCCAGACAAGAGCTGCCAGCAGGAAGGGTCTGCCTCTGGATGAGGGCCATCCCTGCCGGAGGAAGTGGGCTGGCCCTGGAGCAGAGGGAGCGGGATGCTCTTCTCAAGAGAAAGGACTTGGAAGACGGGTCCTCTCAGAGGTCACAGTAAGGGACAGACACATTATAATTATTAACCTTGACAGAAGGCCAGCAAGATGATGAGTACTGTTGAGAACATGGAAACATTCTTGATTTTTGTCCAGGGAATCATTTATTCTGGTAAAGAGGTCAACTCTTTGGCGTTCTTGTCCCTTACATTGTAACTCTGCAGAGGAGTCATTTACTTGAACCGAAGAGACCAACTTTTTTCTTTCATCGATCCCACCCCAGATGTTGTATTTCTACTGAAAATTTCTTTCTTCTAGTGCTGCTGCTCTCATCCCTTTACTCTCAGTTATTTTGGCATCAACTCCAGGAGGAAAGAAACATCCCCTGGTTCATCACATCTTTTCTAGTAGTATCTACAATATTTTCAAATGATATGGTTTAGTAACATTATTGTTTCCCTTCATAGATTTCCTAGTTACTAGATTTGTATGAGCACCTCTTTAATTCTAGAGTAGACAGGGGAACTGTGAATGAACTCTCGTTATCTGCCATAGTCTATTCATTGGGTTTAAAAATAAGCTCTTGGTGAAATTTTGTCTAATTATGTGATTTTGGGGGGGTCTAGTTTAGATAAAAGATGATTCAAGGTAATTACTGTATTTACTGACTTGACCTGTTCTCTGGCAGAATGAGTCTGTGCTGGTCAATATTTCTCTGTCCATCAGTATCAGGAAGAGCATAGGAACATTGTTGCCATGAGCACCATGACACAGAATCTAGAGAGTTTTTGTTCTTTAACTACGCTGAACCATTTTACGTATTTTTCCCATCAGATTATTTGGTTTTGGCACTACCTGGAAAATAGTTAATAAATGGTTTATTATTATCAGAAATGTGCACCAAACCCAGAAATGTGCATCAGACCCAAGAGTTCGTTTGTTTTTAAGATGCTTGTGTTAAGGTTACCTCTAGAGTTTTTGATTCATTTGTTCTAGGGTGGATACACATTGTGTGTAATTTTGTAAAACCATCCCAAGTCAACCTGATGCATATCCCAAATAAGTGTCGTTAGTTTAAAGAATGTTCCATTGTACATTATACGCTCAGCAATCCAAGGGTTTCAGTATAGCCTAGTTTTTGTCTCCTTTCTGCCTTCCTCAAAATGCTAAAATTGTGCTCTGTACATAATGACAAGTTGTTCAGTTGTCTCTACACACGTAGGCCTGCAGATTCAAGCCCATCAAATTCCATATTCCTGGCAGTCAGACTTTTCCATAGCTACAGACACCAAAGACTTTTATTCATTTGGGAGTCTTAACCTTGTCCCCAATTTGACCTGCTGACAATAAGCAGGGTGAACTAATCTAGATTAGTCTTTTTTGTTTCTCGTTTACGCAATACTGAATAGTAAAAGGGCCAAGGGGGAGGTTGGCAGTAGTGAGCTGAAGCAAGGGTCCTCATCAATCAGATCATCAGTCATCAGACATCCATCTTCTGGGTGATGGAGAGTAGACCGAGAAAGGCTGAGACAGGCAGCAAAGTAAAAAGTGAGGTGGCTAACTCAGTTTGTATGACTGTTAACACAAAACCAAATAAAACAGCAACAAAGGATTAACAAAATAAGAGAGGGTTAAATAGTACTGTATTAGACTATATTTTGTTTGAGACTGTTTCTATTGGAACACATCACAAGTCTAAATTGGAAATAAAAGCTATTAAGTTTCAGTCAACCCATGAAATTATTACTGCAAACATTCATTATTTTTCGAAGCTGCCTATTGACAGCCCCTTGCCTGAAGAAAGAATTTTATACCCAAGTCACAGTGGAACACAATCACTGAATTTCAGATTATAAATTCATCACTGTGCTCATAAGCCCATGCCATTGTTTCAAGTAACATTTAGGTAAAATATGTGTACGTTTTGTAGTTTTTCACACTTTTGGTGCGATATGCTGCCTGATGGAAATCACAGTGCTGAAAGTCAAAATGTGCCAGATTATACACAGAGGCCAAAATTAGAACGTCTTTGTATATTAAAATATAGGACAGAGAATAAATAGGAAAGTCTGAAGATGCAATTTTGGACATACGTACAAATTGATCTTCCTGTTACATGAATGGAGATATTGTTCATTTGTCATTTATTCATTCAAAGAAGCATACTGGGCAGCTACTCTGTCCCAGATACCAAGCAAAGCAACGGGAAAACCAAGTCGGATAGGTCATCTTCTTGTACCAAAGGACAAGCAGACAAGTCCATCACAGACTACCAGGTAGAGAAGGAGCTGCGGCTTTAGGGCATAAGGGGCTCTGGGAGCACAGAGGAGAGATGGTTACGTGGAACTGGGTGGTTAAAGAAGGACTTGCCAGAGAGGTGACGCTTGAGCTGAGTTGTTTTTTTTTTAAAGATTTTATTTATTTATTTGAGAGAGAGAGCGAGCACATGAGAGGGGGGAGGGTCAGAGGGAGAAGCAGACTCCCTGCTGAGCAGGGAGCCCGATGCGGGACTCGATCCCAGGACTCCAGGATCATGACCTGAGCCGAAGGCAGTCGCTTAACCAACTGAGCCACCCAGGCGCCCAAGCTGAGTTTTAAAGGGGCATTGGCAGAGCAAAGGCAAGAGGAAGTGAAAGAAAGTTATTCTGAAAGAATGCTGCATGAACATTCAGGTTCCTTATACCCTTTTAAGTTTTTTTTTTTTTTTTTAAAGATTTTATTTATTTATTTGAGACAGAGAGAATGAGAGACAGAGAGCATGAGAGGGAGGAGGGTCAGAGGGAGAAGCAGACTCCCTGCCGAGCAGGGAGCCCGATGCAGGATTCGATCCCAGGACTCCAGGATCATGACCTGAGCCGAAGGCAGCTGCCCAACCAACTGAGCTACCCAGGCGCCCTACCCTTTTAAGTTTTGTACAAGGTCACGGTCTTGATGGAGTTGCTAATCTTGGAGTCTGAATACCCTCAATGCCTTTGGATTCTTGATCTTCTGGGCTGCAAGATTGTACAAAATCCATTGTGAATGTTGTTTGGCATTTTTATTTCTGAGGAATGTATTTTTGAGAATGGCAACTTCAACCAGATTTTCTTTGTTATGTTTATCTTCCGAGAGATTTATTCAATTTTGTAGGATTTAAAAAATTCTACTTTCTTTATTCATTTTGAGTTCAGTGGAGTACCGTATGCTGCAATGTAGACAACTTGGGGAGTGGATGATTCTTCTGTGTAACAAGGACATCATTAAGTGATCTGATACATCAGTTCTGATTAGAATAAAGTAAACTTCAGTTCAAACTGAGATATCCATTTACACAGGGCTCCTATTTACCAGAGCAAGACAAATACTTTTTTTAGGTCAGTGTACTTTCAGAATAGAATCTGATACATTTTCAGCATAAACAATGTGAAGAGCCTTTAGATTTCTGTCTTACATTTACTGGGTCAATAGAAACCCAGTAAATTTCTGGATTACTCTCCACTTAGCAGGGAAATAGGAAAAGCACTTTCGTTTGATATTTTATAAAGATAATGAAGCATACAAACAAGAACATCTATATCCTGGAAATAATGAAGTAGTACTAAGGAAAAATATGTTCAGATTTAGTTCTTTGAATAAGAAATGTGATCTTGGAAAAGGAAAAGTTGGACATTTGCCGAGTTCATTTGTTTATCATGCATAGAAGGATTTTATCATGTAGTGTGGCTCTGGTTGACTACAGTCATTACATTATACCAAATGTACATTGTTTAGACCACATATTTGGCGTTACCATAGCGTGAGAATGAATTGAGTCATGAGATAAAGTATTTTGAGAAGTCTAGGGATTGGGCTGAAATTTGAAGTTTCCATACAAAGTTCAATTTCTGGCAGCAGCCAAAGAGAGATTCATTTTTCTGATATTTTTGGGACAAATTATGTACATGGAATGCCTTTCTTCCTCCTGCCCCCTTTTCTAAAGCTTTGGCAATAGGTTTACATGTGCCAGTGATAGAATTTCAAGTGCTTTAAGGGCTCTGTAAGTACGCGGTGGATTTAGGATAATCTGTGCATTTGATTTCGCTAGGCTCTCTTGTCCCATTCTCATCTTCCTGCCCCCTTTCTTTATCTTCAAGTCATATAATAAGTCAAGCCTTCAAATATTCCATTCATCCCTCCTCTGAGTGTTAAAAGAAAACAGCACGATTGTCACCCACTGTGAGAATCGAATATCTAACATGCATGCTCCTGATGCCATGGCATTTTCTAAAACCATGATTGATCTGAGGGAGGGGAGACATAGATCAGCAACTGGAAGAGTGCCCTGGGATTTCTATTTTTCTAAGACTTGAATTTCTTGTATCCATTTTTCACTTTAAAATGTTTCTGACCTCATCTTCTATATATACTTAAGTGTTTGATGCTCCAATCTCCTTCGATTTCTTAAAGTTCACCAAGTTTGCAATGCCCTTTCACCCCATGTGGATTTACTCAGGTTGATCTTTCTGTCTCCAGTTACTAAAACCCTTCACTCCTGATGGATCCATTCAAGGATCACAGCCTAGTTATGATGGAAGGGCGTGGCAGACATAAAGAGGCCTGGGCAAAATTTCTGTTTCTTACAGCTTAACTATCCTGGGAAACTTATTTAATCCCTTTGAGCTTTCATTGCCTCATCTGCAAATTGGGGATAATATAAGATTATTAAGTAAGAAAAAATATATTTTCCTCTTCTTCTTCCTCAACCTCCTCCTTTTGCGAAGCTTTCTCTGATGACCCTAAGTAGTCCCTCACAGTCAGAATCTTTCTGTCCTATCTGTTACTATGCTCGTTTGCTTTGATAATAAAAGTACTCTTTTATTATTTGTACTCTTATTACTAAAAATACTCTCTTATTATAATTGGATGTTTGAACATACATTTTCTCTCATAAGCTGAAAGCCCTGTGAGGGAAAGGACACTATTTTGTTGCATACCTAAAACATTCAGTAAAAATGTGATGGCATTTGAAAATGGGAATTACATGATCCACCCCCCACACCCTCTGCCCTGAATTTCCCTGAATCATCTTTTGACATTTTCTTTTCTTTCTTTCTTTCTTTCTTTCTTTTTTTTTTTTTTAAATCTTTTGGCCTTTTCTAAGATTTGATGTTATAAAATATATATGACATTAAAGTTGTAATAGAGAGTAACATAATCTCAGCTCAGTTTGTCTACTTGGTGGTTTATTTTGTTTTTGCTTGTATTTATTATCAGAGAATTGAATCGTTCCTGAGTGAACGTATTCTTACATTGTTATTACATTTCAGGATGCCTTGGTTTCTTGTATAGATTTCTGTCCATGACTTCCTACAGATCGATCAAAATTGGGTACATCATCAGGGCAATGATGAGCTAAAAAGCATGACTGGTCTCTTCTCTGGTCTCTGCCTTACGGAGAGCTATAACACTGCACAGTACTAAAGCCTTCTTCCTCACTTGGCCTGTGTAGGCCCTTCTAGAAGCACAGGGCAGGAGAAAAGGTGTGTTGATGAGTGTGTGTGTGCTCATGTGTCTGAGAGTGGCGGGGAGCATGCGAGCACATCTGGTGATGTTGGTGACAGAACATTTGGCATGCTTCTTCTACATCTGTTGGAAAGAGCCAGCCAAGCCACCTGTTGTATTTCAATTCCCCATTCCTCGGGGACCTGGCTGCTTGCAGCAAAAGGTTTAAGAGAGCAGAAATCCACAAAAATAGAGAAGTTATAGGTCACCCAGTTCTTTACACCGGGGATCCCCATCAGACCATTCTCTGCGGTATGCTCTTTAATACAATACAGAACATTTCTAAAACAGTGCGTTCTTTGTCTATCTTAGTTTAAAACATTCTAAGGGACAAAGGTTTCACTCTCCTCTAAAGGAGATGAATCCAAAAATCCCATTGTTTACAAGGTCAAGAAATGTGTCTGAATGTCAGCCGACAGAGTCACTTTCAGAACTTCCTCATATTCTCCACCTCATTCCTTTTGTACGTTGGGTCTTGAATGGAGAAGGCTCTGACTTATTTTGGCCCATAAAATACCCTGCAGGATGTCTCAACACATTGAAGAAAGGTTTAATCTATTTCTGTTAAAACCTGGAGAAAACCTTTTGCCTCTCTCTAGGAGCTACTAACCCTAGGATGCCTTCTTTCTCTCTCTCATTTTGTTACTTGTTCTATCTTTCTTACAGTGACCACAGTTTCTAATATCTCCATTGGCTTGTTTTTGAATTTTCTTTTTCTTTCTTTCTTTCTAAAGATTTATAATAAAAATGTAAAAGCTGCTTTCCCAATTTTCTAATTCAGAGAGTCTTTCTTAGTCCAACAGAGAAACTCAGAGGTGATCTGTTCCAGCTCCCTCATTTTATAACACAGGTGACAAATACTCAGAGTGAGGAAGTGATTTTCCAGGAAAAGTCAGGAAAAATTTCAGCCCCACCTAGACTTAGCCCTAAAAGTACTAATAATAAGCCTTCCCAGCATGCACAGTAGGACACTGTCTTAGTCCCCCTCTCCACATCATGGAGACAAGAACTCTCCCAATGTGCTAACCTCTGTGAGCACTTACCATGAAGCTCCAAGACAGTGTGGCAGCAAGCAGCTGCAGGAGTTGTCAAGGATCCCACACCTGCCTCAACTGGTCTGTGGGATGTCAGGCTGCCTGCTCGGGGATGTTCCCTCACTAGGTTATGAGATTCCGTGGCTCATTTTTTTTTTTTTTAAGGTTGCTTAGTTTATTTATTTATTTATTTAAGATTTTATTTATTTATTTGACAGCGAGAGACACAGCGAGAGAGGGAACACAAGCAGGGGGAGTGGGAGAGGGAGAAGCAGGCCCCCTGCGGAGCAGGGAGCCCGATGCGGGGCTCGATCCCAGGACCCTGGGATCACGACCTCAGCCGAAGGCAGACGCTCAATGACTGAGCCACCCAGGCGCCCCATTCCGTGGCTTATTTTAGAGAGTGGGGTCCTGATTGTGACCTAGCTGTAGTGTTCTCAGCTAATGTTAAATAGTTGCACTAATTCTGGCCTTTGTTGGAACAAAGAATTTATATTTGGCTTTCACAACAAGAACAAGCCCATGTAGCTGTCTCTGTAAGTGCCAGCAAATAGCCTCTATACCTGAGTCGTTCCCCATTAGGCTCAAGAATCTCACAGCTTTAGGATAGTCTGAATGCCCAGGCTATCACTGATCAGCTCCTAGCCTTGGGACCAATTACCTAATCTCTTGAAGGGTCAGGTTTCCTATCTATAAAATGAAAAAAAAATATTAGTACTTACCTCATAGAGTTGACTTGAGGATCAAATAAACTAGCAAGTGAAAAATACTGGCATGTTCAAAACACTCAGTAAACATTAGCTTTACAGATCATCCTCAATTTACATGGGATTATGGCCAGATAAATCCATCATCAATTGAAAATACCGTAAGTTGAAAATGCATATAATATACCTCACTTACCAGACATCATAGGTTAGCCTAGCCTACCTTAAACGTGCTCAGAACACTTCCATTAGTCTACAGTTGGGCACATGAGGTCACACAAAGCCTGTTTTGTGATAAGTGTTGAATAGCTCATGTAATTCATTGAGTGCTGGACTGAACGTGAGCAACAGAATGGTTGTATGAGTACAGAACGGTTCTAAGTGTTTCAGCCGTTCACCCTGGTGATCTCCTGGCTGATGGGGAGCTCTGACTTGCTGCCACTGCCCAGCATTGCAAGAGAGTGTCTTACCGCATATGGCTAGTCCGGAAAAATACCAACATTCAAAAGTCAAATTACAGCTTTCCTTGGATGCATATAGCTTTTGCTCCATTGTAAAGTCAAAAAATCGTAAGTGGAACCATTATAAGTTGGGGACCATCTCTGTTTTTTCAATTCAAGGCGCCCTGAGTGAAAATGGCGTCACTCTGAGAGATCTGCCATATTTCACTGGCTATCACTGGCCACTGCTGGACTCTAGCCCTCTAAACAGCATTATGTCTTGCTCAGGTATTTCTGAGAATGCAACAGGGTTGTTTCTCAGGCACTCGTGAGCAACGCTGATTATTTCCCACATGGTGGTGCATTTACGCAGCACCATTCGTTGCCTCTTCCGGGGGCCGCTGTTGCCACTGAAACTGGGGTTGATCCTGTAGTGAGTTGGGGTGGGGGAAATGCCTCTCTTCCATTTGGGGGGGTTGTCCTTTATTAGAGGTCCTTCCAAAGTAGTAGTTACTTGTACTCCATTGTCTTTTAGTTTCTACCCACAACTTCTTAGAACCCAAATATGAGTGCCTGGAGGGCTGGAATGGCAGAAACCAAGCTAGTTCATCAGCTGAGCCTTTGGGTCTGAGTCCCTCTTAGGGAGAATTATCTTCCAAGAGGTTCCACAGTCCCCTAGACAAATACACTGCACATCTCCCCAAGCATGTTTGAATTTCAGCTGTGAGGCCCCTGCCAGTAGTCATTTAACCTGAAATGGCAGAATTCGTATCAATAATGCTCATCTGAGTGAAGTTAAGGAAGATGTTCACCCATTTAAGAGGAGGAAAGTAAGGCACAGTGTATGCAACCAGCTACCATCCGAGGCACAACTTCTCCCAGGCACTAAAACCCGCCACATAGGAAGGCTATGGGACGTAGCTTTTTGATCTGAACAGCAGAATCCTTTCTCTGTCTCAGAATGGCTAATTTAAAAATCTGGTCTGCCTAAGGCCTGTCAGTATTTAAATGACTGGCATTGGCTCTCATTTTTTGCCTCAATTTTCAGCATCTCTTAAAGCTGCCACTTACTAATGGGTTAGGTGTGGGAGATGCCAGGGATAACAAGGAAGTGATTGTCAGCTTAAGGGATGTCACTGGTCATCAAAGAGTCCCTGTTCTTTGTGTAAGCTGTAAAATCCATCTGAGTCACAAAGTCAGATGGGTGACACTTGGTACATCTACAGAAACTGAACATTTATGCCAATTACAGACTCTGTACATGAGGAAGAACAGAACTGATTTAGCCCCTAGACAGGTAATTCACCTTAGGGCTCTGAAAAAAAATGCATAGTGTTAAGTAACAACCAAAATAGAAGCTAAATTCGACCTCATTCCAATCTGCTGGCGTCACTCTTTTGTTAGAGAAATGACAGGATAATCCAAGTTGTTTTGGGAGGGACTTTGAGTAGGCTGTTTAAGCTAGAGCAAAGGGATGAGTTTGGGGGACCAGCAGTGGAAGGAAAGCTGGAAACATAGGTTGGGCTCTGTTGTGCTTTCTCTTGAATGCTGGGCTAAGGATTTAATATATTCTTGAATCACCACAAAGAGTACTGTTGAACCAGATTGCATGAAGTACTGTTTTGGGGAGTCAGTCTTGGAATTGTATGGGATGGATCAGGGAGGTGAGACTAAAAGTAGGCAGGCCAATGAAGAGGCTTGGAGTATTGTGTGGGGGTGATTTTGGTGGAATTTGTAATGACTGACGGTTGATCTAGAAAGAAAAATCTCCTCAAGGATGTGGGATGAATGAATGGATGAATGAATGAATGAATGAATGAGTGATCAGTCACAGGCTTTGATGTCTTACTGACTTGATAGGTGAAGGAAGAGGGAGAATGAGAAGAGACCTGAAGGTTTTTTAGCTCAGCTGACTGGGAGCAAGCACTGGGGTTGGGGGGAGGAGCCACAATCAGAAGTGGGGAATTCAGAGGGGCAAGTAGTTTTTGCTTGGACTGTTGCTAAGCCTTCCTAAATATCTTTTTTAGAAATAAACCTCTTCAAGTTGGCAAATTAAACTTTAACTCCATTCAAATCTCCAGGCCTATAAAGGCCGTCTGTTGAAGACAAGTAAAATTAGGTATGAGAGGGAGGGTTGTGCAGTGTAATACAGGTAGGTGGGTGATGTGTTAAGTGTATGGACAACATCATTGACTATCCTCAGAATCTGCTGAAAATTATGCTCTGAAAATGTAACTTTTATGTGGAACTGCATTCGTTTATCTCTCATAAATCAGTACTAGCTCTAGGGGATTTATTTTAAAAGATTAGGTAGCTAACCCCTTAAATGAACAGGGCTTCAGTTAATTATTTTCTTTACCAAGAGATTTTCGTAAGAGCATTTGGAATTTGAGATTGGTAATGCTAGCTGAATTCTTCTAGATGCTAAACTGGATGAGACTGAATTTGAATCCTTGTTCTCTCCTTCATAAATGTGTGATCTTTTGTCAAAGGGGGTTCCTTTCTAGAAAAAAGCATGGTGAAGATTGAGTTAATATGTGCAAAGTGCTTGCTGCAGTATCTGGCATATGGTACCCTTTGAATAAATGTTAGGTGATCGTTATGTGTGTGTGTGTGTGTGTGTGTGTTTTAACAGACTCACCAGCAGTTATGAACCCCAGAACAAAATAGAGTCATATTTCTTTAAATATTCCATTTGATAGGCCTGGAACAGCCAGGTTGTCATTGTAAGAACATCTCTGTCCTTGCAGAGCCCAGGAACCCAGAGGCTATCTCAGATCTGGGGTCAGTTGGGATTATAATCAAATCCCATCAAGAGGAAATCAGTTGAAACCATATGATAATTGACTTTCTCTGCTTGACTTATTTCACTTAGCATAATCTCCTCCAGTTCCATCCATGTTGATGTAAAAGTTGGGTATTCATCCTTTCTGATGGCTGAGTAATATTCCAGTGTATATATGGACCACATCTTCTTTACCCATTCATCTGTTGAAGGGCATCTCGGCTCTTTCCACAGTTTGGCTATTGCGGACATTGCTGCTATGAACATTGGTGTGCATATGGCCGTTGTTTTCACTACATCTGTGTCTTTGGGGTAAATACCCAGGAGTGCAATTGCTGGGTCATAGGGTGGCTCTATTTTTAATTTTCTGAGGACATAAGGAATAGCATGGAGGACATTAGGAGAAGGAAGGGAAAAGTGATGGGGGGGAATCGGAGGGGGAGACGAACCATGAGAGACTATGGACTCTGAGAAACAAACTGAGGGTTCTAGAGGGGAGGGGGTGGGGGGATGGGTTAGCCTGGTGATGAGTATTAAGGAGGGCACATACTGCATGGAGCACTGGGTGTTACATGAAAACAATGAATCATGGATCACTACATCAAAAACTAATGATGTATTGTATGGTGACTAACATAACATAATAAAATAAAATTAAAAAAAAATAGAGCTACCCTATGACCCAGGAATTGCACTACTGAGTATTTACCCCAAAGATACAGATATAGTGAAAAAGAAGGGGCACACACACCCCAATGTTCACAGCAGCAATGTCCACAATAGCCAAACTGTGGAAGGAGCTGAGATGCCCTTCAACAGACGAATGGATAAAGAAGATGTGGTCATTAGGAGAAGGAAGGGAAAAATGAAGGAGGGGAAATCAGAGGGGGAGATGAACCATGAGAGACTATGGACTCTGAGAAACAAACTGAGGGTTTTAGAGGGGAGGGGGGTGGAGGGATGGGTTAGCCGGGTGATGGGTATTAAGGAGGGCACGTACTGAATGGAGCACTGGGTGTTATACGAAAACAATGAATTGTGGTACATTACATCAAAAACTAATGATGTAATGTATGGTGGCTAACATAACATAATAAAATAAAATTAAATTAAAAAAGACGAAATCAGTTGTTTGGTTGGTTGTCTGCAGCCTCTGGCCTCACTGAGCAGGTGTTGGCTGTTGAAAATGGTCTCGTCTTCCCACTGCATCCTCAGGGTGCAGATCCACAGGGGGAGAGAAAGCTTCCTAGCCAGGGTCACCCCAGCCACAGTCACCCAGTGCTAGAAGACAGCTGGACCTCAAATATCACTGAACTCTTAGGTTTGTATACACACACTCGAACAGACGCGTATTCGCACAGCTTTTTTTCCTGTGACAAACCCACTGTACCAGGATGGCTGGTTCGGGCAAGTTTTCCACAGAAGTAATCCATGTCTGAGACAACCCAGACCTAGTCTGGAGTCTGGCTCTTTAGTCTAGAATCTGTTTCTCATGGTGAGATTTCTCTGTGCATTTCCTAAGCTCCTAAACCACCAGCTAACCTCAGCCATGTCAGTTAGAGGTGTCTGAATAATCTGCAGCCTCAAAGGGAACAGGGATGCAGTTGTCCATCCCTTTCTTTCTAGAAACACTGTAGAAATTTGCCCATTCCCATTCCAGCATCTTCTAGTTCCCTATTCTAAGGGATTTGGGTAGAGCATCTTCAGTGGTGGGGGAAAAGTAAAAAGGAAACCTGTAATACCTTTGCCCCATAACAATGGATGCCTATTTGTCTTACGCCACGTAATTAAAAATGGTTCTTTCCACAGCTAATTGACGTCTCCCCTTGTAGAACCTGAAGGGGTTGGCAGTTTTTGAAATGTGTATTCTCTCATTAGAAGACTTAAATTTCTGCCTCACCAGTCATTCCTCTCCACTATTATTTTTCTTCTTATTATTATCATTTCAGAATTGAGGAGCTAAAAAAGTCCCTTGAGAAGACAATCTGAGAGAAAGAGGCAAATCTGATTCTTTTAAAATCCTGCATTCAAGTCAATTACCATGCTAGCTTTGGTCTGAATATACAAGAAGATACCTTAGCTTTCTAATGAGGTTTTCTCGTATGATTTATTGACCTTTAGGTCCATTTCAGATGGCCACAACTCTCTCTCTCTCTTTTTTTTTTTTTCAATTACAATTTTCTTAGTAATTTGTGCCTTTAAAAAAGTCTTAGGAAATTCTCATGTCTTATAGTTCACATGAAAACCGGATAACCACCTCTTGTACCTGTGGCTTTAATAAAAAGGGAGAAAAAGCCCCATTGTTACAGTGTGATCACTGTTAGTTTGACATCCCCATCAAAGAAAACAGCTCTCCAAGCAAGGCTGTCCTTAAAGCCAGAGACAGACTTGTCAGTAACTCACAGCCAGAAAAACTAGATTTCCAGAACTGTGATCAGACTGTCAGGGCAATGCTGCTTCCATGGGGATCAAGCCGAGCCCACCTGTCTGAATTTTTCCCAGACATAACTAAGAACTCTAAAGATGAGCCCCGAGTGAAAGACATCAAACAATTGCATCACCGTTTCCCTTGAGGGATTTGGTCCTGAAGACTAAAAACTCTCTTAAATTAGCTCTAATTAAATGCTGTGAATCTGCTGTTCCACCATTCAGAAAATGGATTGCCTCATTGTTTTGTGTTTTGTTTTGTTTTTTTCATGTTACTAATAGAGTGGGAGACTGGAGATTCTTTAAAAGAAGATTAAAAGCATGGAATGGACCTAAAAAAAAGTTAAAAAAAAAAAAGAAAAAAAATGACAAAGCTATTTTGGATCCCCCATGGATAAATGGATGGTGGCCCTAGATAATAGATGGTGGCCCTAGACATCCTTCAGTGTGTGCTGACAGAATCTGTTGATGGGATCACTCAGGTGGTACGCTAGCCGTTATTGATTATGGAGTGATACGTATAGATTAAGACGACTACCAGTGCCTTTCACACCACAGTGGCTGACTGAGTATACAGACAAGAACAAGTTATTTTGTATAGACTATTTCTTAGGGTGTGTGTGCAGGGGAGGAGGGCTGGGGGGCTCACCAGACACTCTGCTTTAAGTCGTCCTGACAAAATAGAGTTATTTTAAGATTTACCATAAAGTGTTTCTACACAAAGGGAATGTTTTGTGGAAGGAATTCATGACACCATACAAGCATGTTTCTTTAATTGGAAACTGGATACACTCTACTAAACATTTTATTGGAGAATTTATTTCACACTTTATGAAGGATCCTAAGAGAAATGCTTTGTGATTAACTGTGATTGTCCATATATGAAAAATGAGTAAAGGGATAGGAATAAATATGCAATTAGGAGGGCAGGCTTCCAATCCTTTATTCATTTTATGCCATTTCCAGCAGTACCGTTCCTCCCAAAGATGTTATAGTAGGCTGGACAGGTAACACCAGACCCAGTCAGTTTGGTGTCCTGTTATCTTTTATTGTTATTTTAACCTTTAATACAAGGTGGGTGTAAATAGAAAGCTAAAGATGCCATATAATCCAGCAAGCAGTTTCATTTGAACAGAGGGAAAAACGAGGCCCAAGACCTGTGCTGTTTTTAAGTTCTTAGATAACACTCCTGACTCACTTATAGACAAGTGACTTTGGTTCTAGTTTTTGTTTTGGTGATGGGTAGATCTGTACACCAGTAAGTTCCCCAGGTAAGCAGCATCCGACCTCACCTGGAAACTTGTGAGAAATGCAAATTCTCAGGTCAATCCCAGACCCACTAGATCAGAAAGTCTGCAGTGGGGGTTTAGTAATCTCTGTTTAACAAGCCCTCCAAGGTGATTCTGAAGCCCACTAAGGTTTGAGAACCACTGAACCACGCTATCGAATTCCCTCCTCTCCTTGCTTTGCAATCCCAAGCCCACTATTCAGAGACTACAGTCATGACCCAGCACAGAGTATAGTTCAGTGCCTTTAACTAAACCTGCTGGCTTTGTAGTTTCATAAGCACAGAGCTCCAAACAATTGAGCTAAGCAGACATACATAAAGGAAATGTGTGAGTTTCCCCCCTACTCTTCCTTTCTTGGGTATTTAAAGGGCTCATTTCAAGTTCTGAAGTGTGTTAGTAGTTTTTGGGCTTGAAGCAAGTAATTTAACGCCTCTCACCTCTGTGGTCTTTACCTGTAAGCACACACTCTTTTTTTTTTTTAATAGAGAATTTTTTTTTAAAGATTTATTTATTTATTTGAGAGAGGGAATGAGAGACAGACAGCAGGAGAGGGAGGAGGGTCAGAGGGAGAAGCAGACTCCCCGCCGAGCAGGGAGCCCGATGCGGGACTCGATCCCGGGACTCCAGGATCATGACCTGAGCTGAAGGCAGTCGCTTAACCAACTGAGCCACCCAGGCGCCCGATAAGCACACACTCTTGATGGACTTGTATTGAGTATGAAATGAGAGCCGGCTCAGCACTAGCACATACAGTGCCGTTATGGGAATGAGAAACAGGCGCTCCTCTTGGGGGGACCAATTATTGGAAATTATCATTTGTTAGGGCTAACAGTGTATCTTGTCCTAGATTTGGCAAGGAGAGCCTGGACTGGATTTCTGCCCTGCCTTCTGCCTCCTCCTCTGGACACCAGGTGCAAGTATATGCAGAGTTCATGAATGAGACAATGTATGCAAAACAGCCGGCATATAACAGTCGGTTTTTATACGGTAGATTACATACCTGACACATATCACACACAAACATACTTTTCTCTGACGTATCTACTGTCACCATTCGTGGAGAGGAGCGTACTTGGTCATCACTGGGTTATCAGTAAAGATGCTTAAACTGCCTAGTAAAAGTTTAAAAAGAATCATATTTCTCAATGCTGTGATGCATTGAGAGGGTATTTGAAAGCATTTCATATTATCCATAATGCAGGGTAGACGTATCTTCTCTGGACCATTAAAAAAATGAGATCTGGAAAGAAAACTGGTTTCACATTTGCTTACTGAGAAGCCATCCATGACTTTCCTATGGACTGCTGAAATAATTTAAATAGGGGACTGACATTCCAGAGTGAGAAATAACACTTAGATATACATGAAATGTGGAGAAGCTATTTCCTGACGTGACATCATCTAGGTGCTGAAGATTGGTTTCAAGTCCTTTTTAAGGGCAAAGGTCAATAGGGAGGAAAGCCTGGACTCCTGAAAAAAGAGGATGAAGAGGGAGGGAGACACACAAAGGGGAAGAGTGAAATGTTTGGCTTCTTTACAAGTTCACTTAGGGTCAACCCTCCCCGGAGTTTTCCATTTAAGAACTTGAGTGTCATTGCCCTAGGAAAGACCTACAACCCACTGTCATATTTGGTTGTCTTAGATTTTGGTATTCACTTTTAGCATAGTTCGTTACTACTTATTATCAGGTCCCTGGTGTAAGGAGCTAGGCTCCTGCCTCACACTCACCATTACATATTAAATTGGCACAGTGAAAAATGACGGAACAAAGCACAAGCTTAAAAGCAACAAATTCTTTAAAGGCTACACTAAATCCATGTGCATCTATCCAATACTAGGTTACAGTACTGCTACTGTAATTAAATGCTATATGAGGAAATGTGACAAGATATGTGGCCAAAGTAAAATGCTAACCTAAATAGGATCGTTAAAATGTAACACAGGAAATAAAATTGGAAATCACTATTAGAACACTGCTCATGTTACAAGATGTCAGAATCATGCATAATGCAAGAGTGGAACTGCTTACAGAGACTTTACACAGGAGAATTTAAACTTGCTTCTGTGGACATGAGGAACTGCTCTTTGAAGCATGGGCTCTGATGAGATTCTGCCTGGCTGTAACGACATTCCAAGGGAATGTTCTGTTTCCATCGGATGCATATTTATTTATAGGGTGCTAAATGAAGGAGCATTCATACTATGTGGCAGATTGCACCTCCACCATATTTTTCATTAATCACCTTTCCTTTGGCATCTTCACCATTGCTTTATTATTGATCTGTTTTTTGAACCCTCTATGTGAATAAACCTACGATCACAAAATTACCCATTGATCAATGTCAGCAAACACATTCCTGCAAACACAACCTTTAACTCTTTTCTCCCTGAACCCTCATTCCATTTCATCTCTTGGGCAAAGATCTGAAAAAACAGATGATCCTTGTATTATTCCCTGAAGGTCAACAAATCCAGACTTTGCTAGGTTTACAAGGCTGAGCATAAAGCCTGTCTTAAAGAGAATACTCTTCCTCTGCTGCTCAGATTTTAAGTCAAAAGGCCTTTCTTGCACACTCAAACATTCCCCTCTACTCTGTGTTGGAGACTGTCGATCACATACTGGTCTTTGTTGTCACATACTGAGAAATCACCTTCTTTGAATACTCGTGCCAAATACAAACGCATTTATCCAATACTAACCTCTCTAATTTGGACATAATTAGAGAAAGGGCTATTTAATTAGCAAAAAGTCTTAAATTATAGATGGCTGATTACTTTTGAGTACATAAAGTAATAGCAGGAAATGACTAACAAAGTGTTGCCAAGTACAGGACCTGCCAGGCCTGTTTTAATGAATAGCTAAAGATCACTGAAATTAGCACATTAATTGTATGCATGTAAATTGCTTCTGCTAAGTGCATTAAAATGTTGTTCTCTTTGTAATCATGTTGAAATTATTTATTTGGTTAGTACACCCTTTTCACAATTATTCATGGAAGACAAAAATGCAAACTTCAACAGAGTCCCTGCCTAAATCAGAACACCACCAGTTACATGCTTCAACATTTTACCGTGCATACCAACGACTCATGGCCCATTTTTTAAAAAACCCCAAATGCGCATCTAACGAAACCCATCTCTGGTTACTCATTTCCTTGCTTTGTGTCATTCTTTCAGAATCCCGTGGAGGACAGGTAAGATCTCAGGCTCTGGACGAAAACTCCCTTGAGTGGGAATCCCTTTTCGGCCACATCATTGCTGTGTGACTTTGGACACACTGTACAGAGTTCTGAGCCTTAAGATTCTCATCTGCCCTCCAGGATCGTGGTGAGGATTATATGGATAAAATGATGTTTTGAAAAGTTTTCTCAAACCTCCGTGATGACAAAAATCACCTGGGGGCACTTGTAAAACCAACAGTTCCCAGGCCCCTCCTCTGAGGTCTCTGCAGCTCCTGATTCAAGGGGAGCCACCAGCCACCCCCAGAGATTCTTATCAGCTGGGAAACATCGTTGGGAAGCACCTGGTTTGTAGTAGCGTCTCCTCGCTCACCTGCAGTGCACTATGTATTGAATTAGTGAGCCAAGAAAAACAAAGGAAATGTAAACTGAAAATACTGAAACCAAAAAGTTATCAGAGCATCCTTGACAGCTTTTTTTTTTTTTCAATACCTCCCAGTGCAGCAAAGTTCGCCGTCTTAGAGGGAGAGCAGTTTGTTCCACAGTTGAACAGTTCCATTGGTTCAAAAGACAAATCTCTTATTGCGTAGAAATCTGTTTCTTTAAAGTTCTGTCCAGGGCGCCTGGGTGGCTCAGTTGGTTAAGCGACTGCTTTCGGCTCAGGTCATGATCCTGGAGTCCCGGGATCGAGTCCCGCATCGGGCTCCCTGCTCAGCAGGGAGTCTGCTTCTCCCTCCGACCCTCCCCCCTCTCATGCTCTCTCTCTCAAATAAATAAAATCTTAAAAAAAAAAAAAGATTTAAAGTTCTGTCCATTGTTCTTGTCTGGTATTTGGAGCAACATGGAACAGTTCTGCTCACCTGAGCATTTGACAGCCTTTTTAAACATTGAAAGAGCTCTCTTATCTCCTTTTGATTTTCTTTTTTCCGAGCTAAATATACCAAGTTCCTTCATCCATTATTGGTCATAGAACATGGTTTCTATAGTTTTCACATCTGTAGTTTTTACCTTCCTCTAGAGCCAACTTGAGACTACCAGTTTTCCTCTTAAAATGTGTTTTGTGATAACGTTGGATAGAATGCTATAAATTTCTGAACAGAACAGAATCTAGACAAACCGTATTTCTATAAAAGATGCTCAAAATAGATGATCTGAAAAGAATGGTGCACTTAAGTTAAAAGAAAATTTCGACCTCCACTTCTTTGACTTCCTGTGTGACCTTGGATGAGTCATTTAACATTTCCAGGTTCTGAATGACCTGATCTCTGAAACCAGCATAGCAATATTCCTCTGCCTACTCACTCACCTCATAGGGTTTTTCAGAGGATAAAATACAAAAGGAAGTGGTTTAAATGATTATGGGCTACTTTTATGACCACATCAACATAGTTAAAAAGTAAGATATATTTTAAAATTAAACAAAAGATGGGGTACCTGGGTAGCTCAGCTGGTTAAGTGACTGCCTTTGGCTCAGGTCGTGATCCCAGGGTCTTGGGATCAAGCCCTGCATCAGGCTCCCTGCTCAGCTGGAAGCCTGCATCTCCCTCTCCCACTCCCCCTGCTTGTGTTCCCTCTCACGCAGTCTCTCTCTCTCTCTGTCAATTAAATAAATAAATAAAATCTTTAAAAAAAAATTAAAATGATTTGTCACCTGTAAACTCCATATAAAATAAAAATGTATTCGATTTTTAAAGTTTTTTTCTCTTGCTCTTATAGAAAGTATATCACACATTGGTTCATATCAAGTTCATGTCAATTTAATAAAAATCCTTGAATTTTTTTTAACATAGATGTGGCCAAGCCAGGTTATCTTGCAAACTGGAATTCTGAACTTTACTTTAAAAAAAAAAACCCCAAAAAACAAAAATGCCTTTCTTGCTTTCAGGGTGAGGGTCAATAGCCAGGAGACTAGACTTTAGTGTGAAATCTTAAAGAACTACCTGTTAGGTCTGAAGAGAGAATTGGACATCACCTTCACTTCTCTTGAGTTTGCTGGAATTTTCTTCAGAGAGGAAGGCGTGGTTTGCAGAGTGTCTTATTCCTCAATTCATTTAAGAGCTTTCATTATCAGTACTTCTCTCTTTTTCTTTTTTCTTCAGTGTGATTTCAATGTCAGGTTTAGAGTAAATGAGAAGTAGGTCTCTCACAGAAGATCGGGGCTTAGATTAATGGGAGAAATAAGCTATAAGCATGAAGAGAGCCTTGCTGATGTTTTCAAATAATAATTATAGGGAGACATTTTTGTTGTCTAATAGTGAGAATAAAAAATAGGATACAAAATTATATACATATGGTGTGATCAGAGGTATGCAAAATGTGTGTGTGTATACCTATGTGCATCGAAAAATAAAGAACACTGGAAGGAAGTAAACCAAAATATCAAAAGCGATGATTGCTAGTCAGTGAGAATACAGGTGTTTTCTTTTTTCGTACTTGCCTGTATTTTCCAAATTTCCTATTATAAGCATGTATTGCTTTTATAATCAGAAACAAGTTAGCAAGAAAGTGAAAGAACTTTGCTGCTAGGTAAAAAGTTGATGTTTGTATTAGAAACAAAATTTCATGGATACATTTTTTTTTTTTTTTTTTTTTTTACTGGTGCCAACTCCAGAAGGTGGGAAAAGGACCTTCTTTTATTCTTCTCCCCATTTAATCTGACATGTAGGATCCTCTTTTAATGATAGATTTCAATGAGGGAAAGGCACCTGGGGCAACAATCAAGGGAGATTGCATTACACTGTGACAAAATCTTTAGAAACGCTTTTCTGTCTGGGCCAGCAAACAGACTGCAACAGGTGTTAAGTCCTTTTTCTTTCTTTTTTTTTTTTTTAAGGTTTTATTTATTTATTTGCGAGAGAGACAATGAGAGACAGAGAGCATGAGAGGGAGGAGGGTCAGAGGGAGAAGCAGACTCCCCGCCGAGCAGGGAGCCCGATGCAGGACTCGATCCTGGGACTCCAGGATCATGACCTGAGCCGAAGGCAGTCGCTTAACCAACTGAGCCACCCAGGTGCCCCAAGTCCTTTTTCTTTTTTAAAGTCATTTTCAAGCAGACTTATTACACACTGAGATACACACTGATTATAAAAAAAAAACAACAAAATAAAAAAACAAAAAACAAAAAACATCTGGCCTATTTCTGAATAATATTAGGATTCTCACTTCATATTAATTTTCTGGTCTTTTATCTAAATTTAGGAAGTCAGGTCAGCAGTACCTGATCATTAGAATGAAAGCTCCATCAAAGTAGGAATGATGTTTGTTTGTTTATTTTTAATTCATCTCTGTGTCCTCAACATCTGGCCTAAGGCCTGACACTTCGTCGTGCCAGCCCAGCAAGGTAGGAGCAAGCCCTCACACCAGCTGACCAGGATACAGAATAGAGCTCTCTTCCCTTCTCCCGGGGGGGTGGGGGGGGGGTGGGACAGTGCTTGGATCAAGGACAGAGAAACCCAGAGAGACGTGGGTAGAGGGGACTGAGTAGATTCTGCCATCGTAGGATCGAATTGGGGAGGAGCGGGTAGAGGAAGGCTAGGGAATCGCCTAGAATCTCCTCCACATGGAACTGTGAAAGCTCCGTACTTCGGACAGTGAATAGCAAAGACCATTGTTTAAGCTCTTTGGCTTGTTGCTGTGTTTTGGAAAGGGGTGGGGTGAATTATGGATAGCTGTAAAGTCACTCAGAAATGTTTGGAAAAGGGTTTGGGTAGGGCCGGGGCTGACCAAGTGACAAGTTCGAGTTGGTAGGTCCCACATCCAGAAGAAATAGAGACAGAGACTTTGGCATATACTGTGACTTACCAGAACAGTTGAACAAAGCAAAGAGGGGCCAGGTCTTGGGCACAAGAAGCTCAGTGTGACTTCAGATAAACCCCCAGTTACTGAGCTTAAACTCTGTAACCATCTGACAGAGGTTAGGCATGGCCTGTGGGGTTGAGGTGTGGGGAAGGGCAGATGGGAGTCAAGTAGCTAAAACTCTTGAACCATTTGGCTGGGGGAGGCTGAGAGAAGAGGTAAATGGTGTAGGGTGGGTGCCAAGTGGCCTTGGCTGGCTAACCTGAAACAGTAAAGCAAACATCCTTTGAAGGGAAGCAAGAAGGGCAGCTTGGTAACCACCACGTACCTGCAATTTGCTGACATGCATAGAACTCCTGTTCCAAAATTCCTCTTCATGTAGTAAAGCTGCCGAGATTCTTATGTCTTCAATTACTGGCTGGAATGTGTGAGGATCCAAATGACTCACTATGAAAGAGCTGAGTTCATAAAGCTGGAGTTTTAAGAGAAAAACCACTTTTGTCCCCTGGGAGTGACAAGGGAGCAAGAGTTCCTAACTGAGGTGCAGAATAACACACACTACCTTTAATAGGCTTTAGGGTGTCAGCACCTTAATCTAAAGTAGTGATTCAAATGGTGGGATTTCAAGTACTGTGAGAAACTTGCGAGAAATATGAAGAGAGGCTTCTGAACTTCTCATGCCTGAGCGATCTGGACAGCTCCAAATTAAGGCTAGATGGGGTTTCCAAGGGATTCTTTACCATCCCTGGAGGGATTCGGACACAACATAGCTAAATAAACTCATTCAAGGTTCCATTCTGTGCATCAGGAATCCTTTGGAGCTAAAGTCACCAAATAGCCGATTTGCTAGTCAAGTCAATTCTGTGCTAGTCAAGCTGATTCTTCTTTCAAATACAGGTCCTCTGGCCTTGGCCCTTTTGTAAATCTGTTGACTTCCTTTTAGTTGGTCCTACCTGCCATCTCTAGATTAATTGTTCCAAAACACTGCTCCCATCGTGATTTTCTTTCTTTCTTTCTTTTTTTTTTTTTTAAGATTTTATTTATTTGACAGAGAGAGACACAGTGAGAGAGGGAACACAAGCAGGGGGAGTGGGAGAGGGAGAAGCAGGCCTCCCGCCGAGCAGGGATCCCGATGCGGGGCTCGATCCAGGACCCTGGGATCATGACCTGAGCTGAAGGCAGACGCTTAACGACTGAGCCACCCAGGTGCCCCCCCATCGTGGTTTTCTACTGTGCAGTGAACTTTGATGGCTTCTCATGGAACCCTGGGTCTGAAGATGTGGTTCTTGAACCAGCAACATTAGCATTACTTGGAAAGTTGTGAGAAATGTAAATTCGGGGCCCTCCTCCAGACCTACTGAATTGGAAACTCTGGTGGTCGGGCCCACTGATCTCTTTTAACAAACCCTGATGCATGCTGGAGTTCTGAGAATCACTGCCACAGAGTTCTGCAGCCTGGCGTTCAAAGCCCTTTCTCCTCTGTGGTCTTAATGACGGTGGCCTCTTGGATTTGGCACTTCGTGATCCTGCCTTGGAATAATTTTTTTTTTTTTTTTTTTTGCGTAATCTGGTCTCACCTTCAGAAATGTACACTCCTCGAGGTCCTGGTCTGTGTTTTCTAGACTTACTGACTTGTAAAATTATAAAGCTGGAAGAATCTGGAAAAACGCTATCCAGTCTCTTTATTTTGCAAACCTTTGACCAGTACCTCGTGCATGGTGGACGTTCAATTAACAATCGCTGAATGAAATAACATGCCCACAGGGGCCGTGGAGGTGAACTGGGACTGCTGAGACTCCAGTGTCATCGCCTTAATTTAGATTGTGCCTTCTGGCACCCTCTAAGGGCTTGTGAATGCCTGGGGGAAGCCTTGGCTGCCTTTGCCAGTTTTTCCCTCACGGTCCCCTTGTATGGGCTTTGGAATTTGCTCGCCCAATACAAGGCAGCACAGTGTTTTGCGATACAAATGGCAGAGCAGTTGAATTAAGAAAATAAAAACAGAACCAAAACTGGGGCACCTGGGTGGCTCAGTCGGTTAAGCGGCTGCCTTCGGCCCAGGTCATGATCCCAGGGTCCTGGGATCGAGCCCCGCATCGGGCTCCCTGCTCAGTGGAGAGTCTGCTTCTCCCTCTCCGTCTGCCTGCCTCTCTGCTTACTTGTGCTTTCTCTCTCTCTCTCTGTCAAATAAAAAAAAAAAAAAAAAAAAAAATCTAAAAAACAGAACCATAACTGATGTTGTTTTTCTTATTGCTGCTTTGAGACCCAGCATGAAATATGAATCGGTCATACACAAGAAATAATATCTTGCCTGAATATCTAAGGCATAAATAAAAATTAATTGCAGTACACAGCTGTTAATTATCTGGCTTTGGAGCATTCCAGGAGCAGTTGCTCGTGAATACCTATTCCGCTAAAGATCCCTTGCTTATTAGGACCTGCGGACATTGACTATGAAGTTGTTGATTGGTTGCAACTGCATAGTTTAGAGATCCAGGCTACCAGTGGTCATTACACTCGTAAGGGATAGGCTGCTGCAGCAGAAATGGAGTATATTTGGCTTATGAAAGTACTCTTTCTCCATCTCATGAATGTTCACACCCCAAAGGGAGATCCTTGACTTGCAAGGATGGCTTTGTGGTGATTCTTCTGAATGCACTGGGCCATGGATGTGGGGAACATTTGTGTGTGTGTCACCCATACCAAATTAATATGATTGACTATATTCCCCAGGCTGTACATTACATCCCCATGACTTAGTGATTTTAAAACTGGAAGTTTGTACTTCTTGATCCTCTTCGCCTATTTTGCCACCCCCAACCCCATCCCCCTGGCAAGCACCAATCTGTTATCTGTATCAGTCTGGGTTTTGCTGTTTTGTTTTACTTTTTAGATTTCACGTAAATGAAATCATGCCGTATTTGTCTTTCTCTGAGTTATTTAGCATAATACTGTCAAGGTCCATCCATGTTGTCACAAATGGTGAGATTTCATTCTTTTTTATGGCTGACTGATGTTCAATTATATATATGTATACCCCACATTTTCTTTATCCATTCATCCGTTGATGGACACTTAGGTTGTTTCCATATCTTGGCTATCATAAATAATGCTGCAATAAACATAGGGGTGCACATATCTTTTTAAATTCAAGTTTTCATTTTCTTCAGGCAGATATCCAGTAGTGAAATTGCTGGGTCAATTGGTACTTCTGTTTTGAAGTTTTTGAGAAAGCTTCATACTATTTTCCATAGCGGCTGCACGAATTTACATTCCCACTAACAGTACAGGAGGGTTCCCCTTTTCTCCATCCTTTCCAACACTTGTTATTTCTTATCTTTTTGATACTAGCCAGTCTGACAAGTGTGAGGTGGTATTTCATTGCGATTGTGATTTGCATTTCCCTGATGATTAGTGGCCTATTTTTTTTTTTTTTTTACTATAGGTCAAGTTCATTAAAACAAATTCACATGGACTTTCCTAATTATTTTTGTGGTTGTTGTGCTGGGATTTGGTTCAATAAGAGTGCTGCTACTTGTTTGCGAAGTTTCAAGGTGATTATAGTGATTGTAATTTTGGAACTACCGGCTCTGTTTTCCTGATCTTATTATTGTCAAGTCCTTCCTGTTCTCCAGTTTCTGCTGCACCGCCCCCAATCCCTCTGCCCCCTGTCATCATGATCATCATGGCCACAGCTTGTTCACTGAGCCTTTTAGGCTTTCTGTGACCAGACCTGAGACCTGAGATAGAAGTCATTGAAGGAACTCTAAATCCACACTTTTTGTTCCTCAGCATCGCCTTAGGCTTCTAGTCTGCCTTTGCCATACGCCATATTTCTAGAATCATGTATGTCTCTCATTCTTTGGGTTCAGGATTGACCTTGCACCGCAGTTCTTGTTAAGCTTCCTCAGGTCCTCAAAGAACCTCACACTTGCCATTCCCTCTCTCTCTCGGCCATCAGCGCGCAGCCTCCGTACCATAGGCTGACTGAGGCTCTGCTGTCACAGATCAGGCTGTCTGATGCTGCCTGCCTGAATCTTGGGGTCACTTTTTGCTTCTGAATTCCTTGGCATCACACGGTGCTTTCATATTGAGTGAACTTCCGCTATTTCATGTTTGCCTCCTGATGCCAGTTTTCTAGCTGCATTATCAGCTCTTATGTGCTGCCATATTTTTTAGCTACTTTGTTCTGCCTGTCAGACTGGACATTCTCCCAGCACCTGCAGCGGGGCCATCCTCCCTGGTGGCAGGTCTAGTTTCAGGTCCCAGCGTCTTCCATTATGACCTGCCCAGACCTGGTGTAACAAATTCCGCAAATGTAAAATATGTCCTTCAGAGAATGTTTATATTTCAGATACTGTAGTTTAATCCTTTTTACTCCAATTGGGTTATGTTACATTTAAAGAATTACTCCCACACTTTTTTAGTACTCTGTGTGGATTGTGAAAAGGGTTGCCTTTCCCCATTTACAGGTCTTTTAAATAAAATGCAGATGAACTTCGCTTTTAATGGAAATTCCAAGCAAAATTCTTTTGAGAAGAACTTTATATTTTAGGGTACTATAATCTGATAAAATTGTTCCTGTTTCTGTCTTGATGTCTAAGGCAGGAACTCTGGGCCTAATTATTGTGTTTATTATTCTCAATGTTAATCTAAATATGAGGAGCTGAAGAATGGGCAAAAGCAAAGAAAATCTATGTGTGAATGAGTGTGCATGTGTTGCATTGGAAGAATGAATGGTAAGTAAGGTAGGTAAGGACAGGGGAAAGCAGCTATGTCCATTTGACAAATGTTAAGGGATCCCTGTTAATGTAATAGTTGTTGATGATGTGAACACTTATTATGGTGTATCAGGCAGTGTGCTAAGTACTTGGATTACCTCAGTGAAACCCTCTTAAGTAGGTACTAATTTTTTTTTTTTTTAGAGAGAGAGAAGGAGAGAGAGAGATGGGTGGGGGGCAGAAGGAGAGGGAGGGAGAGAGAATCTTGTGTGGGCATGGAGCCTGACGTGGTCCTTGATCTCATGACCCTGAGATCATGAACTGAACTGAAATCAAGAGTCGGACACTTAACTGACTAAGCCACCCAGACGTGTCAAGTAGGTACTAATTTTGTTTCTATTTCACATGAGAGAAAACTGAGGTTTAGAGAGGTTAATTAATTTACCTGAGTCTACACGGGAAATAATTGCTAGATTAGAGAGTTGAACCCCAGTAGTGTAACTCCAAATTAGTATCACCAATTATACTGTTTTCCTGTTCTTCACTATGATGTTTCCAGATTATTCTTATAGGATCAGAGAATAGAGAATGTAGGAGGAAAATAATTAGCATATATTAGTTATAATTTTCAAAGGATTTTTACATTAATCCTCAAAAAAAGATAAGGTAAGTGGTATTGTTGTCTCCATTTAAGAGGGCAAAAGAGAGACTCTGAAACAGTGACTCTCTATTCTCACAAGTACCTGTGGTTTCTTCATTTGGCTTTTGTTTACTGTTCCATTGTGGGAGTCTACCACATTATCCTGATGGTGGATGTTTGGATTTTTTCCAGGCCTTTTGTAGTATATAGTGTCTTTATAAACATATACATATTTCTAATGCACATTTTGCATGACTTTTTCTCAGGTGTATACCTAAGAGTATATATGATAAAAATGACATTTAAGACAATATATAAAAGGCCATGCATGGAGCAATGATGCGAGTGTGTCATGAACTGGTAATTTTGATTAAACTAATTCTGTGAACCTGGGATTAAAAAAAATTTTCAGTGGACCTGAAGTCTCACCTTTTCTCCCAAAAACAGTAACCTGGCTTGATGACTTGTCTAGGGCAGTAGAGAGGTGGAGCTGGAGCTAACTCTAAGTTCTATAGTTACAGACAGTTCTTAGTCCTGTCCCACTTCTATACATGAACATTATTCTCACCATTCCATTTGGGTGGCCTGAGAACTACAAACTTCACAGATTCTGAGGAGAGATTATATACCACTGAGTTACAAGTCTGTTTTTGCAGAAGAGATTTGAGAAATTACTCAAGAGTGTTTATATTGCTTCACCCGTGGGCCTGTGTGCTGTTAAGCTTCAAATGAAAAGAATGGCTTCATGGTTTAGTTTTATGAGGGAACCAAAGCCATAGAGTTATGATCCAGTGCATATAACATTGAAGGATAATAATTTAAAGTCCAATAAGTCTTGCCATTTATCTTCACCAGAGGATCTCAAAGAGTTTTATGAGAAATTATAGACTAAGAATTTGGAGAGTTACGTGCAATTTATGGTTAAAAAAGGAAGTGCTAAAGTTTTCTGGAATGTTCCAAGCCTGTCATTAAAGAAGGCATGAAGAGAACCCAGGATCATTGACTCTTTGGCGAGGAACCCTGGCAGGAATAGATGTGACCAAACGATTCAGTGATTCTGAATGGCTTCAGCTTGCTTTGAGTGACAATATTCCTTTTCCAGGGGCCTTGCTCATTGAAGGAGGACATAGAGGAGTCAGCATGAATTGATTCCCCAGAACCTTTAATAAACGGTGATATTGTGGCGGTCATATTAATACAGCTTTTGTAATATGTTCTCTGATTAGTGTTTCTCCCACTTTAATTGGAATTTTAAGCACCATAATGATGTGAGCCAGCTGAAGTTTTTAAACAGTACAGATATAAATGGTTATCCTAAATTACATTTAGGAGAAACTCTACTTGAACTATTTAGGTTAATAAATAAAGGCACCAAATTAATATAGGCTATTTTAAGACCAAAAAATGTAATACTATAAAACTTTGGTGATCTGTATGCTTTCTGTTGGCCAGCCATAGGATTTTTAATTGAATTACTACAGAAAATTCAGCACAAAATATTATCAGATTTAACCACCCACTGAGTGTGGTGTTATTGTTTTATTAGGCTAAATCAAAGGTTGCTGAAGCTCTTTTCTGCAGTGACTTTCAACCCAGAGGGGTAAAGTTTTAAAAGGAGATGATGAAATTTTAGAAAAGAGCAAGAACTTAATAAAGGGATAATAGTCACATATTTTCCTTAGAAAATGAAACTATTTCATGGCTTTATATGTCCATTCCTAGGCTTTTAATAATTAGAGAGTGTCTATGACATTCAAGTTCTGAAGCTTGTAACTGGCCTGAGGTTGAGACTGAAGGAGAGTTGTGGGGGGAGAGGGGTGCTCCTGGAGAAAAGACCCGTGGACAAGCCCAGGGACCATAGTATCCACATTTCAAGCACACTGCATTTTGGCCATATCATCCCAACAACTCAAGAGGCGGGTGGGATGGCAGCATGGCTGGAGGAATCAGCCCTGCAGATAATCATTTCAAAGCCTGTACATCTTCATCTGGTCATACATGGTTAGGAATGCCCCCCCCGCCCCCGCTGCTTAATCGGTTCTGAGTCTGTCTCCTCTTTCAATTTGAGATGACCTAATTCAGTGGTTCTCCAAGTGCAGTCTCCAGACCAGCAGCACTGCCCAGGAACTTGTTCAAAATGCACATTCTAATGGGCCCCAGCAATCTGTGTTCTAAAGGCCCTCCATGTAATTCTCATGCCTGCTAACGCTAGAAAACAACGGATTTAAATTACATTGATCAAGTGTATGCATTTTTTTAAATCAAAGAGCAACTTTCCCAATGTCTGATTCATAGTAGGCTCTCAATAAATGTTACCCTGAAAATGAAAATACACTTAATTTGTCACACAACATTTGACAATGTTTACGATCATATTTTTGTCTTTTTGTTACTGTATACTCATGAATGAGTACTTGCCCTCACAGATTATTCATTTTCTTTCCTTTTGAGACTAGCTCTTCGGCTTTTCATTTAATATGAAAGGTCATTTTCAAAGAAAATTGTTGTCTGATGCTTCAGTTATTTAATTCTCCAGAGAGTCACTGAGAAGCAAAGTGAGTTCGTGCCAATCATTTCTTCCCCATTTTTAAAGAGAGATAGTCACTTCGCTGTCAATAGTGATTAGTGAAATTTTTCTCTCATCTCTTCTGCAGGATGAGCCAGAAGTTCAGTGGCCAAGAGTTTGTTGTCTTAGGGCCTCTCAGTTGGCTTCGAGTCTGCTTAAGCAGCGGATTCATCCAACGCTTTAATACTCTCAGCTTTGCTTCAAGTCATATGTGAAAAGGGTGGGGGGGAATCTATCACAAAGAAAGCTGAAGTGCAACAGGTCTATGGAGACAAATGGACTCAGAGTGTAACATGTGAATTCACTTGTATTATATACCCAATACTTTCTTTTTTTTTTTTAAAGATTTTATTTGTTTGACAGAGAGAGACACAACGAAAGAGGGAACACAAGCAGGGGGAGTGGGAGAGGGAGAAGCAGGCTTCCCTTGGAGCAGGGAACCCGATGCGGGGCTCGATCCCAGGACCCTGGGATCATGACCTGAGCCTAAGGCAGACGCTTAACGACTGAGCCACCCAGGTGCCCCTATACCCAATACTTTCTGATGTGTAAAATCCAGGGGAATCATGGGCTCCAGAGTCAGTGAGATTGATGTGGTATAAACCTCTTTCACCTCTGGTCAGGCAAATGACTTCTGTGGGTTGAACAACATCCCTGCAGATGAGCACATCTAGCCCCAGGGACAGGTTTCCCAGGTAGGGGCACTCAAGGAAAGAACCAAGGCCTGGAGTTGGGTGTATGTCCTGTGGGAATGAGAATGCCGATTGTGGGTGAAAATTTGCAATGCAGGCATCACTGAGAGTTTGGGGAGGCTCCCACATGGAGCAGGGTGGGGGAAGTAGGGATGGGTAAGGGGTGCTGAGAGTCGACCAGCAAGATGGAGAAGTGTGGTCCAGGCTGGAGGAAAGCGTGCCTGCAGGGAGCCAGGGATCTGATTGGGACCTCTTTTGCTAGCTTTCCTTGTAATTCTCATGAGGAAGTGGGTGGAAGGAGGCTCCTAGAGTAGAATTGTGCTGGGTAGTGCTAACCACTGCCTGAGCAGCTCGTTCTTTCCTAAGTGAAACCTGTTACTCATGACACAGGCTTTGAATTGGTAGCTGGATGTATGGCTCTTGAGTCCTGGCCATAGCTTCTCGGTTTTGTCCTCCAGACTTCAGTGTGTTTGTTCATTCAGAGAGAGAGGGGTGAATTGGCCTCTAGAGCTCGGGCCCTGGAGGCAGACCAGACAACTGCATTTTGAAGTCCATAAATCCTGACCACCTTGCAGGTGCCAGGCACCACAGAGACACTAGGAATCAAGTGAGAAGCAAGAGTTCCTGCCTTCAGGGAGCACCGAGTCCAGTGAAGGACACAGATCTCCAAATGGCTTAAATTCAATGGGATAATTTTTGTAGGTACAGAATGGTACATAAATTGAATCTGTTTTTGTTTGTTTTCTGCTTGAGGAAGTCGGCTAAACCTTCTAAGAAGAGGTAATACTTAAAACTAGGTCAGGTACTGAGGAGGAAAAACGCATTGTAGGCAAAAGGAAGAGTGTTTAAGAAAGCACGGTGTCGTCAGGAAATGGCAAGTGGTCTGTCTTCCCCAACAGCATATGCTCTCTGAGGGTGAGTGGTAGACTTGAGGTAGGATAGGAGACATGAAGTCAGATCACAAAGGACCAGTATCTTGTTGGGGGGCCTAGGGAGCAGAGCTTTAAATAGGAGGGTGACAGGTCAGATTTGTTTTTGAAAGATCATTCTAGCTCCTTTATGGAGAGTGGGGTGGAGGGAATAGAGCCTTGTCAAAATACAGTTGAGGCATGATGAGGACCTGGTCCAGGTCCATTGCCAAGGCAGTGAAGAAGCCAGGTTGACTTTTAGAGTCTTGAATTTGTCCAGCTGACTTCTCTTTTAGAGTCCTCGCCCACCTCTTTGGGGGCATCAAGGGCTGCTTCTGTAGTTGCTGTCTACACAGTTGTTTCTCCTGGAGGCTACAGATTTAACCTGAGCCTGCATTCTCTCATTGATCCCATGGAGTGTTCTTCTCTCAGAGATTTTACCAAACTCTCCTAATGGTGCGGAACTGAAGCTAATTACAAAGAATTCCATGTTAACGTATCTTAGATACTGTGTGTGTGTGTGTGTGTGTGTGTGTGTGTGTGTGTGAGACGAGCAGGATAACTTTGTACTTGACATGTAATTTAAGTCGCTTACATCAAATGCTTGAATTCATTCATGAAACTTTGATTGACATTTACACTATGTGACGGCACTATTAGCTTCACTGAGGGGTAACTTAAAAAAATATTAGACTTCCTCTTGCACAATGTACCAGCTCTGGTTTATTTTTATAGCTGCAAAATCAAGGAACTTTCTAATAGCATTTGGTTCATTCATTCATTTATTTACTCATCCATCTATTAATCCATCAGTCAGCAAATATTTGTTAATCATTTACTTTGTGAAGGCAGAGTAATGACATGAGGAACACATTAGGGATGGAAATGAAAATAGAACAGAGGGCGCCTGGGTGGCTCAGTTGGTTAAGCGGCTGCCTTCGGCTCAGGTCATGATCCTGGAGTCCCAGGATCGAGTCCCGCATCGGGCTCCCTGCTCGGCAGGGAGTCTGCTTCTCCCTCTGACCCTCCTTCCTCTCATGTGCTCTCTCTCATTCTCTCTCTCTCTCAAATAAATAAATAAAATCTTAAAAAAAAAAAAAGAAAATAGAACAGAGAGTTCTGGATGGACCTCAGAGTTCTCAGAAAGCCCAGAATATAAAATAACCTCAAGACTTTGGGTACTTAATCTTTAATAGTAGGGTCGTTTTCATTATTAAAGAGCATCTTGGGTTAGGAAGTGAGGTTTTAGCTTCTTAGATAACCTATCCTATCTCTGCTCCCATGTTCCTCTGGTAATTACTTGAAACTTTTGGTCACTGGGCTGTGCACTGTGTACTCACTAGGCCATGATGATTTCAAGAAATGAATGAGGAAAGTATTTTCCATTACCTATCTGCAGGGTTTTCTGCTCAGTAAAAAAGGGACCAAATAGTATGCTTTCCTAAGCAGGTGTGATAGAAAATATTCAGTCTACCCCACCTAGTTGGTGGAGTCTGTTTGAAAATTGGCCAGTTTCAGAATTCAGCTACTAGTTGTGTAAATGACTAATGGTCATCAGAAACCATCTGAGAAGTATAACACACCCAGATGTATTTTGATCTCTTCCTCCTTTAAAGCCCCTTTTTTAATTGAGAAAACTCTTTCTCATTGTACAGTTGTCTACTCCTTTGTGGAAAGAGCACTTGCTGGGAATCGGGTGACTTGATTTCTAATCCTAGCTAACCTGCTAACTAGTTGTATGGCTTTAGGCCAGGGTTGGCACACAATAGCCTGCTGCCAAATCTGACCTACCACCTGTTTTTGTAAATAAAGTTTTATTCGAACACAGCCATGAATATTTGTTTATGTAATTCTGTTGTGCCACAGTGCAGAGAGGAATATTCGTGGCAGGACTTTATCACAGAGCCTAAAATATTTACTTTCTGGCCCTTTACAGAAAAATTTGTCAACCCCAGCTTTAGGCAGGCCATTATCTTACTTGAGCCTTAGCTTCCCCATCTGTAAACCTAGGGGAATTCGATTAGGTTCTTCCCAGGGCCTGTGTCCTTTTTAACATTCTGTTGCTCTATAACTCTTCATACAGAGAAGCCTCATATCAATCATTGTACACTGGGATATAAACCTATTCATATTTATATTCACTTCTTCAATTTATGAAGCACTAATATTAGCAAGCCACTGTAGAGAACTAACAACTCTAAGAGTCTCTGCCCTTGAGAAGCTTATACTCTGGTTAGAAGACAGAGTTACAAGGTTTTGAAGTTAAATTATAATAGAAGGTAATAAAGGATAACATATCAAAATGAGTGAGGATGACTAAATGAGTTCAGAGGATCATTCTGGGCTGAGATGATTAGGGAAAGCCTATAGGGGAAAGTGGCATGTTTTTAAGAATAGTCATCCCCATAACCCCATAAAATATTGGATCTAGTGTCCTTCTAAAGCAGTAGTTTTCAGGTTTTAGAGTACAGATTTTAGAGTGTAGGTTACTGGGAAAAAATACAAATTCCTGCAACCCAGCTTTAGTTTAGAGGTTCTGATTGTAGGTCTGGGGTACATCCCAGAAATCTGCTTTTTCAAAGAGCACCCCCTGGTGATTCTGATATACATGGAGAATTTTCTTACTTTTAAAAATATTGCTTTGGAAATTGGTTAAGTTGCTAAATACTGTTACTGTTGAGGAATTCATGCTATGTTTGGCAGAGTCTTATTAAATCCTACATTTTCTGTGAGTAGGAGGAACTCCACTATCCATGGAGCAATTACTTCAATGATCTTCTCTCTCCTTTTAGGAAATCTGTGATCTCCCAGGCCAAGAAGAACAAACTGAGGAATATCTCTGAAAGCCATTGAATTCCTTAGATAAGTCCAGAGAGGAAATCTGAGATCAGTATAATATTGTGTCTGTGATAGCTGAGGATAAATTATTGGAAAGGGTCAGGGTACTAACTACTTCATTTTGCATTTGACTCTTGGTCCTTTTGTTGTGAGCTTTTTGTTCGTGCAAAGCTGGCTGGGGTCCGCCTAGTGGGTCAAAAAAAAACCCTTAATGAAAGAGGTTGGGAATCTCCAATCTCCATCCCAAAACATGTCACTGATGACTTGAACATATCACCAGATACTCAAGATACTGAGGAGACCTTCCACCTATGGGAGAATGACCCTCTGAAGAGAAATTTGGAATCATCATCAGAGCCATTGGAGGGGACATCTGAGAGTCAAAAAGGTGACATTTCACAAGATCCTGTCATGCCTCCAGTCCAGAGAAGAAAGTTAGATCCACTTCCAAAAAAGCATAGACATCTTAGGAAGGCCATAAGGACAAAGAGAATGAGGAAGAACAAGAGGAAGGAGAAAGTGGAGACCCGCTGCCCCCCGATACTTCCAACACCTTTGGTACCACCACAGAGTGAAGAAGATGAGGTGGTAGATGCAAAGCTGACCATACTCAGTGCTCAGGAAGATGATCCTGACCTTCCCAATGAGGTAAGGATGAGGCATGGGGTGTCAAAAGTCTGGGCTTGCCACATTTTCCTAGGAAAAATAATGACAACTCTTCCCCTGCAGTGGGAGGAGGTGGGGATAAAGAGCTTGAGGAACAAACTGGGATCCTTGGGCCCAGATAAAGTATGAATTGGCTTAGAGGGTGACGGGCCGTCTCTGTGTATGTGTGTTGGCATTGAGGGCTTTAACTTTCTTCTGCTTGCAGGCCCAATTACAGAGTCAGCAGGATGAGGATTCCTGTGTGAAGCATCAGGAGTGTCCGATCCAGCCCTGTGAGCTCCCAGCTTCCCCGGAGCCTGGGTCCTCTTCTCCTGCAGTGACATCCTTGGCATCACCACCACTCTGCTTTGGTCGCTTCTTAGGCTGTGTCTGCCAGACCTTCTCGAGGTCTAGGAAGCGGAAGCCCTCCAGAAGACAGGGCACTGAGCTGGCGGAGGCAGGAGGTGATGCTAAGTCTTTAAGACCTGGCCTGCTGAGGGATCTGGGCAAAAACAGAGTGCAGCCTCATGAGGGCCTGTAGCAAGCTGATGCCAATACAGGCTCTCCCTGTGTTTAGTTTTATAGTTTTCTCCATATTGTTGTTCCCTTTGGTTGTGTTGTTTGTGGAAAAGAGAGCTGCTTTTATGCGGAGATCCTTAAGCCTAAAGAAGCGATAAAAGCAAAGTAGCTTTGAAGTTTTTAACACTTTACCCCAGTAGTGGGATTGCTTCCTACTTCCCCCTATTAGGCTGAAGTAGCATTCACTTGGGAGCAGTGGTTCCCAAAATTCATGCGGATGTTGCTCATGTCTTAGTTAGCTCAAGTCTCACTACCTTCTCTGAGGATGGAAGCCATACCATCCCGTCATCCTGAGTAATGTTTCCAGATATCAGCCACCAAGTGGAGACGTCTCATGTCCAGCTCCTCTCAATGTCTTTGGCTAGAGATTCCTTTTGAATTCTTCATCCTCAGTACTTTGTTGAACTTCTGCTGCTGTCTGCTTGATTTAGATATACCTCAGGGAGTGATGGTTGCTACATTTCTTGGCTAGGGTAACACTACCACCTCCTCCACTCTAACTGTTGTTTGGTTTTCTTTTTGTCACTTGTTAGTAAGCTACCTGGCTCTTTCTTATGAATGTGCCTCTGGTGTTCTCTAGCCATATGTATTAAAAAACTTAGTCACATGAGGTAATGGTCTCCTTCCTTGTTATTCTTTAGCAAGACTCCCACAGAATCCCAAGTTCTTCTGAGAACCCTAAAGAAAATAAGTACTTAAAAAAAGTTTAAGATTATTTCATTTCCCCATTGTTGTCCCAGCTTACTAGGTTAATCCTCTTCCTAGGACGTAAACTAAGAATTTAAATTAATTGTATATCCTACTTTGAGAGGGTAGGTTTAAGAAGAATTTGAGAGTTACCTTGTAGCTTTAATTACCTGTTATTATTTCCTACTTGTCCCTGTTTCCAAATTCATATAAGAATAATAAATAAAGGTACAAGTAGAAATAAATGTATAAAGTATCTGCATTAGAAGGAAATTGTATACTTTATTATCTTCCTTCCTTAAGACTGACCCTGATGGTTACCGCACTAGAATTAGAGAAGATAACCAGTGTGTTTGTTTTGTGCTTTCTTGCCTGGAATAGGGCTTTGTAGTGTTGGAAGAATGAAGTTGGGAAGGGAATAGAATGACATGCAGGAGCAGTGGTAAAGATTCTTAAGGCTGCCTTGGGGGTAATTGGTAAAAATTGCCCTGGAAGAAGTTTTGTGATATGGTGAGGATCTCAAGTTGGAATGAGGAATTTTGTAAAACGTCATACTCTGTGCTTGGAGTAAAATGGGAGAGCTTTCTCAAGTTAGTCATGCTTTGATACCTTTAATTGTCTAAAGAGTGGTTGATTGTTTAGAGAGTATGGAATTTTAATAGAGCTAATTGAGCATTATAAATGGGCTCAAGCTATTACATGAAATTTCAAATTATCTAAAATATATTTACACACCTATTTTCTCAATGTAATATAAGAAACGTACTGCCAGGCAAGGCATAATGTACGAAAAGTCCTGTGTCATGGAGCCTATTATTTAAAGCTCAAAGGAAGGTAGATATTAGCATTGCCATGAATGCTTTGTTATTGTTTCTTATCGTAAGGTGTTTCAGGATGAGCTGTTCTATCATAGAAAAACTGTTCGTTCCAGCCTGGTTAACCATATGCCCACTCCCACCTACAATGCTGATTTTCATATAAAGTTTATTTATTCCAAATTTAGAGTAAGGATTTCAGATAAGGGAAGATCTGGATAAGCACTTAGTTTTGAAACTCTTTTGCTCATGTGTCTTGACCACTCAATCACAAACAGGGGGAAAAGGTGTCCATGTCTCCCCCGCTGCATTTGTAAAGAAGAAAGTATGTGTTCCCAGGTTTCACATTCTGTGTTGCTGTCTTTATAGCTTGAATTATTAAACATGGTTTATGTCTTTAAATAAAGTTGTTTTTGCAAAATATATTTAGAAAAATAGTAAATCTGTATCAAAGTAAAAACAAATTAAAAATAAAACCTACCACTATTGATGAGAGATAAAACTTAGGGGTCATTTAAAAAAAAATGTTTCTCCACAAGGCAGATAAACAGATACTGTCAATGTGTTGTAAACAGAAATACTTGACAAGTATAAAGATGATCACATTTAATGTATTTCATTGCCTTTTTTTCTCATGGGAACTCACACAACTAGGTAGGTGGCAGGGATGCTCATTGCTACAAATTGAGTAAGCTGAGATTAGGCAGGCTGATTAAACTTTTCCAGTGATTCTTTTCTAAGAACACTCATTACATCTGCTAGGGAATCATAATACAAGTTCTCTAAACATTTTATTTAACCACTCACTTGTGGTTTTATCTTCTAAATGTGATTGATTTTACTCTGGTTCTTGTCCCAGTGTTCTGTATGGGAACACTTCTTGCTGGACATTTTGTTTTTGTCACCTTGTCCTCACACTACTGTCCAAATTCCAACTAATGCCACCTCTACTCACCTGGAAAATTTTAACATGAGAAAACTCTGGTTAATGTAGAATTACAGAGAACCAATAGAGAGGGTTTACTTATTAACCGAGTTTTAACAGAAAAAGTAGAACTGATCTAGTCCTTATTTATCGGAGGAACCTGAAACACAAAGAAATGAAGTTGCTCGATCTCAAGATAGCCTAGCTGCTTAGTGGCAAAGCTAAAGCAAACAATAGCTAACATTAGATTCAATATTGTACCTTATACCCTTCTTCTATAATCTTCAAGCCATCTGCATGGGGTTGATATTAATATTTTCATTTTACAAATGAGACCATTTAAGTTCAGAAATGTCCTGGTAAGTCCTGATGCAGAATCCAAAGCCAGGTTTGTTAGAGTCTGAAACCCATACTCATTACATTCCACCTCCCAGTATTATAATGTTATAAAATCTCTTTGTTTCCAGTCTAAATCTGTAATGTCAAGAACAGGCAATTTCTCTTATTTCCCAAAATTTATATTTTAGCCTTAATGCCTGTATAATAAATATAGTTCAATTAAAAAAAAGTCCAGTTAAAAAGATTATTTCTTCCAGGTAAAATTTCTGTATTGGGCAGTAAATAGTAAAATAGTTAACCTAAGTGTCATTGATAAAATAGAACTGCAGTGTAATATAAACAAAGTTTTAATCATTACAACTAATTAAACCGAGACAATTACTTAACTGAAAAGTGATCAAGAGAAAAAAGAATAGCACATAATCAAAGCAGGGCCCTCGACTTGACAGGATCACAAGATAAAGCACAGCAAAGATGAATTAGGTCCCATAGAAAGCTAATAGACTTAAGAGTGTTTCTAAACTGTTTTCAGGTGAATGGTTTGGGATTTGGGTAGCAAAGAGACAGGCTCTTCTAGGTAACCCAGTGACCCTTGAAATAAGTGAGTCTACTGCTACTAATGAACTCCAGGCTTTAAATAGGAAATTTGAATTTTCTCACGCTTCACAACATTCTTTTCATTTTGATTTGACAAGGCCTCTTTCAGGACAAAATAAAAGAACAACAAAACTGGTAGATTCAAACCCCTGGACTGTGTGGTCAAGGAATGTTCTTCATCTTTTTTCAAACTCAAGACACGAGGACAGCTGTTGTACATGGAAGGTTGGATTGGGGCAGATTTCCTGAGCTGTATTCTGTCAGCTGTAAAGAATTGCAGCGCTGCTCCCATCATGGAACCTTTGTGATGAACTGTCTCCGACACACGGTTATTACCCTCCTGGTTCCCAGTGCTAGAGGATGTCTTTGACGAGCACCCTTGTTTCCCTCCCCTCTTTCCCACCTCCTGATTTAGAGTCAGTCCTGCAGTTGGTGAGAGGCCCAAAGGCTATTTTAACAGAGGTTTAAATAGTGTACACGAAGAGGAAACCTCAACACAGGTTAAAATAATTTTTACAAGAGTTACGTAATTTTAAACGAATTCAAAATTCTGAAATTCTGTCACAGATGATTTCTGATGTGAATTTGACTTCTCATCTAGTTGTAATTACCAGTTTGATTTGAGGATGTCTGTGAAAATACACAGTGCTGGATCATTACAATGGTAGCCCGTCTGGTGAGCAGGACAATAGGTCCATTCACAGAGTGATGAAACAGTAACTGGGATTTTTTAATAAGTACCATGAGAAATATCCCCTGAATATCTGTCTCTTCACATGGAAGAAAACAGAATTATAAAGATGGTAAAACCAGAAAAAAAGAACACATTTCAATCAGCATTCAGTACCCAAACTCTTACTTGGTTTGTGATGCTCAATAAAAATCTCTGGCTAAAATTTATATAAAAAAGATAATAGATGAAAGAGAAAATAGTTATCCCATCACCTCTTTTCAAGAGCTACCATTCATCCTAACTTAAAATCTGGTTTCATTTTAAGGTTAAAATTATGAAGCAAAAGTTCTGTGTCTAATTCAATGTGTTACGTAATTATATAATAAGTAGTTGGGAAATACCTGTCTGAGCCTGGACTTAAAAGTTAAAAAACTTAAATACGGAATCCAGGTTTTGCCATTTGCTATTGTGTAACTTCAGCTATTTGTTGAAACTCATTAATCTTTGGTCTCCTCATCTAAAAAGGGAGATTGTTAACATCCCATAGGTTGTTTTGAGGATTTCTTGAGGATACCTTGCTGAAAAAGCCTACTGGCTCTTTTGTAGTAGAGAGCTTTTGACCTTGCCATGCCTATTGAATTCTTAGAAAACAAAACAAGATATTAACTGCCTAAGTGCTATACAAGGGTAAGCTACTCATGTCAATCTTTATTTTGAAGAGAACTGAATTTATTTTGGGGGGCATCATGTGGAGCAAAAAGATTTAATATTTGTTTATTCCCAATTTGAATGTCTCTAGAGAAACTTTTTACCCCAGAACTTGGCAAGCTAAAGCCCCTTTATTGTTACAACCTGTGAAATCCATATAATTAGGCCTTTATTCTTGATTTATAGAAGAGACAGTCATCTGGTCCTAAATTGCCATGGCTTAATGCAACATCTTTTTGAATAAGTCATTAGCATTTTCTAAGAAAACTTCATTATATAGTTTATTCAATGGCTGTAACAGAGCAGTGGTTCTTAACTTTTTCTGCTCAAATCCTCTGAATGATAGGAGATATCCTAATGCACCACTGTAGCAAGAATTATTAAAGAAATGATGATTGAAGCACCTCCCAGATGCATTAGAATTTTGGAGAAATTGTCTTTGGGTAAACACCCTCCCTGTATCTTTTTTTTTTTTTTAAAGATTTTATTTATTTATTTGACAGAGAGAGACACAGTGAGAGAGGGAACACAAGCAGGGGGAGTGGGAGAGGGAGAGGGAGAGGCAGGCTTCCCGCCGAGCAGGGAGCCCGATGTGGGGCTCGATGTGGGGCTCGATGTGGGGCTCGATCCCAGGACCCCACTGGGATCATGACCTGAGCCGAAGGCAGACGCTTAACGACTGAGCCACCCAGGCGCCCCACCCTCCCTGTATCTTGATACCCCCCTCACCATTTCCCTTACCTACCTGTGAATATTTCACCAAGACTTAGGGTCATTAAGCTCCAGTGTTTTGTGATCTGGATTTTATTTTTGTTCCACTCAATAGGCATGGATGGAATATCTGTGCCTAAACTGAAGCTATTTTATCTCAAAGTGAAACAAAAGAAACCTACATAAAACATAGAAAAACCACTTGGTGCTGTCAAGTAACTTATAGACTGTTCAGAGAAAATAAGTGAAGCACTCACATAGTGACTACTGAATAATATCAAAAGTATTCAAACGAGCTCTGAAGAGTGGCAGTGTTAAGTAAGCACTAATAGAATGCCTTGAAAGGGAAGATTATTGCAAGATGGAATATAGGAGGTGCCTTCTTGGAATAGGTAAATTTTGAGCTGGGCCTTGAAGGAAGAATATGGTCTAGATTTATCCAGTCCCGCAGTCAGACAGGTTAAAATTACTGGATGGAGTCCTGGAGGCTGGATGGAGCCAGAGCACAAGTGTAACCAGATCCAGTAGAAAGTTGGCAGAAATGCTGCAGCCCTTATGGATAAGTCCTTGTGCCCAAGAGTAGGCAGTTCAAGAGATGGGTCAGGAACAGAAGACAGAGCTAGAAAGTTAGGTGCTGAATACAGGCAGAGATGGTGCAGAGACAATCACAAGGGAAAGAGTAAAGAGAGAGGGTAGGACTTTTATCTGAACAGCAGAAAGGCCTGTGGGGTATTGGCCATGTAGGGTTTCAGGGGGAGGTCCCCTCCAAAGGAAAATGGTGGGCAGCTTTGAAGGACATAAAAGCAGATGATTCCGATGGAGAACATCATGAAGAAAGGTACAGATGTGGCAATATTAAGTTGTATGTTGGAGACATGGAGTAGCTTAGACATGTGGGAGTAGTGAGAAATAAGCTGGGGCCATTAGAACTCCATATTTGTATTTTATACTTGGCTTTGATTCATAGTTGAGAGGGAGATCAAGTTCTTGATCTTCTCTAAGGAGATAACATTGCCCAAGTTAGCAAACCCCAAAAGGAAAAAGTATAGGAACAGAGATGTGCAAGGGCATTGACCCAGATTCAGTAATGACCTTTAAGAATATGCTGTGTGGTTAGCTGCTTTCACTATATATCTGGACTAGATGATTGCCATTTGTTTTGTTTTGTTTTGTTTTACCATTTGCTTATGAATAATATATTTTTGTAAGAATAGTGGATAAAATTAAAGGAACAATTACAAAGAAACCCTTACGTGAAAACACATAGTATACTATATCATGAAGAATGTACCTGAAGTCCCAGGATCGAGTCCCGCATCGGGCTCCCTGCTCGGCAGGGAGTCTGCTTCTCCCTCTGACCCTCCTCCCTCTCATGCTCTCTGTCTCTCATTCTCTCTCTCTCAAATAAATAAATAAAATCCTTAAAAAAAAAAATGTAGAAAGTCATGATCTGACTTACGGTTCCACATTCTACATTAGTCAAAAAGTAAGCATGAAAGTTGAACAGAATCAGTCTGGTGGGAACTTCTAAATGCTTATCTGCTCTTAAGGCCACAGAGCAGTACAACCCAGTATTTGAGAATACCTCTGCAGACAGTGTCTGGGTTCAACTCTTGGCTTTCCCATGTAATAACTCTGTACCTCAAATAAAGTACTTTTTTTGTGCTCCAATTTGCTCATCTGAAAAATGGGAATGGTTTGCCTACCTCCCAGGGCTTCAGTGAGAATTAAGGGAGGTAATACTACACGTAAGGAATTTAGACTGGAACTTGGCACACGGCAAGTACACCACGTACGCTTCTGTTATCCTCAGGTAGGCAGGACAATTGTTTGAAATACTGCTTTGTGTGGGAAGAGATTGTGAGGTCTCGAAGGCCTGTGTATGAGGTACCTGGGGAGTCTGATCCTAAATGTTGGGGCTTTCAGCCTCAGTATTCTGAGCATGGCTCAGAGATAGTGGAATCACCACCACACCTAAAGAGATTCTGTGTGGTAAGACAGAGGTTATTTCTGTACACAGAACCCAGTTATTACATGACTATGGGGCATGTTCTTAGCATCTAATTGTGAAGGAGTCTAATTGTGAATTTGTCTTCAGTGCTTAGCACAGTGCCAAGCACAATAAGCACGTAACAACTTCTCAGTAAATGTCAAGTAAATGAGTAAACAGTTCAGTGAAGAACAGAATTCCAGTATGTGTAAAATTAAAAGTACCATTCACAGAAACAACATTTTGTTTCATTCCCTTATAGCTTTTGCAGTGCTTTGGCACTGAACACAACTCTCAGATCATGGCACATAGGAAGAGAGGCCCCAGAGGGACTGAATAGGAAGTTTTCCTCAGTTAGGTGGGGCGGGGCGTGGGATCAGCATTAGGTTGATTGTAAAAAGGTAGATTCAGAACTGCTATATTCAGTGATTAAGGAGTAACGTATTCCCCTTGTCAGCAGTCTCAGTACTGTGCTTTAAAGTGTGCGTGCACACAACCCCGCCCCGCCCCCCCAACCACAAATAGACAAATACATCAGTTACTATACCGCTTTATTCATTTTGGGTCAGTGCTGCCTAACAATCTACCTGAAAACTTAGTAGCCTAAAACAATGGCAATCATTCATTTTGCCCCTGGATCTGCGATTTGGTTGGGGTTTGGCTGGGAAGGCTCATCTGCTTTCCATGCGGCATAGCTGGGACAGCTCTATTTTTGACTGAAGGTTTCATTCAAGATGGCACATTCACATGACTGACAAGTTTATAGTCCTGACTGTCATCTGGTTGCTCAGTCATGCTGTGGGCAAGGGACTCAGTTTCTTTCCACATGGGGCCTCTTCATAGACTAGAATCCATTCACAGCAAGGTGGCTGTGCTCTAAGGGTGAGTTTCCTGGAGAACCAGATAGAAGGTAGGTTCTATGATCTAGTCTCAGAAAGCACACCGTGTCAATTCTGCTTTAGTCACAGGCCACCTACACTCAAGGGGAAGAAATGTGGACCCCTTCTTGCCCCAGGGAAGAGTGTCCATATTCACACTGGAGAGTGTACAATGGGAGATCTTGGAACCGCCTTGGAAAATATAATCCCTATTTAGAGAAATGCCAATTCAGGTACCTCTGAAGGTCCCCAGAGTGACAAGACTATTCTGGGATGCAAGAGATATTTTCTGGAAGAAGCATATTCAAAGGGAGGAGATATTTTTGTGAAAGTTTGGAAAAGATGGTTCTGATGACACATAAGAGGTGTCACGATTTTGTCATTGAAGAAAGTTATACACAATATAAATAGGACAAAGGGATGGATGGGGGCATTAGCTGATTGAGGTGATTTAACAGGAAGAGCTGAGTGTCAGCAATTTTAAAAAATAAAAGGAGTCTTCACCTTGTCCTGTCGATGCCAGTAGAAGGGGACATTCTGAACAATCATGGACCCTCAGCTATGTGCATAGCTGAACCTAATTTTTCTCTCTCTGTGACTGAACAAAATCTTCCATCATGACTAGAGTCTCAGAAAAATCTTACCCAGCAAATTGAAAGTAGACAGGAAAATCATAGGAAAATCTATACCTGAAGCCATGTATCAACATTCTTTGTTAGTAAATATTTATTTAGCTCTCACAGGTGAAGTATAAATGATGACTGCTGTTTTCCTTCAGGGCAGACTAGAGTTCAGCTGAGACTGGCATTCAACAAATCGAACCCCAGCACCTTTGACTTCTCTGCCAGAGGAGAGGCCTTTAACTGGTTCTCAAAATTATCTATTTTAGGACTTTGCATGGAAACCCAGAAAAATCCGTTTGCTAAAATCTATACCAGCTGGCCCGGGTGACTTCTTAGTCTCTGTCCACATCCGTTCTATTCACAACTGAACTGCTATTGATTTGCATGATGAAGCAATAGTATACAAGAGATCGAGCTTCCCCCAAAGCCAGAGCCTCTCTTGGTCTAGGGTTTGGGGTGGGAAAGAGAGATCATAGACATAAATTTTCTTTTTCAAAATATACTTGTTACTATCAGCTTGCTTCCTTCCATCCAAAGGAGACTATCAAAGCCCAGTTAGAATTGAACATGGAAGTTCTTGTCCTTCTGGATTGCCAACAGGATCTGCCCTGGCAAAGGAGAGGATAATCATGGTTGGTCTTTTACTAGCCTCTGAGAAGCACTCCATCATTCATTTCCCACAATTATATTATTTTAGCTGATCCCATATGCTTCAGTAATTTTCTTTTGTTTAATAGTTTGGCCTTCTGTTGAAGACTCGGGTAGCTAAATGATGATGCATTTGTGACAACTATGTGTACCTTATGTCTGAGCACTGTTATCAGGATAGGGCCTCTTTGGGAGTTTGACTAGAATGGAACATGTTAGTTGAAATGAAAGCAAGACTTTTATCTCTTTCCCTGGGCACTTCCACGAATGGGGCCATGGGCTCCTTTACCTAGGAGAATTGAAGCAGAGCCCCAGGAGTGTGGTCATTGACAGGACCGTCTATGCCATGTAAGCCTTGCCATTTACTAGTTAGTATCTGATACCTTACTGAGACTAGACAACTTCAAGTACAGGATTAAAGGTGTTGCCCTGATCACAGCACCTCAGTTTCCATCCTTTCATGCTGCTGGGGCATCACATGACCACTTTTTGCAGCTGGGGTTACTCCTTGATGCTAGGCAGAATTTGAAAACAAACTTGTTTTTATTTCATCTCCTTGTAGGGATGATAATCCATGGGGCTGAGAATGGACATTTTCTGTGAGTTGCACAGGTTCTTCAACCTATGGCTGGAACTGATTGAATGCACTTAATACTGTGCTTAGAAGCATGTTTTGAAAGGGATTATTCTAAAGCTCGGTGCTCGGTCTCCCTTCATCAAGTTTAATTCTCTTTATATCCTAATTTCCATTTCTGGTTTTGAATGACTACCATTGCTTTCAGAAAATTCATTGTAACACGTCTTGAGATACTAATATGACATTACCTTATAAACAGGTTAGTTTTGCATTGTGTACGCTCTTCTTTCTGAAGAGATGTTAAATGAACCTGCTACATTTTACTTTAAGGAATTAAGCTGAGAAGAACTCTTCAAACAGCAAGACTTCTTTAGACAGGTGGTAATTTATTGTTAGGCATTCTGAAATGGTTTGTCTTGGAGAAATAAACATACAATAAAATTACCCAAAAAGCATTCAGATGAGTGTTTTGATTCAACAAATGACAGGAAAGTTTGGAATTTGAATATTTTGTGAATTGTAGTAGTAACTTTAGCAACTGAAGGGCTAGGAAGACAAATCAAATGGAAAGCAATTTTGATTTTAATATGAAAAATGTGCAGTTATGTAGAAGATACTAAAGGTACTAGAAAAAGATTTCAACAAGGAACTAGAAATTATGTTTAAATAACCAAGAAGATTAAGAACACATGGTGATTGACAAGTATTAACAGAGCTATTAAACAGGTTTTTGAAGCAAATGCACATGACATATTTTAGTATTTCTCCAATGATTTCAGCATAATTTTTTGTTGTTGTTGCCTGCTGGTTGAGGTTTAGCAGATGATATGTAAAAAGCCAAAAGACTACATAGAAAAAATTCTTAATTATCTAGCTGCCAATCTTTTTAAATGCCTTGTGTATTCAAATACATATACATAAACACCCACACACCCAGAAAATAAATTGACAAGAAAGGTGGTAAATCACACAACAAATAATAAATAAATAAATAAATAAATAAATAAATAAATAAATAAATAAAATGGGGTAGTACATTTATCTGTATCATATAGGACCAGACTCTTCTTTAAGTCGTAACTGCACTTTTATTTGTTATTTGTGGAAAAAAACACATTTTTATATTGGGGAACCTACAGTAGACTTTTCTTCAAAGAGGTATTTAAGTGGAAAATTAAGAAAGATATCAGCACAAGGGCCAATATGAGTAAGTGTTTAATGCTGGAGTAGAGATGTTATCAGACTAATTATCTGAAATTTTTTTAGTGTCTACAGACTATTCCTGTATCTTTCAGTTCTGAAAGTCAAATATGTATTAGTGTTTCTCAAACTTTGTGGGCATCAGAATCATTGGAGAAGCTCCTTCAAAATATTTTTGCTTGGGTTCTGTCCTCAAAGATCCCTGAGGCTAGTCCTCAGGAACCAGTACTTTTAACGTTATTCTTTGCCTCACTCCCCAGGTGTGATTCTTATGTACACTGAAATCTGAGAATTATTGGGGAAGATAACATACGTAAAATATGATAGGAGACCATGGCACTTGAATGGTAAAACATTTATACCTTTAAAAATGTCAGAGCTCAGGGCGCCTGGGTAGCTCAGTCAGTTAGGTGTCTGACTTTGGCTCAGGTCATGATCAGGGTCCCGGGGTCGAGCTTCAAGTCCGAGTCCGGGATCCACGAGCAGTGGGGTGTCTGCTTGGCTCTCTCCCTCTGCCCCTCCCCTACTTGTGTGCTCTCTCTCTTTCAAATAAATAAATAAAATCTTTTTTTCTTTTCTTTTTCTTTTCTTTTATTATGTTAGTCACCATACATTACATCATTAGTTTTTGATGTAGTGTTCCATGATTCACTGTTGGCATATAACACCCAGTGCTCCATGCAATACGTGCCCTCCGTAATATCCATCACCGGGCTACCCATCCCCCGACCCCCCTCCCCTCTAAAACCCTCAGTTTGTTTCTCAGAATCCATAGTCTCTCATGGTTCGTCTCCCACCCGATTTCCCCCTCTTCAATAAATAAAATATTTTTTAAAAATGTCAGAGTTCAGGGCACCTGGGTGGCTCAGTTGGTTAAGCATCTGCTTTCGGCTCAGGTCATGATCTTGGGGTCCTGGGATTGAGCCCTGCATTGGGCTTCCTGCTTGGTGGGAAGTCTGCTTCTCCCTCTTCCTCTGCTCCTCCCCCCTGCTCGTTCTCTCTCTCTCTCATATAAATAAATAAAATCTTTAAAACAAAGGTCAGAGTTCATCTAGAGTCTATGGTCTACATGAAACAGTTTAAAACCCATTTTGCTTCTGAATTAGTTGTTTCACATTTTACTTTTTGCATAATTATTCTAGGCAATATTCCAAATTGACTTAGATTACACATTTTTAATAATGAAATAACCAAATTATTAGAATTAGGAATTCTATTAATGGCTTTGTTTTAAGCTGTTACATCTTTTTTTTTTTTTTTTTTTGGACTTTGGAAGCAGGGGAAAATAATCATAGCTTTCTGTAATGACAAAAAATTTTCAAGTATACAGGTATTTAAGTCAAGAGAAATAGTATTGAAAAATGAAAGGCATTATACTTAAAGTGCTATAACTTCTTTATTGCTTATCAGCCCTACATGTTATCATTCCCCTCCCACTGACTATTTGCTCTCAGTTTACTGTGCCCTGTTCTTAACTGGTAAGACCTGAAGATACAAAGGATTTTCCATAGGCTTGCAGCAGGGCTGATGATGGTTGAAGGAAGGTAGGCTAATCCTTTGAGGTGAGGACTGACAGTATGTGGAAGAAGATTCTGGCTGTGGTTGTGTAGCCCTGAGTGGTAGAGGCACGGGGAGGGGCGACGGAGTTGATGTAGCCAGGCCAGGTCTCGAGGTGTGCCTGTGCTGGGGGACGGAAGGGAAAGAGAGGTTGACTGTAAGCCTAGGACTAGCCCACATATGAACACGGTGTTGGTGAGGGCAATGGAAGCTCAGCCTTGGGAGATGGTCTGGTGTGTTCGAAATAGGTACCAACTTCACGGGTTTGTCATTGACTGGCTTTCTGACCACTGACAAGTCACTTGTTCTCTTTGCTCAGCACTTTTTTTCTTTGTAAAATATGGATAATAATAGTATCTACCTCAGAGGAGCTTTATGTGGATTAAATGAATTGGCAACTGTTCTAATTGGGGTAGAGTAAATGCTAGATATTCCGAGATATCTTATATCGATTGAGGAAGTAGGAGCTATCTGAGATGGAATCGCCTCCATTAAATAAAAGATTGTTCCTATGAAAGGTACACCTAACATTATGCATATCGAAATTCTTTTATTCACTGAATCATTTATTTGTTTATTTGGTAGACATATACTAAGCACTTACTACGTGTTCATTTACTTGGCAATGTGCTAAGCACTGGGGATAAAAAAGTGAATTAGATTCTTTCACAATAAGATATTAAGGTGCCCTATAGTCATATAATAACTGAATACCCTGTTATTGAAAGGATGGTGTTTCAGTGAATTAACTAACTTTTGTTTATTTAGTGTATGTTGGCATCTTTAAAAAGGCCCAGCATTTTACTCCCCTTTTGTTCTCACTGGAGTGCTAAACTAACAGGATGAATGAATAAATCATATGGAGACAAAAATATCCAATCTAATTTGCTGAAATTGAGAAATGTGGCTTATACCTGTAAGCAGGTTTCTCAATACTGAACTGCACCATTGCACACCTGCGCCATAAGGATAGGGCCTTTGCCACTAATTTTATCATATGACTTAGAGGAATTGAGAACATAGTCTTGCTCTGGGCAAGAGCAGGGGGAAATAGATGTGGCTGGGCAGTGCATGTCCTGTGTTACTCCAAACTCACCAATAGACTTCAGCTCATTCCTGATTCGTTAGGAAGCAGTCGGTGGGGTAGGGGGGGAGCCTGGTGTGTTACATGGAAGGATACATCCGGAGTGGAAACTAAATGCCTCACCCTAGCATTATCGTTTGCCAGACGTATTCTATCATTTATTCTCTTTGCTATACATATTCCTATGAGGTAGGTTTCCTTTTTCCTTTCTCTCTTATCCACTTTTTAGATTTTTTTTTTTGAAAAGGGACTTCTGATTCTGGACACAATGGAGTAAACACACTCCACCCTATCTCATCCACTAATTATAACTAAAACAGCCCAGAATAAAATACATTAAGCAACTGAGTGACAGATGGACAAAAGCAGGCAGACTGGATAAGGATCTCAGGACTGGAGGAATGATCTGGCAAGTGAGTCTCCTGTTGAATTTTTGTTTTCCAAAAGCTCTTTCTCTCCACCAGCACATGGTGGTCCAAGGAGAGTAGCCCTGCGGATTCTCCCCAGCCTACATCAAGTGAGTGGCGACAAAAAGGTGAGACCTCTTCACCTCCGGGCTAGCATGGCAGCAGAAACACTGTGAGGCCAAGCCCTGCAGAACTGCCTAGCCCTGTTACCCCTCAGAATACCAGTGAAGAGATGGAGCCCTTTTCCCTCCTCACTGCTGTGACAGAGGCAGAATTAAAGATCAGCACCCTGACAGTAGTGTGGTGAGGCTAACTTTCTATCTTTCTAATAATAACACCAGGAAGATGGAACCCCGGGAACCAGAGTGGGGAAGGGATAATAGAGAGGAAGTAGCTGGAGAAAGTGACCATTTAAATCTATGTTTAAAGTCCTGGACTAACTCCTGAGCTGTACATGCTTGAAACTAAATGGAATCACCTCAGCAAAGGTTTTGAACACAGACCTATGGTGAGGACCACTGCTCAGGTTTTAGTCTGAACTCTGGGTGGCTCACAAGCTGGGTAAACCAGGTGTCACTGCAAATTTTTTGAAAACCAAGTCGACATTGTAAAGACAGTGCATAGAAAGTGGGCCAGGATATGTATTGACTGCCTGTTAAAACAAAACAAAAATCCGTGTTCTACAGAAGATTTAAATAGGATCCAGAGTCTTATAGTATTCAAAATGTCCAGGATACAACCCCAAACTACTCAACATACAAAGAAGTAGGAATATCTGAACAACTATTAAGGGAAAAGGAAGACAACAGACACCAACCACAAGATGATTCAAGTGTTGAAATTAACAGAAAAAGTCTCTGAAGCAGCCATTATAATCATTCTCCAGGAAGTAAGGCAAAAGACTCTTGAAGAGAATAGATACATAGAAGCAAAGAAATAGAAACTATTAAAAAAAAAAGAAACATTTTAGAACAGAAGAATACAATAATGGAAATTTTAAAAAATCACTGAAGAGGCTTACAGCAGAATGTAGATGGGAAGGAAGGAATCAGTAAAGTCAGTGAACCTGAAGACAGGGAATAGAAATTATCCATTTTAAACAATGAGAGACAGAGACAGACAGAGATAGAGACACACACAGAGAAGCAGAACCTCAGGGAGCTTTGGGACAAATTGAATCAGGGAGCTTTGGGTATAATATTCATGTTATAGAAGGAGAAAAGAAAGTATGTGAAAAAGCAAACAAATGAAAACCAAAAGTATAGACTTGAATAACGCCATTAGCCAACTTTATTTAACTGACATTTGTATAACACCCCAGGTCATAGCAGAATACACATTCTTTTCAAGCATGGATGGAACATTCACCAAGAGAGTCCATATTATGAGTCACAAAGCAAACCTTATTAAATTTAAAAGAATTTAAATTATTGAAAGTATGTTCTCTGATCATAACAAAATTAAACTAGAAAGTAATAACAGAATCATATCTGTAAATCACTAGTTTTCTAGATATTAGAAAATTAAACAAAACATTAGTAAATAATTGATCAAAGAGGAAATCTCAAGGGGAAATTAGAAATGATTCTGAACTGAATAAAAATGGAAATATAACCACCCCAATTTACGTGATACAGCTAAAGCAGTGCTTAGGGGGAAAGTTATAGCATTAAAAATTTATATGAGAAAAGAAAGTTCTCAAATCAGTAATTTAATATTTGAGAATAACTATTATGAGTCAATACTCATTAAAGTGAGGCTGACTGATTAATCTTAAGAATGAAAGTGTAGAATAAAGCTAATATCCATATTCAACATCTTAGTTTGCTTTTAGGTACAAATTTTTTAAAATTTCTTTCCCTAAAACATTCACAGCAGAAGTGTTCATTTCACTTACCTGTTTCACTTCTACATATCACCACAGTCACTGGGATTGCTTTAAGAAGAGGAATAAACCCAATGGCTCTTAACCCAACATGGCTATGTTTATTTACCTACAGAAACATAAAAAAGAGCAAAATATACTCAATACAAATAGAAAAGCAAAGTCAATGAAATTGAAAACATAAAAATCAAGGTAACCAAAAATCTGGTTCTTTAAAAAGAAAACAGTTAAATTGATAAATCTCTAGTGCAATTGACCAAGAAAATAAGGCATAAATGGTCAACACAAATGATCACAAATGATTAGGAATAAAAGAAGGAATATTCCTAACAACCCAAAAGACATTCAGAGGATAATAAGGAAATATTATGAACAACTTTATGCACATAATTTATAATTTAGATGAAATAAATCAATTCTTTTTAAGACACAAATATCAAAACTCAAGAACAGAGATAACTTGTCATCCTTTACCTATTGAAAAAAAATCTGATTCAGAGTTAAACACCTTCAAAAAATATTTCCAAGCCCAGATTGTTCACTGATGAACTTTACTAAATATCTAAGGAAGAAATGACATCAACTTTTCAAATTTCACATTGAGTTAGAAAAAGAGAGAACATTTCCCAACTCATTTTACAGCACTAGCATTATTCTGACACTAAAACCAGACAGGGACAACATGAGAAATGAAAACTACAGACCAATATTCCTCTTAAACATAGACAGAAAAATCCTCAAAAAATATTAGAAAGTCAAATCCAGCAATATATAAAAAGAATAATAAATCACAACCATGTGAAGGTTTATCTTGGGGAAACTCTCAAATAATTAGAAATGAGAGATCATTCCACCAGTCCTGGCTTCAAAGTCTAAAATCAGTTAATATATATATAACCACATTAACAGACTTAATGACAAAAAGAACAAATGATCATATCAATAGATTCAGAAAAAGCATTTGACAAAATTCTACATCCAATATGTAATAAAAGCTCTCAGCACACTTGGAATAAAAGAGAACATAAAAATTCGGATAAAGGCATTTATGAAAAACCTACAGCTAATGTTGTACTTAATGGTGAAAGTCTGATTGCTTTCTCCCTGACATCAGAAACTAGACAAGGATGTTTAGTCTCACCACTTTTATTTAATATTGTACTAGAATTCTAGCAAATGCAATATGTCTAAAAAATGAAATAAAAGGCATTTTTCTTTTCTTCCCAAATGATTGGACAGGAAAAAACAAAACAGTTTTTACTTGTAGATGATATGATTGTCTATGTAGATGATCTCAAGGAATCTATCAAAAAAACTTGTAGAACTAATAATTGAGTTTAGCAAGGTCATAGGATAAAAGAGCAATAAACAAAATTCAATTATGTTTTTATATACTATCAATGAACAGTTGGAAATTGAGATTTTTTTTTAAAGATTTTTTTATTTATTCATTTGACAGAGATAGACACAGCAAGAGAGGGAACACAAGCAGGGGGAGTGGGAGAGAGAGAAGCAGGCCTCCCGCAGAGCGAGGAGCCCGATGCGGGGCTCGATCCCAGGACTCTGAGATCATGACCTGAGCCGAAGGCAGACGCTTAACGACTGAGCCATCCAGGCGCCCCGGAAATTGAGATTTTTAAAAAAATTAGTAGTATTTATGGTTGTTCCAAAATGATATACTTGGAATAAATATAGCAAAATAGGTGCAGGATCTGTATGCTAAAAACTGTAAAATACTGCTGATATTAATGGAAAATCATATGTTCATGGATTGGAAGACTCAGTAGTTAAAATGTCAGTTGTCTCCATTATTATTTGTAGATGTAATGCAATCCCAATCAATATCTCAATAGGATTTGTTTTATAGATATCAACAAGATGATCATAAAACGAATGTGGAAAGACACAGGAACTAGAATAACCAAATAATTTTTTAAAAGAGCAGAGTTGAAGAAACACACTATTGAGTTTTAAGCCATATCATAGAACTATAGTAGTCAGAATAGTGTGGTAATGGTGGCAGGATAGACGCACAGAACATTGAAACAGAAGGGATAATCCAGAAATAGACCCATAAGAAGTGGTTGAGTTTTGACAAAGGAGCAATGGCAATTCTATGGATAAAGGACAGTCTTTTCAATAAATAGTCTAGAACACCTGGAAATTCACATGTAAAACAATGAACCTTCTTCTACACTTTACTCCATAAATAGAACTTAACTCAAAATGCATCAGAGATGTAAATGAAAATGTGAAACTTTAAACACTTAGAAAAAAACACAGGGGAAAATTTCTTTTTTAAATTCTTTTTAAAATTTTAATTCCAGTGTAGTTAACATGCAGTGTTATATTAGTTTCAGGTGTACAATATAGTAATTCAACACTTCCATATATTGTAGGGGAAAATCTTCCTGACCTTCAGTTACATAAGAGTTCTTAGATACAATACCAAATGTGCAATCCATAAGGAATAACTGATAAATTGGACTTTATAAAAAACTTTTGTTCAACACAGGACATTATTAAGAAAACTGAAGGATAAGGGGAGAGAGAGAGAGAGAGAATAGAAAGACAACCCACAGACTGGGAGTTAAACATTTGCAAATCACGTATCAGACAAAGGATTGTATCAGAATATACAAAGAACTCTCCAAATTGAAGAATTAGAAAATAAACAACCCAATTTTAAAAATGGGCAAAAGATTTAAATGGGCACTTTACCAAAAAAGATATACAGGTGGCAAATAAGCACATGAAACTATGTTTTGCATCATTAGTCACTAGGGAAATGAAAATTAAAACTGCCATGAGATAGCGTTTACACCAATTATCTTGCCTAAAATAAAAACTACTAATGAAACCCAGTACTGATGAAGATGGCGAGCAGCAGGAACTCTAACACATTGCTGATAGGAGCGCAAAATAGTCCTGCCCCTCTGGGAAGCAGTTTGGCAGTTTCTCAGAGTTAGGCATACACTTACTCTATGACCTAGCAATCCACCTTTGGGTATATATATTCAAAAAAGGAAAATTTATGTTCACATGAAAACCTGTGTGTAAATGTTTATGGCAGCATTATTAATGATAACCCAGAACCAGAAACATCATTAATATCCTTCGGTGGGTGAATGCATAAACACACCACTGTAATCCAAGTATGGAACCCTATTTACCAATAGAAAGGAATAAGCTGATACACACCAGAACTTGGATGACTCTCCTGAGAGTTAGGCTGAGTCAAAGAACTCAAAAGGTTACATACTGTATGATTTCATTAATATAACATTCTGGAAATGTCCTTCCCCCTTGCAAAAAAAAAAAAAAAAAAAAAAAGATATAAAAAACAGATCAGTGTTTCCTGGGGCTTTGTAGTAGGGAGGGTTAGAACACAAGAGAGCCTGAGGGAGTTCTCTGGGGTCCTGGCATTGCTCTGCATCCCCTCTGTGGCCATGGTTAAAGAATTTATACATGTTAAAATATCACAGAACCGAACATCAAAACAAGTGAGTTTTACTGTTTGAAAATAATAAAATAAAATAATAAAATAGAAATTCATCTAGATCCTTGTCACTGTTACATGTAATAACTTAGTGTATTCTCAGCTCTATAATCTGTTGTTATTCACTAAATAAAGGGATTTGATATTTTGTTCTTTTAGTAATATATTTTAATTTTCAACTAGGAACTTAATAGATGGCTCAAAAGATAATATGAAAACTGATAGCTTTAAATTCTGATGTTTTGAAGGATTGTAAGCACCCAGAGTTCCCTCTTCATATACTAAGTTCTCTAATCTTCGTCTAAATTAAAATGGTAATTTCTACAAAATATTTAATCATTTATCTTCAGTAAAGCTTTTTAAAAAATAGAATAAGATGAAATATTTGTCTATTCTCAATGCCATTTCTGCATCCTTCTCAATTTATTCTGACACATAACTTTTATTTCTACCAGAGGAGACTGGAGTTGAGAGCTTTATTTAAATTGAGTAATTGAGTGACTGTGTTAATGTTGCTTTGAAAAAAAAAAAAAATGTGTACTAGAATGTTCTGCCCAAAAAAGCAATGCTTTCTGCAAAACCAGAAATCAGTATAGTGTATATTTTTACAAACTTCTGATCAGAGGATTCATGATCAATTGGGGGTCATAAACTGTGAAGGGCCTAAAATTTTCCTCCACTTGGAAGCTAACAAGATAGCTGGCCATGGTTTCAAAGATGCCCTTTGCCAGAGGCTCCAATCAGCAGAATCATCAGTCACAGAGAAATGTAGCTCAAAGAGGTCATTATGATTTGGGGACCCCCAAAGTAGAGAATGGGCTCCAGCTTGATGTACAGGCCTCCAATCCAGCCTATTGGTTGTTCCCCATTCAAAGGATATTTGTTTGCAGATTGGCAGATAAAACAGACCAAGTGAGGTACATACTGTCTCCAATGCTCAGAGTATCATAAAATGCAGAGCCTTCTTTGGTCGGGGGAAAGGAGAGGCAAAGAGACAACAGTTTTCCTTGACTGCCAGAGAGATCGAATGTTGAGAATCTGTCCACTTAGTCCTGAGAAAGTTTACTTGGTGAATAAGCCCTTGAATGTCCTTGGGGTTTATCAGCTACCCCTACTGGTGGAGGTATGATAACAATGCAGTCAGGGACATTGAGCCTGGGAGGCTTTTGTTTTGCTAACCCACAGGACATCAACTATAAAATGAAAGCTTTGGACACCATGGGGTAGAGGTACTTGTGCTAAATCCTGACCCACTCATCAGTGGGAAATAACAGTGGAGGTTAGGTAGCCCTGGCAGATCTCTATTGGAAACCTTGCCACATGAATGAGAATTGGTCTTGGTAATCAGGTACCAGCAGCAAGGAATAAGGCACTGGCGATGTCCAAGGCAGCATTCCAGGTGCCATCAGTCTATGCAACGGATTTGGTTCCAGTCACAAATGTCCACGACAGCCAGGGCTGGAAGTGCAACTCCTGAATTCACCGATGATGAAGCCACTCTAAACCTCCATGCCCCTGGTGTTCTTTTCCATTAGGTATGCTGGGCTGCTGCTTATAAGTCCTTACAGGACTGTCATTTCTCTCTTCCTCCTGGGAATGTATTCTGTGTCTGGGAAGGAATGCAGCTTAGAGAGTGACTTACCTGTCTCTCCAGCATTTTTCTACATGCAGTAAGTAGTTTCTGAATGGGAGAATCCCTTCTGGTGCTTATAAGCACTCACAATACAGGCATGTCAAAAATCAATACAATTATACGTTCATCAGTGTAAACCACAATGGCAGTACATTGAACTGTCCCAAAGGGCCCCACCTACAAGGTTAGGTTAGCTTCCCTTCCTCACTGTGAATGTAGCCCAAACCCAATGAACTGAATCTGGGCATTTCCTCCCCTTTTAGGATGGGGTAGAATGGTAACTTGTCCTCCTGTATCTAACAGAGCTTTAAAAGTTTGAGTCCTTTCCTCTCCATAGTTTCTCAGAATACTTGGGCAGGTGCATATGGCGTTTGGTGCTCCTTGGGGACAGGGAGACTTTGCCTCCACCCCTAACTGGCTTTTTCTTTAAAACAGTTGGGCTTGGATTAGAGGAGAGAGAGGATCAGGGGTCTTGTAGGGAGAGGGTGACACAGCTCCAGTAAACAGGTCATATTTACTTTCCCTTTTGAGTGGCACAGCAGGTGCTCATAGCTCAACTACATGAACCTCCAATGTTTTTGATCCAATCAAAACCCAGTCTCAAGTGGCAAGATCATCATAACCAATACCTTCAAAGTCAGCTTTGGAGACCCCTTAACAACCACAGCCACAATGATTTCTATTTGGAATCTCAGGATTTATGCCCTCTCTCTGACTCGGTCTTTACTCTTACAAGGCAATTTTTATAATGGAGCACACATTATTCTGGAGTACTCCACTGCCACATCACCAAGATAACAGCTCTTAAATACTCATGTGATTTCAACATGGGACTAGGGTTGTTTTCTGAGGCAGCAGAGACGACAGCAAACATTTATCCAGATCTAAGATTGCCATGCTAGACTGCAGGAGGGGCTGAGCCATACACAGCCCAGCTGTTGCCATCCTTTCTTAAGCATTGTGTGTTTCCCTGTCTCAGCTCCCAACTGAACCAGCCAAGGTCCCAACCATTTGCCTGCTTTCTCTCTGTAGTGGTTGCAATTTTCCCTCCTTTCCTGCTCAGTGTAGGTATGCTTCTCTGAAACTTGTCTCATGGGGGACACAATATTACTCTTACCAGGATGACTCTTACTACTAGTTGTTACAGGGGGGTAGACCTGAGGTTGACTGTGAGCCTGAGCAGGAAGTCTCCCTCCTCCACCGTGGGAGCTGTCTTTGAACCTACTTCCTTTTCTTCTATCTGCAACCATCTCTCCAATTTATCTTCATTAACATGACATAAAATGGAGGACCATTTAGTGCCTAGTTGACTGTACAATTTGGTTAGATGTTCCATAGTGATCAGTTAGAAATTTTCCATTTCAACTACCTTCCCCTCTGAGTTAATATGGAGATAATTGACTCTGTTCTCCTGTTAAATCACCCCAACTTCTGTTTAAAGTGACCAGTGGAAGGAAGGAGATCCTAAGTTTCAGTTTCCAGGAGGAAGGAATCACTTTTACCTAAAAGAATTTAATCAAAAAGAATGAGATGTTAAACTCATGTATTTCTGGGAAAAAATAGAAAGAGGTAGGAAGGAGAAGGCACTGAAGCTTGAGAGGAGCTTAATAGGCTCTAATTAGTGCTGAAATATTTGGGTAAGTTCTGATTAAATTGGCCATGGGTGTAAGTACCAATGGAAGAAAACAGGATATGAGACATTGGACAGGTTATAAAGAAAAGGTACCTTCTCATCTTTATGCATTTTCTCAGTGTGCACATGAGAAATACTTGTGGAGTTAGTTTCAGCATGCTAATGTGCAATAGCACCTGCAGGTCGAGAGCCCAGGCTTGGGAATTTGGCACACCACTTTCTCATATAACTTTAAACAAATTTGTTAACCTTTTGTACCTAACTTTTTTAATCTTTAGTGCTGTGACAATAATATATAATTATACGGTTGTTGTGAAGATGAAAAGATGAGATAAAGGGCGCCTGGGTGGCTCAGTCGTTAAGCTTCTGCCTTCGGCTCCGGTCATGATCCCAGGGTCCTGGGATCGAGCCCCGTGTTGGGCTCTCTGCTCAGCAGGGAGCCTGCTTTTCCCTCTCCCTCTGCTGCTCCCCCTGCTTGTGCTTGCTTTCGCTCTCTCTCTGTCGAATAGATAAATGAAATCTTAAAATAAATAAATAAAAGATGAGGTAATATATGTAAAGTGATCAGTGCAGTGCTTAGCACATAGAATCCTGAATAAATACCCCCCAGCTATTATTAATAGATAAAGACCATACCAGTCTTACTTGGGTATTGCTAGAGCAGACAAATGTAGGACCAGATGACTAGTGTGAAGAATTGGTGGCTTCCTATATACAAAAAATTCAGGAGCCAATAATCCTCCTCCAAACAATTCTTAACTGATAAGACTGACTCCTGGAATTCCATGATTAGAATTTTATCACATTGAATTAAGATATCTCAAACGCATATAAAATAGTTGGTAGATGATAGATGCCCCTTTTCTTAGTCATTGTAGTTGTAGGAAACCTGATTTGATTTGACCCTTTCCTGAGAATAAAAGAGCAAAGAAGAGAGGTAGCAAACAGTAGGAAGTTTTACCATGAAAAAGTGTTGCCCTAAGGATGAGACAGTGGAGAATAAGGAGGTGCAGTGTACTTGAAGACAAATTTTACCACCTTAGTAATTTAGCCAAAGTTCAACCCTATTTCCAAAGAATTGATATACAAACTTATGCCATTTAGCCAAAGGATTCAAAAGCTAATAAAATTTCACTATTGTTCAATTAGTGCTTAAATCTTTTAATTTCATATAAGTAAATAGAGATTATGAATGGAATTCTGAACTTTTACATTTTTCAGGTAATACCAGTTAATTACATCCTTGGTAACAGTATATTGCTGTGATTTTCCTTCATGCATGCAAATCAGCCATGGAATTGTATTATTTTCTTTGGTCCGTCTTGGATGACCTGTCACACTGGAAAATTTCTAAGTTTCTTTTCTTGCATTAGGTTATCTCTCTGCCTTGGCTTGAGTGTAGACTATTCACTAATGAATGAGATTCTTGGTATTACCAAACCAACAAGAAATAATAATTTTTTCATGATAATAGCCATTTGTAAATTATAATCTTCCGAGACTCTTAAGACTCTTAAGAGCTATATATATAATTTCTCCCTCATTGTGTAAAACATCTCACTGTATGTATCCTTCATCAGCTTGCATGCTTCCAGAGTATGAGGAGAATACTCCGGCAAGGCAACCTCTTCTGTTGTTGAGCAGCTCTGACGAGAAGCTCTTTTGTATATTGAAACTGACTTTGCTTCTTGATTACAATTCTGCTTTTTGGAGCAGGAGAGAATAAGCCTTTCACTCTGCTATATGATGGCCCTTTGAGTAAGTTTATGTTGCCCTCCACTGGCCTCCAATACACACAAATACACACACATGGCCTCAAAATATCAGGTTTCTTTTCATGCTATCTTCAGTGTGCTCATATGATTTCCAGAATTGCATAGACTGATTTTTTTTTCCTTTAAAAGGTAGTGTATCTAAGGGGACCACATGCCCTGGATTTCCTGGGACAGTACAGTTGTCCAGGTGTAAATAATAACAATGCTCTCTTTTAACTCTTACAGTGTTCTTGTTTCAATGGTATACTGTAATGTCTCTGTTTTACAAATAAAGATGAATTGCAAAACAGCACTCACACAAGGCCTACCAGATTAGTGTTCTGGAAAATTCACTGGTGTGGGGTCAGTAGAAGATGTGTAGGCTGTGCCCGCCCACACCCATTGTTTTTAGGGCAGTGCACAAAAATCTATCAGAGTTCTTCGTCAGACTCCATGAGAGGGACCACGGTCCCTGGGGTTGCGGATTTCTAAATTGCATGATTAGCGTCGTGTCGGCTCCTCTAGTATGATCAGAGGCTGACATACCAAAGCTGTGTAACAGGGCGGCACACGCGATACAGCCTCAGTCCATCCTCCACCTCGGTGAGTTTTACGTTGGATACACTTCAGCCCTTCCACAGACTTGTTCAGGGCCAGGGGTCCAGGCATTGCTGTTGATCAGGATTAACTGCCTTAATCATTGGGTGGTAGCCAGTTTCCATGGAGCTTTGCAAGAGGTCAACACTTTTTATGAGACTAGCTTCCTTTCAGAAGGTCAGCCAAATTAACCTTTTACTCAGTTCTTCCCTCTTTCTCCAAATCAAGAAGTGGCCTTTAGGCAGTACAATCTACCATTTTGACCTGTAGGAGTGGTGTGGCTAGTCATGGCATCACCGTGGTTGATACTGGAGGACAGTTAAGAATGGATGAATAACTACTACCAAGGGCAATTCATGTTTATCTAAGGCAGAATGCAAAGGGCTATTAATTTGAATAGTCCTGGAGGTATCTAGTTGGAATAGGACAACTATCTGTACTTCAGCGTGGGAGCTGAGGACAGGCTAACCATGACCAACAGCATTGTTTCCTGGTCTCTTCCTTTGATCGGGGATCGTCTGTCATTACAGCGCTATTGTACTGTAGTTCTTGATCACACCACGGACGGACTGACACATCCATTATCATGCATTTAATGTTGCATAGTCAAGGACTCTGTCTACTACCCCAGAAAAAAAAGGACAATTCCTGACTTTGTGAATTTTTCCCAATGAACACTGCCCCAGCAATCTTAGGCCACTGCTGCTTTGGCCATTTTCCCTTGTGTGCCAGACAGTCAACCTAATCATATCTCATTCCACAGGTATGGGGGAGAAGAGCAGGTGAGGTGGAGGAGACCATTTATTATTACTCTTTTTAGAGTACTTCTTTTATACCTGTCTCTTCTTACCTAGTTGTGTCAAGTGGTGGGAGATTTCCCTTGATGTTAGATCTGGTTTAGGCACTTTCACTGACTTGCTGTCTTAGGTTGGACAAATCACGTAAACTTTCTAATTCTTATATTCTTTATAAAATGGGAGATGTGGTACAAATACCCCATGACTATAATTTCTTGAGATTGGAAGCATGTCTTCTTTGTATTGCCCTACTCCTGAACCAGAGAACATAATATGTAGGTGTACTCTATAAATATCTGGTAGATGAATAAACAAATAATGGGTATCTCTTACCTTTCTTCTTGTTGGTGTTTGTATGCTATTCCAACCAATTGAAATAATTCTGAATTTGATTCTGTCTTTCATCATAAAAACTAACTTTCCCAAGGTGCCTGGGTGGCTCAGTGGGTTAAGTCTCTGCCTTTGGCTCAGGTCATGATCCTGGGATCCTGGGATCAAGCCCCTCCCTTCCCCCACGTTGTCCCCTGCTCAGTGGAGAGTCTGCTTCTCCCTCTTCCCCTCCCCCTGCTTGTTCTCTCTCAAATAAATAAATAAATAAATAAATAAATAAATAAATCTTTAAAAAAACTAACTTTCCCTTCTTGATATCACCTATAGAATGGATATACCTTCTACATATTCACCTTAGTCACTGAAGCAAAGATTGAATAGGATAGGTCATTACATGCATTTCCTTTGTACAAAGGAAGGAGATTGGCTCCTCCATATTCTCTAAAGTCTACTAATTATTAAAAGCACCTTGAAGAAATAAAGAGAAAATTCATTGTTTTGGACTGACTGAACTACAAAATTACCAAGAACTGGCTGCTAAGATTGGTTGTTCGTATGGAAATTTATTAAAAATGTATTTGGTTCTTGCATTTAATTGTCTTGGGCAATTCTGTTTCTTGAGAATGGAGGATGGTGAGGAGACTTTTACTCTCTGATCTTCTGGTATCTTGATCCCAAAGACATACAAGACCAAAAAAAAAAGACATACAAGACCATTCTTTTTTTTTTTTTTTAAAGATTTTATTTAATTATTTGACAGAGAGAGACACAGCGAGAGAGGGAACATAAGCAGGGGGAGTGGGAGAGGGAGAAGCAGGCTCCCTGCTGAGCAGGGAGCCCAATGCGGGGCTTGATCCCAGAACCTTGGGATCATGACCTGAGCCGAAGGCAGATGCTTAACGACTGAGCCACCCAGGTGCCCCAAGACCATTCTTAAAGAAAAAAAAAAAGAAAAGGGGTAACATTAACCTTTTATTGGGCTAACTTTGTCTCCCAATATATAAAATGATAGCAGACTGCTAGTGACTATTAAACTAGAAAGATCTAGATGAGAAGCACTGATCAACACTGCAGGGATAAAATACTTAGAAAGTTTAAGAATTTATTTAGAGTTTAAAGGATGAGCTTAATAGGTCTGGAAAGTTGTAAAGATGTGGCAGGGTTTGAATCCTGGATAGTTGTCCCATTAAAAAAGTAACAAATATCTTTCATACCAGAGCTTAAGCAAGCACTTTTATTCCCAGTGAGTGTGAGAGTCACACACAGAACAACAAGCAAAGAGGAGATTTTTCTGGTGCCCCTGATTAATGCCAAATCATCAAATTTTAGGATTGAGAGGGACTTTTAGAGTCAGCAGGTTAGGCAGGGGATAGCATAAAAATTGTGACACTTCCAGTTATCCGTCTACATTTAAGGTTATTTAAATTTTGTGATGTTAGTCATGTAGTTATAAAATAATTCGGTATTTCTAAAATTTTAGAATAGGAAAGGGGCTCAAACTATGTCCTACTTAACTCACTGTCTTGTACAACTAGAAGGTAAACTGGGGCTGCAAAGGAACAATTGTTTTACTTCTTCCTGTTAAAAAGTGCCCAGGTCACTAGACTTGGTGTCAGAGTAGTTAGACTCTTGTACTTGAAACTGTATTTTTGGCAAATGACTTAGCCTCTTGAGTCTGACTTCCCTCGGTGAGGCTAACCATGGCTTGCAGAGAATCAAATGATACCTAACAACAAAACAATAATGATGTCATGGTGACAATGATAATATTTAATATTATTTAGTTCTTCCATGTAGGTATTGTGCTAAGTGTCTTAAATGTGTTGAAAATTTAATTTTTGCTTGATCAATCATATAAGATGGGTGTTATTTTCATATGTATGAAATCATTTTAAAAAATCAAAGAGCTATAGTGATGTGAGCCATTATTATTATCAGTGTCATATTTCATCTGAGTAAAAGGACTGGGTTTTTAATGTTAGGAGTCCCCCCAACTGCTATGTATTTGCGACTTAACCGGGGCTCATTTGGCGAACAAATATGCCTGTTAAGAGCTATATAAGAAAAAATGGAAGCACGGCATCTTAGAATAAAGTTGGTATCAAATAAAATTTCTTTGTATATCTTTTTCTTCATAAATAGAGCAGAGGATCTTAGTGGTCACCAAATATCTATATGATCTCCTACTTTTCTAGCAGCCTGGCAATTAGGATAGGAATCTGTAATTAATTCTGACCAATGAAACTAGAGCAGAATTCATGTGTATTGCTTCTGGGTCAGGCAGTTTAGAGTTGATATGTCTCATGCATTTTCCTTTTCCCCGCTGTCATAATCCCAGATGCCACATGTTATAGATGGCATAACAATAAAATGGAGGAGGGCACCTCCACTTGCATTGGTTTGAGTTGGGTTAGGCCCCTGAGATTTTAGTATTTATTTGTTACCGCAGCATAGCCTTGTCTATTCTGACTAATGTAATTGTGCTGTGCCTTACAACTGTATCCTCCCAAGATTCTAGCATAATGTGTTAAATGAAAGAACTGGTTAGTAAGTATTTGTGTAAGTAATATAGTCCAAGCTCATAACTACACAGGAGGTGTCTGAGATATAGCCAGGTTATATTTAATTGCCTAAAGTACTCAAGATCAAGTTCTTTCTGATCCCTTCCTATAACTGCACTAATAGAAGATGAGAGCATTTGTGTGGCACACTTGGATAAATAGTCATGTTTGATGGGTGACACGCTCAAGAGTTTAGGCTGCCTCAGCTCCTTCTAGGCATCTAGGGCCTAAAGGATCAATTTCTTCACCTGTATATACTCTCCTGTTTGGGAAAATCTAGCCCCCAAACCAATAGCTAATTAGCAATAGTTTCAAGATTAAAACCCAGGTGGCCTGGTATGCTATTTTACTATGCTGGTTTTGAAAATTGAATTGAGATGATTCAGATTCCAAAAAGTGTTTTGCTCCTGATTTAGCTACACTGATTGAATTGAGTACATTTTGAGTCTTCTGTCTCTTCATCTGTTAAATAAGGGGTTAATCTCTAAGGTTCCTCTAGCTCAAAGATTTTATAATTCTTCAAGAGCAAGGAAATATACCATATGCTATGTGGACCTGACACAAATTGAAATTGATATTTTATGATAATACAGTAAATCTAATCAATGCAGATAGCCAAACTAGATGATGCTGTGCCTGAAGTGGATTCTATTCAGTTTGGCTGTTTATATTTATCACATAAGTTGAGTGATTAGGTAACCATGGCCCCTATGTGAGAAGTCAGCAATCTGCAGTCCAGTTGTAGATTCTGAATAGACTGACCCACATTTCACAAGGATCACCACACTTGATGCTTATATATATGAAGACTGTATATGTATTAAGCTTATATATAGGTTAGTCACCAAGTGCTGGGAAAACTTGATTCAGATACTTATAAAGGAAAATGATTTAAAACACTTAATTTAATATTGTTTAAAAAGTTAGTATGACATTTTAGGGCTTGGTAAAATTTCTTTCCATAAATATATTTTTTAGTTTACTATCAAAACTTAATTCCTATTAACCACTTCTGAACTAGCAAAATATTTAAATAATTAAATGTATTGCTATTTTAAGTGTTCATCCAAGATTTTTGTTGTCCATGAAAAGTTTCTCTGGGGGAGGAATAAAATTATTTTCCCACTACCATCTTAGCTTCATGGGCTGTTGCCCAGAAATTAGACGGGGAAAAGAAAAAAAAACCAAACAGATTAAACAAGAGAAGAGCAAAGAGAAGTTTAATAACACATGCATCATGCATATATGTGGAGGCACTCTGTGATGAGTAACTCAAAGGTGTGGTTACAACTTGGGCTTATATAGCATTTTAATGAAGAACAGTAATTTTGTAGAACAGTGAGAAGACAAGGAAAAGGACTTTGAACTTTTAGGTTCAGCAAATTTGAGGAAGAAAATATATGGGGAAACTAATGGTAAATAAAGGCTGGTTTTAGCAGTTTGTTATGTAGATTCATCTGGGCTAACAAGGGTCGAGAGTTCTCTCCACTGATTAACTTATCTCCTTCCTGCTAGAGAAGGGGGGAGGAATATCTTTCCAAATTTGTGTCCCACTTTTAGGCAGAGAGCTTTTCTTATATCATTTTTTTCTCAATTGTCTTCAGCTTAAGATAATCAATATGCCAAAGTAACATATTTTGGGGTGGCATATTCTGCTACCTTGTGCTGATTTGTAGGCAGGCTAGTGGTTTCACCCAGGTTCAAAACCTACTGATACCGTTTGTGCTCTTTTCTCAAATGCAGTCGTTGACTCCATTACAGTTGTTACATATGACCTATAGACCAGGAGACTTTCCCCTTTTCTTTGGAGTTAATCAAAATGCTTATTTTGCTTTGAAGGCTATTCAAGATGGCTAATGTTTCTCTTAATGAACTAAAAGGCATAGCATCAGCTGATTGTACGACCTTTAACTGAAACGCATGAATTTCACATGCTATTTTCTGTCTTGACAAGCCTGTGCCACATGTCACTCTGAATGGTCATCCCCTTCCTCCGGCAGCCTTCTTCCCTCCATTCAGTGACATAAGCGGTTCTCACAGATGGAACCATGCTGGTGCGCTGAGAGTTAATCCAATTAAAGCAGCATAACTAAATAACAGAAAAATGTTTGCTGCATATGGAGGGAAAATGACATTTGAGAACTCATTTATTAGATTGATGAACTGAGACATCTAACGTAGTGTTTTCCTGACATGCTTGGTTGGTGGGGGGGCCTCCATTTCAGAACCAGTTGACAGACTATGTCCTGCCTCATTAAGGCAGGCTTAACACTGACTACATCTGGAGAGTCTTGTGTTTTTTGTGTTTTAAGTTCAGTCTGAAGAATATAACGTGTTTGTGAGATTTCTTCAGGCTATTCTTTCTGAATGTGCAAATAAATGTGGGCAAGAAGTGAAAGTTTCTCATCTGCGCCTCCTGCAGCTGAGGCAAACTTTACGGAAGTCTATTCCCGTGGTGTGCTTACTTTCATCTTTTATTTTATCTTTTTATACGAGGTTGATCTTTGCTACTTCCCTACACCCACCTTACGCTGTAGTCACATTGATTTTCCCCTCACTGCTTGACGAGTGCCTATTCATTCATGATGGCGCTCAAGCATCTCCTCCCCGTGAGGGTGACTCTTCGCATGACAGCTGTGACAGCGCCCAGAGTGCTGCCTGGGTGCCAGGAGCCCTGGTTTATTGCCTATAGCGTTATTTAACCTTTCACTTGTTTTTGTTGTTTCTCCATTTGCCTTCTTTTAACTTTATCTTTTCCCTCACTCATATCACCTCAGCTCTTCAGCTAAATCCATGCATCCTTTCCCCCTGAAGATTGAACTGTACCCTACCCAAGACATTGCTCACAAACTGGCCCAGCTCTGGGCTCTGCTGAGGACCTCTGCTTTGTCATTTTATTCCCAGGACCAGGCTTCTGCTTCAGTTTCTGATAGGCGATACCCGTTCCCTTCAGTTTCCTTGCCTGAGGAGGTCGCCCGTGGACACGCATCTGCCTGCTCGACCTGCTGTTGCTTGAACACACGCATGGGCTCTTCCTGGCCCCTCGGACCCTGTGCTCTGGTACTGCAGACTGTGGAGGCTACAGAGCCTCAAAGACTTGTTTATATACAACTACCTTTGACAAGAGAAGCGACCAGAAACTGTTCTATCCTGCAGGCTAGTCTTGGGGCCCGAAGTATGGTTTTTAAGCAAAAGTAGTTCTAGAGCACTAGCCAGAGAGCATTGAGTTAAAGAGGCAGCCTGAGGTAAACGGAAGGATGCACGTGAGGGAGCTCAGGGGCCCCCAAGGTGGCTTAGGGGTAAATTCTGCCCACTGGGTGCACTTGAGGGAATAGTGGCAAATCAGCCTAATCACACTTTTATTTTGAGATGTAGAACTTCTGAGAGAGTCTCACTATTCAGGATGTCCTCTAGCACGACGCCGAACACGTTCAGGATGAACACGTCTAGCAGACACTGGATGTCCTAGACATCTGAATCTCAGAATGGCTATTAGGCTGGTGGGGTAATTTTCTTGTAACTTAGTATTTTTACATCCTGGAATAAGCCTCCGTTACTGACAGCAAACCATGAGTGTTTCTGCCCTGGATTTTGTAGGAGGAAAAGTGCATACTTACTGGAAACTTATGACCTTCTCTTGGAAATAAAGTACTCACAGTTGCCTGAAGCATGCTTGCTCTTGTCAAGCCCTATGAACGTTGGGCTGCAAGGTGATCTGGACATATGTCAGGTCCAAGCTCCAGCCTTCGTCCTCCTGCCCTCGCTGCTCTAGGGCAGGACAGATTATAGTTCTCTGTGGGCCTGAGATAGTGTTTCAAGCCTCCACCTCATGTAACACAGATAATTACAGATTTTTAAGTAAATATGGGTTGATCCAGAGTCAATGAGGTGGGGACTGTCCAAGATATGTTCTTGCACAAAAGTAAGTTTGCATCCCATAAATATGTGCATTTATGTTTGTGCATGCACACATCTCCAATACTTTAGTCCTAATAAACTTGCTGCCGTCGCCTTACCGTCAAACTCAGCTTCTTTATCAGAATTTTTAGCAAAGGGGAATCAAATTCCCTGTTATTCAAAGCTTGTCCCAGGAAGCCTTTCCCCCCCGTGATATATGTAGACACAGTGTTGCTAAATATAGAGGCCAGTCCTTGTCCATCCAAAGGATTTGTTGTGTTTTCTGGTGTCATGGTACCTCAGCTAAGCACTACTCAAGCATTACAAATGTAGCTACACTTGTCAAGTGGTTTCATTATGACAGTATTTTTAATAATACTCCAAGGGGTACATTTAAAAAAAATAAACATGCTTCTATATATAATCTCAGCTGAAAGGTATTACTGGATGTAATTTTGCTTCTGAAGTGTGAAATACCCTTCTTTTGAGGTAGGGAAATTTGGTCTTAAGGAAGTTATATCCCATGGCTTCTCCACAGCTGCCTTCAGTTTTCACTGTGTAATAACTCCATGTCTCATGTCCCCGACATGGAGTTTCTACTTCGGAAAAATAAATGTGCTGCTTTTATACATCTCAGCTAACTGGCCCCTGGCTTGCACTGTTCTATTACCATTGGCTGGAACGCTCCAACTTGTTCCTGCCTCCCAATCTTCCTTAAGAATTTGTCTCAAAACTCACTCCTTCTTGTTCCCTTTGTGGATTAAAGCCATGCATACATGATTATTCCAGTCGTCCCAGCACACTCCCATCATATGTGGGAATGAATGCTAACTACAAGTCACGTGATTGCTTCAGTTTCCGCCATTTGGCCATGGCTTTGAGTCATTTCAGTAATTCGAGATTTATAAGTAGGGTGGGGATGATGGAAAGCTAATGGCTTAGGTCAGTGAAGAGGCTTTGGGAAATTGAGGGTTGGGCACTTTGGGAGCATCAGGAGAAAGTACCCTTGGAATTTCCCTTATTGGTTCCTGGCAGAAGTGACAGTGATAAGCTCATCCCCTCAAGGGTCTTAGCAAGACATGATCATCAATATGGGGGCCACAAGGAGAGGACAGGGGTAGATGTATCCATCAACACACATGAGAGAACTTCACAGAGAATTTCATCTCTGAATTGAAGCAGGTGTTAGCAAAACATGGAAGATTCACTTGAATGTGAGGGTCTCCGTGGTCCTAGCAGGTCATCTGCCTCTTCTCATTACATCAAAGATGGTGCACAGAAATGGAGGGTACTTCAGGAGGACCACCTGGACCCTCTCTTTGCCTTTCATGGTGTCTCTCTTCTTAACCATGCTGTGGCCTGCTATGTTGGTGTAGAACTCCTCTTTGTCATGCGATTTTTCTAGATTCATAACCAAGTAGTAGTTGCTCTCAGTGTGTCCCTGCCTTATCTAAAATACCTCCTATTGTCAAGCATGGAGAAGATTCTTTCCCTCTACCTTAGGGCATTAAAACTCTTGGCTTAGCTTTCCTTTGTGGTCTGAATATGCTTGGCTAAATATGCTGGTGAAATTTAGAAAGGTTATCTCTTTTTCCAAGGCAGTTTTCAAGCCTATCTATTATCTTGCTTATAAATAAGACAAATATTTGCCCTCTCTTTGCATGGAGCAATAATACTCAAGATTCTGCACTGGAAGTGGGAGGTTATTAGGAATCCTGAGTTAAGAGGGCAATTAAATACATATGTATACTGTTTGTACATATCATCACAATCTTAATACCATCCTATCACAAACTGATTTATTTGTTTCTAGTACTTGGCTATTTTCAAAGACTTTATTAGTCATCATCTGAATTTATATACATAAGAACATTGTCAGATTCACTCACTTAACTGATATTTGTTGAGCACCGATTAAATTCCAGGCACTATTCTAGGCATTTGGGAGGCATCTTTAAATGATAACAAAGGTCTATGCCCTATAGGACTAACACTCTAGGGCAGGGAGAACAAAAATAAAAACATAAAAAATATAAAAATTATGTTGTATGTTATGAGGTATTTAGTGCTATGGATATAAAAATGGAAGAAAATAAATATAATCATGAATGTGGAATAAAAGGAAGATAATGGCTCAGAAAGTGACATTTGAGCAAAGCCATCAGGCAGTGAGGGAGACGGCCATATATGTGTCTGAAGGACGAGTGTTCCAGGCTAGGAGGACCACCAGCAAGAAGGCCCCGTGGGGCTGTGTGCCTGATGTGCTCCAGGAACTGGAAGCAGCCAGTGTTACCAGGTGGCGAGGGAACAAGGAGGAGAGGAATAGAGATTCTTTACAACAGTTTTCAAGTTCACAAATAAAGAAATGCTTAAATATTAAAAACAATCTTTAAATTGATAAAATAAAATTTTAAAACAAATACATTGATGAAAACCTATTTTAGCAAATTAAAAAGGATTTTATCAGCTTGTTTTTAATTTAATGCTGACTAATATACTTTTAAAAAAATATTTCACATCGTAAAAGTCCTGAATCAAGTTTCCCTCACCATTTTGTTTCTCTGTGCACTCCAACATGTACATCCTAGTCGTATGAGCATAAACATGTGCGTATTCTTACATATGTGTATTCCTCCTGACATGTGAATCAGCTCATTAAGAGCATGCCACTTGTCTAAAGATGCTAGCTTTCTTGCATAGTGGCTGAGGCTATCTAATTATCTAATTTGTGTGAATGTAGACAGCTAAACTGAATAAAATTCACTACAGGGATTAAATTACCTAGTGTGCTGTCTGCAATGATTAGATCAACTCTATAATTACAAAATAGTTGCTTCATTTTGGGCTCCCTCAACACCTGTCGGCACCACACACAGCACAGTGAATTCTCTTGCTAATAAAAAATTTTAAGTGTTAGAACTGAAAGGATTCTTACAAATTATCAAAACCTCCTCATTTTATAGGGGAAGAAATGGAGGCACACACACAATTCCATCAGTGTAATTAATTATAACTCAAAACAACTTCTAGAATCTGAAATATTTTAATCAGTTGTCCAGTCAGTCAGTGTATTGAAGAATATGCCAAAGCCAAAAACTTTGGGTGTCGGGCCACCTGGCTTAGGCTATTATGAATGCTTTGACATTTCCAGTGGGGAAAAAATGGGGAGCCATTGCAGGCCTTGAGCAGAGGATCCATATTTTGCTAATTGTATTTTAAAAGGATCATTGAGGTTACTGTGGGGATTGAATGGACCAAAGAGGGTTAAGGGTAAAAGCGGGTTAAGGGTAAAAGTTAGAGAGCTATTGTAGGAATCCAGGGGAGAGAGATGATAGCTCGGATCAGGGTTATAGCAGTGGGGGCACTGGGCAGAAGAATCGATTTTGGATATATTTTGGAGGTGGAACCAAGAAGACTTTTGAGGAGATCGAATATGGAGTATGAGGGAGAGGAGTCAAGGGTAATGTCTTTGCTCGGGCTGCCAAAGTAAAATATTATAGACTGGTGGTTTCAGCAACAGAGATCCATTTTCTCACAGTTCTCGAATCTGGAAGTCTGAGATCAGGGTGCCAGCATGGTCAGGTGTGGTGTGGACTCTCTTCCAGGCTTGCGGACAGTTGCTTTCTTGCTTTGTCCTCACGTGGTGGGAAGAGGGAACAAACAAGCTCTTTGGTGTCTTTTCTCAAAAAGGCACTAATCCCACTATGAGGGCCCCATCTTCATGACCTCATCTAAACCTAATCACCTCCAAAAGCGCGATCTCCCAAATGCTATCACACTGAGGGTTAGGACATCAACATACAAATTTTTGAAATAAACAATTCAATCCATAGCAGGCGACACCAAAATTTGTGACCTGAAAACCAAGAGAATGGAACTGTAATCCAACAGGAAGCCTGTAGGGGAATATGTTTTGTGGGAAGAGATCAAGAGTTCAGTTTTGGACATGTTGAATCTGAGATGTTTTTAAGATCTCCAAGTAGAAGAGTCAGGAGGGAATCATATATATGAGTCTGGAGGATGGAAGAGAGTTCTGGATAAAGGTGTGAATTTGGGAGATGCTGACATAGAGATGGTATTTAAAACTACTAACATCGGATTACTTAGAGACTGTGTTAGTTTGCCAGGGCTGCTGTAACAAAGTACCACAAACTGGGTGCCTCACACAACAGAAATTTATTGTCTCACAGTTCTGGATGCTGGAAACCCAAAGTTCAGGTGTCAGCCAAGTTGGTTCCTTTGAAGCTTGTAAACAAGAATATATTCCACGCCTCCTGGCTTCTGGTGTCTGCTGGCAATCTTTGGTGTTCCTCGGCTTGTAGTGCATCATCCTGATTGCCGACTTCATGCTCACATCACATTCTCCCTGTGTATGTATATGTCTGTGCCAAATTTCTCTTTTTTTTAAGGACATCAGCCATATTGGATTAGAGGCCCACCCTCTTCCGGTATGACCTCATCTTAACTAATTACATCTACAACAACCTTATTTCCAAATAAAGTCACATTCTGAGGTACTGGGTATTAGAACTTCAACATGAATTTGGGGGGACATAATTCAACCCATAATAGGAATGAAGAATGTATTTTTTAAAAAAGAAAAGAGGTTCCAGATCCAGGAAAGGAGATTGAAAATAAGGGATCAGTGATACAAGGAAAAAAACTAAGAGAAGATTTTATTCTGGAATCAAGGGAAGAAGTGGAGATTACATTCACCTATTATGGTTAATTGATCAACATCAATTTATACCTACCCGACTAAGCTCCAGAAATACCAGGATCAATTCTCTTGCCACTGTTTTATAACTATAGTAGGCTTCATAGGCATAATGGATACTTAGTAATATAATGTTTATTGAGAAATAATCAACAAATGGGTCTTCCATCCCTTTGACTTATAGTTTGACCCTCAGGATGCTTCATTGCTCTGGGGTGCCTAGTTTTAGTTCTCCCATAGAAGGGTAAGCTCTTTGAGTACAGAGATTGTGCCTTCTGCTCCTCTCTATTTCTCACAGTGTCTAGAACATACCAGGCACAGAGTAACATGCAATAGGCACTTGTTAATTGATTTCTAGTATGCAAATTTATGCTTGTTAATACACTAGTTCACAAGTTCTTTTAATCTTGTTGATAAGTATATTATTTCTGTCATAAAAGACATTACTCATAATTTGGAAGACAGGCTAAAAACATCAATTATAATTCTAATATTACAAAACAAATTCTTCTAGAATTTTAATCTATTTTTTCCAGTTAAGTTTTTCTTATCCTTGATTTTCTACAGAGCTTCCATTGTCTTTTTTCTGTCTGCATATGTCTTGTCTTCTTTAAAAGATTCTGAGAGCATTAAGGCCAAGAACCTTGTCTTTTATGCCTTTTTTATTCCTTTAATGGCATATAGTTCAGCGGCTCTCTCCCTCCTCCTCCTTCTATTCCCAACTCATATACTTTGGATTTTCAATAATCACTTACAGTGAACTAACAACCTGATTCCCATACTCACTTTGAAGAAGACTTCCACTCTCATTTCTCATCCCTTGGATATTGCCATCTCTATAATCCTCTCTTGTGATTTTAGCAACAAATCAACACCGCTTAAATCAGGTGAATGTTGTCAGGGCCTTGTTGATAAATAATGTTCAGAGAAGCAGTCTCCCCATTTAGACCAACTACTGACTCCAGTGCATCAGAAACACGGAAGCTTTGGTCTTGTCTTTCAGCACCATGTTTCGGCGCTGTGATTGAGAATCAAGTGAGAAACAGAAAACGGAATTAGGCAGCAAGCCTGGATCACTACAACAACTAGCAACAAAATCTCCTTTCATTGAGAAGCAATTCGGGAGAATGAAAGGAGGCGGTAGCGGGTAGGAAGTAAATATTTTTCTTTTTAATGAATGTCAGTTGTTTTATTTATCAGAATGTGTTCACTGAAAATGTTTTGAGGTTTTTGTAACTATAATGATAGACTACAAATTAATGACTATTTACCTCAAATCCTGGCGAAATAAGTAAAATATCTTTGAATACAGTTCTGTAACTAATTGAGCCACACTTTGGACAGAATACCCAACACAAAAATGTCTTTCAATTTTCTATATGAAGCATCCTCAAAATCCATAGCAACAAAGTTTCACGTATTTGCCCAAATTCTCACATTAGACTTTAATTTAGTCCACTGTTGGCAGAGAGAGATAATTATCTTCTTCTAAAAGCAGCCATAAAAGTTTCTAGGTGATTTTCTTAGAAATCTTTTCTCCACACCACTATGAAAACTAGGGAATGCTTAACTATTGGGATAGATTGTTAAAAGTGATGTATATGTGGAAAAAATTTTAAGCATTTACAAGAGATCATAATATAAAGTAATGGAGTAGTAGAGAGAGGAAAAAAGATTGTCATCGACAGCAACAAAATGAAATAGAGCCCCGGTGACCTGTTGTACACTATTCCTATGGAATATCAGGAGGTATAATATACATGTAACAGGAGTCCCAGAAGGAGAAGAACAAAAGAGAGAAAAATATAAGAAATAATTTGGCCAAACTTCCCCCAAATTTGGTAAAAACATTAACCTACAGATCTAAGAAACTCAGCAAACCCGAAGCGGGACACAAAAAGCAAGCCACACCAATGCACATCATATACTGTTGCAAAGCAGAGGTTTTCAAAAACCTTTGAAATCATAGAAATAGCCAGAGAGACATTACATACAGGGGAACATTGATAAGAACAACCCCTTTAATGTGCTGAAAGAAAAAGATACATTGTCAACTCAGATTCTGTATTCACTGAAGACATCCTTCACAAATGAGGGTGAAATGAAAACAGTTTGAGATAAAGAAAAGCTGGCAAAATTTGTTGCCAGAAGATCTGTACCACGAGGAATGCTAAAGGAAGTCTTCAGGTGGAAGGCCAAGGGCACCGGACGGAAATTCAGATTTACAGGAAGGAATAAGGAGTTTGGGAAGTGGTAAATACATAGGTAAGTATGAAAGACAATCTAATTTTTTTCTTGTAATTTGTTTAATGGACAACTGATGGTTTAAAGCAAAAATGAAATATTTTCTTGTGGAATTTATAACATAGATATAAGAAAAATGTACCAGTAGCACAAAGGATGGGATGTAAATAAAATTATATTGTTGAAAGCTTCTTCTATTTCATATAAAGTAATACAATTGTAATTCTAAATACACTATGGTAAGCAAAGGGTACATATTATAATCCCTAAAGAAACAAATAAAACAATAATTAAGACAAAGAATTATAGCAAAAAAGCCAAAAGAGAAAATAAAATAAGACACTAAACATTAGAAAAAAAACAAAACAAAAGCAGCTTTGATTTCTCCTATGGCTTCTCTCTTTCTCTAACACCTGCTGGCTTTACCTGCAAACTATATATTCAGAGTCTATTTTTTGCCACCTCCACTGTTACCCGCCTCACTATCCTCTCTTAGCAAAAGCCACCTAAGTGGTGCCCCAGATTCTGTCCTTGCTTTCAGTGAGTCACTCTCAGCACAGAAACCAGTGATGCTATTAAATGCTAAAGGCTTTACAGTGGTCTACAAGGCACGACAGGCTCTGGTCCCAGGGCTTGTGTCTACCTACCATTCCTGTATCTCTCCCTTCTGCTCTTCTCCTCCAGCCACATAGGCCTCCTGACAATTCTCGCAGCACCCTAGACATGCTCGTGCCTAGACACACTCATGCTCAGTGCCTATGCACTGGCCATTCTGTCTAAATACAGTTTCCACAGATGCTTACCAGGCTAGTTCCTTACCCCCTTCTGAGTTTGCTCACACCTCAACCCCTCAGCAAGACTTACCTTGATCAACCTATTAAAAATCACAACGCATGTCTACTCTCTGTCTACTATCTACTATGTCTACTATCCTGATCCCTTACTCTTCTCTCTTCTCTTCTCTGTTCCTTTCTTAACACCTTCTAGCATACTATGTAATTGGTTTACTTGTTACATTTATTGTTTATCTTCCCCTAATAAGACAAAGTTCCATAGGACCTGCACCTTTTTCTGTTTGTTTGATCATCATAATTGATATATGTCAAGCACATAGAGCAGATGCTCAATAAATAATTGATGAAATGAATGAATGAATAAGGAAGAAGAACTAGCTGTCTTGCCACTGAGAATATATGTATTTTCATTTTATAGTACAGTGTCTGGACATAGTTCAATAAAAATTTCTGGGCTCAATTCTCTGAGACTTGTTGTGTGTGGGCTCAATAGGAGTGCCACTTTTCCTACTCAGTTGCAAGTTTAAATGATAGATAATCCTAAAGATAAGATGGAGACTAAACCCATTTTTATCACTGATACGACTGACATTACTTTTAGTAGTGGTAAGACTGATCTCGCTGAACATGGCTTTTGACTGAGGGCACTGCTTGCTAATACTGAACCCCACAAGTTGACAGCCCTACTCAGCCTGTCACAGGCAGTGCTATAACACTCATGGGTGGATTCCATGTTTGGAAACTTACAGAAGAGAAGAGAAAGAATATATGCTCTTTTGTTTCTAAAGAAAGAGAGAGAGAGAGGAGAGAGAGAAGTGCTGACCTAACCATCCCTGGTTTATTCTTTTCAAAATTAACATTTGAAAAATAATCTCTCCTTCCTTTGGGAGGAACAAGAAGGAGTTATAGGGAAGCTGGGAGTGTTTTACTAATGGACATCCTCCATTATGGAAGAAAACAAAAGGAGTGAGGGAGAATTATGTCCCTCATATCTAGAACATAAGCCACAATGAATCATCAGTGAGAGGATAGTATTTGATGTATGGTCTTGGACAAACTCACCTAAGAAGAGGATATAAAGAAGGCTGAGTCTAGGTCAGAGACTTGAGAAACCATCAGTACCTGGAAGGAAGTGTAACAGACTAAATTATGTCATCTCCCCTCCCTCCATTCAGATGTTGAATCCCTAACCCCTAACGTGCTGTATTTAAAGACAGGGTCTTTAGGGAGGCAATTAAGGTTAAAGAGGTCATAAGGTTGGGACCTTAATATGATAGGACTGGTGTCCTTGTAAGAAGAGGAAGAAACACCAGAGCTCTCTCTCCACAAACACACAGAAGAAAGGCCCTGTGAAGACACAGCAAGTTTTTTTTTTTATTATTCTTATGTTAATCCCCATACATTACATCATTAGTTTTAGATGAAGTGTCACAGCAAGTTTTTTAAGCAAGAGCTTAAAAACAATGCAGCTACTCCCTGCTTCAGAGCCCCTCCTTCCAAAGTTCGTGGCTGATCCCATGGCTGGTGCCACAGCACCCCAGGGCATCTCGTTATTAAGTACTTACAGCCGAAAGAGGAATGTGACATTCATTTCCATCCCATCCAAAATACTTGAGCTTAGAAGGGTGGGTAAGATCAGTATTTGTCTAGAAGAAGAGGATGAAATTTGTGGGTGGTTCTGTAATTTCAAATGTGGTACAAAGGTGCTCAGGAGATGAATTGCAAATAAAAGAGCAGAAAAGAATTTCCTGAGTGTCGTTTTAAAAGGCTTCATGCTAACAGGAGCCAAATTCATCCTTTGATATTTTCCAGCTTGCTGAGTAAATAAATCATAAATTTCCCACAATGATTCTATGCATGCTACTGGTGTGCCTCGGAGTCTGACCTCTTTTGCAGGTTGACATTAGAGGTGGCGAAAGCTGTTGCCAGGGTACCAGCATCCCAGCTAGCTCCCCGGTTCTGTGTGCACCCCATGGGGTTGGGATGGTGTCCGTTGCAGGAGACTAGACTGACATCCCACCTGAAAGTGGTGTTATTTCCCTTATTTTTCTTTCCTTCAACTTTATTTTGTATCTTTTGTTTCCCTCTAGCCAAGTGGAGAGAAAGACGATGTGTATCACAGAATGTTCTTGAAATTCCTCACCTCTTACAAAAGATTTTAAAGGTGGGGTACAGAAACACCGCCATTTAACATTTTTAAGCTCAAGAGCTTGAAGTGTCAGGAAGTAGAAGGCAGACAATAAGTCCGGAGGCGAGTGGGGGGTGCAAGTGTTGCCCCAGGGGGAGTTTCCATGTGCATACCTTCTTTTCCCATCTACTCATGTATTTTGATTGGTTGATGAAGCAGGGTGAGCTGTAAGCAATGAGTCGACGTGAGGAGATGGGGGGGGGGCTGCTGAGCAACACTCGGCCTAATACCAGCCTCAGGGACAATACTCACAGTGTACCCGGCTTTGTCTTTAGGTGGGAAAATTGTACATATTCTTAGTCTAGTTTTAACTGTGACATTTCCTTAAGGTAGCATTTCATGTGAAGCTCATTGCATGCTTTCTCATGGCAGAAATGAGGTGAATGTGGTTACGGTTCTCAGTCCTACTTTCTATGTAGAAAATAAAACACTGATATTAAACTATAATAAAAGAAAATGACAAAACTAAGACCACCATTGAATAGTCATATGACCAAAGCTATGGAAAACAGCAATTTCACAGATGGAAGGTCAAATTAATTTCAACCAAATGTTTCAGTGCAAAGGAGAAGTCTGAAATAAATAGACCATCATATGTTTTTAGAAGATGCTTGTTTTTATTTTCAATGTCACAGACTCAGTGTCCTGGTTTACGGTAGCTAAGCTGGCAATGCAAGCCTTTGGAAAACATGAACCGCTTTCCTCTGCTGGGGTGTTTCATGGGCACTGGGGCAACGTTACATTTTCTTTGTTTATTTTCTGGAGTTTCTTGTTTCAATTTAAATTTTTGGCCATCCTGTCTAGAAAAAAAAAAATTTCCTCATATGAAACAATTTTTTTAATGAAAGTTTTTTAATGAAAAGGCTGGTTCCTTTGTCTTTTTACAACAACCACCATAGGGCTTTCGGTTATGAATATGGAGCTTTGTGCACAGTGGGGAGGTGCGTGAGAAGGGTGCCCCGCAAGGTACTCCATAGATAGGAAAAGCCCAGCCTTTGGCGGATTCGGTTCTTCTCATCTTTGTGGCTTCCATTTATCTAATCTTTTTAAACTGCCTCTGAGGAGGTCATGTTACTCTTTTCAGCCTCCAGCTCCCTTTGGATCCAAATTCAACTTCTGTCTCCTCTCCGGCTCCTCCGCCTGGAACCACAGGGACATCACTTCAGACACCTGCCTCCAGTTCCTTTGTTTCTGCTCTCTCATCATCCCTGTCTTCTTGCCCATCTCCACTCTCACTTTGAAACTGAATTTGTGAACAAAGTCCCTAAACTGAAAATGACTCCAGCTTGAGGAGGTCTTCCAGAATGTGCTAAGGAGGAGCATTAGCACAAACATCATGGGGACGCCTCCCTTCCAGGTGAGGCTTTGGCTTTTAAAATTACCATTTCTGCTTTATAGATGCTAGAAGTCAGGTGGAGTGAGGTTAAGTCAGTCAGTTTGTAGGCGGATACAACTGAACTTAAATCCACAGTATCTATGCTCTCTCAACGAATCCACCAGCCTCTAGTGGAGGCAGTAAATACCTGTACTTGAAATATAATTCATGTAAGTATGCAAAAGGACCCATCTTCTCCTTTATCCAGCTACCTCTTTCCAAATATTTGAACCCGCAAACCCTAGGTACTTTCCCCAATGCTCTTAGGTCCAGCCACAGACCTCATAACCACCAATGCACCATTTCTAAGGATTCAGCAGTGTACCTAACCTAAAGACTCTTCAGTCTTTGGTTTAGATCACTTTCAGTCCTTGGCTGCACATGAGAATCATCTGGGACGCTTCAAAAATTATAGATGCCTGGGTCCCACCCCAATTTAGTCTGAATCTTTGGGCTTTGCAGTTTTTTTGTTTGTTTGTCTGTTTTTGTTTTTGTTTTTAAGATTTTATTTATTTATTTATTTGAGAGAGAGAAAAACAGCATGAGAGGGGACAGGGTCAGAGGGAGAAGCAGGCTCCCCGCTGAGCAGGGAGCTCCATGCAGGGCTCGATCCCAGGACTCCGGAATCATGACCTGAGCCTAAGGCAGTCGCTTAACCAACTGAGCCACCCAGGTGCCCTGGGCTTTGCAGTTTTTGAAAAGCTCCTTGGTGATTCAGATACAAAGTACATATCATAACTACAGCATTGGAACATCCAGGTAACCATATCAATGTCCCATCATCCACAGCCCATAGAGGTTATTTCTATTTCCCTCATCTGCAAACCCTGAATTCTTTCCACAGTATTATACTCACAGGGCTTTTACATTCACATCTTTGGAGCCCTAAACTGTCCTCCTAAGACCAGTATTGTGAACTCTTCACAAGTACAACCTCATTTCTAGGCCAAAGGAAACCTGACCTGGTACCATTAGGCCTCTTAGGCCTCAGCACCTGAAATTCCTGAAGGTCATGCCAGGTTCCATCACAGGATGGGATCAGTGCTCCTTCTAGAGGCTCTTAAGCACTCACACTGGAGGCCTGTAAATCTCACTTCCATCCTTCCTCCATCGATGTTTCTAAAGGACCCAGGGCCCAACACCAGAATGCACCGATTATTAATTGGAACATCTTTTACTTCTAATCCTTTCAGTGTACTATTTATCCTGTCCTTTCTTCTTTTTTTCCCCTGGTCATTCAGCATTTAGTATTTTTTGAACATCTTCTGTCTGCTAGGCTCTAGGTATACAATGATCCTTTTTCCTTAAGGAAGCTACAATTACTACCTCTAAGTAATTCATATTCAATTTATGCTCCAGATTTAGTTATTAAAGCTGACTTTGCTGTTAATTTTTTTTGCCAGGATTATTTTTTACAACAACACACAGTAAGTGAGAGGTCCCATACTTTCCCCTCTTCTTGTAGTCCAAATATGATTTTGCTTGGACACATTCCCAAATTAATGGTTCCTGCTATTCAGAAGAGTCATCTCTGCAGCTAGCAGCCTGTGCCTCAGCAAAAGAAATAATATTTATTTAAAAAAAAAAAAAACAATTTTGAAAACCTACCAACAGAACAATTAAGCATAGGAAAATGTCCCATGTTTAGTGTAATAAGCATAAGCCCACATGATTAATGGCTAGTATACCTCAAGGGAAGCACTATTAGAGCTCTAGGTGGGTCTCTTTATTCCTCATTCAGCAGGACTGTCTTGCATTGCAGGATGCTTAGTAATCCTGGCCCTGCCCAGTAAATGGCCTGTTGTGTTTTCTAGTCATTGTGAAAACAAAAATGTCCCCTCATGAATCCAAATATCCTAAGGAATAAGAACCACCCTTGATGGAGAATCACTTAGTGAATCTACTAAATATTATAAATGCAAAATTTATGGCCATGCAGCAGAAGTGTGGTAAAGAAGTGGACACAGCTCTATTGTATTGAGCTAGATCTATTGTAATAGTTTTTTAAAGAGGTGGCACACCCATGTGTGCATCATTCACAGTAGCCAACAGGTGGAAGCAACTCAAATGTCCATTAATAGATGAATGAATAAACAAAACGTGGTAAATAAATACAATGGAATATTACTCAGTCTTAAAAAGGAAGGAAATTCTGACATATGCTACAATATGGATGAATTTGAGGACATTATGCTAAGTAAGGCAGTCATAAAAAGACAAATATTGTATAATTCCACATATATGAGGTATCTAAAATACTCAAGCTCACATAAACGGAAAGTAGAATGGTGATTACCAAGAACTGGAGGTGGGATGGGGAAGGGAGTTATTTAGTGAATATATAGTTTCAGATTTGCAAGATGAAAAAGTTCTAGTAATCTATTTCACAACATTGTGAATATACTTAACATTATTGAACTGTATACTTAAAAATGGTTAGGATAGAATTTAAAAATAAAAACAGAGATGATGTTTAAAAAGGCAAAAATAAAGATTATTAGGCAAAACAAAGCTGTATTCATTCTCATGATCCCTCTCTAAAACCTGAGTGTGTGTCTGTTATGTGTCGTCAATATATGTAATATACTGATTTTTATATTTCATTTTATTGTGATTATAATGCATACATTGTTATTGTATAATATACTGAAGCACTTGTATTTTAAAGTAAAATCTCACTTTCTGGGTGTATTCATCAATATATCAATATACATTAGCAAAGAAAAATCAGAAAATGAAAAAAACCAATAAACCAATGCAAATAAAAACATGAAATTCTAAGGGATAAATCTGATAAACTTTCCATGACCTGTACACACCGAAAGCTAGAAAATATTGCTGAGAGAAATAAATGAAGACCTAATAAATGGAGAGAATACTGTGCTCAGAGATTGGAAGACTCAACATTGTTAAGATGACAGTTCTCCCCAGTTGTTCTATGGATTCAACAGTCTCTATCAAAATTCTAGCAGGCTTTTTTTTTTTTTGTAAGAACTAAGAAGCTATTTCTCAATTTTATATGAAAATGTAAAAGATATAGAACAGACAAAACAATTTTAAAGAAGAGCTTAGAAGAAGAAGGACTTACACCATGTGGTTTCAAGATTTATTCTGTGTCTTCAGCAAACACAATGTGGTTTTAAAAGAAGAATGGACGTATAAATCAATAGACTAGAATGGAGTCCAGAAATACACACATGTAAAGTGCATTGATTTTTGCACAGGAATGTTAAGGGAAGTCTAAAGTAAATGGAAACATTATGCTCTTTGATAGCACAACTTATATTGGAAAGGTATAAATTTTCATAAATTAGTCTATGCATTTTGATTATAAGCAAAATTCATTTGGAAAAGTAAGTTTATGCCAATATCCAGGGAGCTTTTTAAAAGAAAAATGAGTGCAGGTTGATAAGGATCAGTTCTATCTGATATGGAAACTTATGAAGCTATATGGAAATAATATGATAGAAGAAATATATAACCAGAAAGTCAGTGAACATAAATTCATAAAATCCATTTTGAAACTTAACAAATTACAGTAATGGAAATAATCTAATCCTAGAGACAGAATTATATCCAGAGAAATCAATAGATATGAAGTCCATAAAGATCTTCTTTTAATGATAAATGTGTTAGGTGAAATCATTAATGAGAAGAGGGAGTCAATAGAGTTAAAATAGCTAGTTAATTATTTGGATAAAATATCTGGAATTTCTGGGGTGCCTGGGGGTTTTAGTCGGTTAAGCGGCCAACTCTTAGTTTCAGCTCAGCTCCTGCTCTCAGGGTCCTGGGATACAGCACCACGTTGGGCTCTGCACCTCAGCACAGTGTCTAATGGAGATTATCATCCTCTCTCTCTCCATCTGCTCCTTTCCTGCTCATGTGTGCTCTCTCTCTCTCTCTCTCTAAAATAAACAAAATCTTTATAAAAAATTCTGGAATTTCTACCTTATTCCTTGCATCAGAATAAAGTTTAAATTGATCAAAATTTAAGAATTAAACTGTAAAGTTTACCAAAAAAAAATGAGAAAATGTATGTTTGAGGAGGGCTTGCAGAGAAGAGTACAAAACCCCAGAAACATAATGGAAAATATTGAAAAATTTGATTGCATAAATATTTAAAACTTCTGTATGTCATAAATAACATAATGTTAAAGAAACAGAAAAACAGTTGCAAAAATATGACAAGAAACTAAATTTATTATGTACAATTAGCTCATACATATTAAAAAAGGAAAATAGTCAAAGGTATGAATAGCTAATTGACAGATGAAAATAAATGGCTGATGAAATACAAAATATGCCCAATCTTACTCATAGTTGAATAAGTGAAAATCCAAACAAAAGATACATTTTCTCTCAGATTGGTGGAGGTTAATCTTCTTATGTTGGGGAAAGTGTGGGAGTAGAGTGGTGTTAATTTTGCAATTTTTAGATGGGAATTTGGAAATATTTATTTTTGAATAACTCTCATACCCTTTGATCCAGAAAATGTATTTTAGGAAGTTAGCCAGTAAAATAGAGTATATGAAATTACTCTGTGTTGTAAGCATAAGAATGCTTACTTTTTAATAGCAAAATGCTGGCTATAACCTGAATGTCCTTTAATATGGGTCTTATTAATAAATGCATTATATTTATCCATTGGAATATTATATACCTGCTACAAATGGGTTAGTTTAAACATAATGATATAAAAAGTTAAGAATGAAAATGTGGACTTCCTCTTCAGGCCATAGTGGAATAATAGAGAACAGATGTTCCCCCCAGCCTTAAACAATTAGAAAACTGAATGAAGTGTATGAAAGAATGGTTTTCAGACATGGAACCACAGGCCACACATACATTTGATCCCTAAGAAAAGGGAATTAATGAGGTAGGTAAACGCTATGAGTTTTTGTTTTCTGTCTGGAGATAATTTCCAGGCTGAATAATGGTAGGTGAAATCTAAATAGACCCTGGAGTTTTACTGAGTAGAAGAGGCAGAGAATATAGTTTCAGAAGGCCTAGGTGACCTAAAGGCTACCAGAGCTACACACAGACAGAGCTTCAAATATCTGTAGAGGAGTCCTTTTAAGTCTGGCTAAGTACTAACCTGTGCATGTACAGGAAGAAGATGACCACAGGTTGGGGAAAGAATACCCAGAGACAGTAGGCTTAACAATTCTTGGAGCTCACATAGGGCTGAGAAGAATTTGTGATTCCTACAACAAAGTAGAAAGATGTCTTAATAGGTAGGGCGTTGGATAGATCCTCAAGAGGCATTGCTATATCACTTGAGCTAAAATATCCTAGACTATTAGCTGCTCTGGACCTAACCTAATAAACCTTATAAACAAGCCTCAGAAGGGTACAACTGATTCTAAATAACTTAACAAAATACAACAAGAAGGTCAAATGCTATTTATAGAAACACAACCAAATCCAGAATGCAAAAATGTAACATTAATATTTATAATGTAAAAATTACCAGACATGCAAAGAAGAGAAAAATATGTTCTATGCTAAGAGAAATCAAGCAATAGATACAGACCCAGAAATAATACAGAGGATGGAATTAGGAGAGAAGGATATTGAAACATAAATTGTAAATATGTTCAAGAACGTGGAAGAAAGAAGTAACATGATAAAGAGAGAAGTGGGGGGAAAAGACCTCAGTAGAACTTCTATAGACGAAAACTACAATATTTAAAATGAAGAATAGTTTTGATGATGTATTAGTGTGCTAGGGCTGTCTTAACAAAGTACCACAGACTGAGTGGCTTAAACAAGAGATAATCCTGGAGGCTGGAAGTCCAAGATCAAGGTGTTGGCAGGTTTGGTTTCATCCTGAGACCTCTTTGTCTTTGGCTTACAGATAGCCATCTTCTTCCATGTCTTCATGTAGTCTTCCTCTGTGTCCTCAGCTCTTCTTATAAGGATACCAGTCATGTTGGATTAGGTCCCACCTCAATGACCTCATTTAACCTTAATTTCCTCTTTAAAGTACTTTCCTACCAATATAGTCACATTCTGAGGTACTAGGGGTAGGACGTCAACATATAATTTTGGGTGAGACATAACTGAGCCCCTTATAGATGGGATTAAAGAGGAGATGAGACGCTACCAATGAAAAGATCAATGAATTTTCAGGCATAGAATATAAGCCATTTAAAATGAAACAGGAAAAATGACTGAAAAGAATGAACACAGCATAGATGAGCAGTAGAGTAAAATCAAGCAGTTTAACTTATGTGTAATTAGGTGGGGGTATAGAGAAATATCTGGAGAAATAATGGCTAAAAATGGTGAAAACTATAAACTCACACATTAAAAAAGCTCAGCGAATCTGAGCAAGAGAAAATCACACCAAACATTAGAATCAAATTGCTGAAAACAAGTAACAAAAAGAAAATCTTAAAAGCAGCCAGAGGAAAAAGAACCATTATATACAGATGAACAAATGATTTCAACAATTTTGCAGTCAAAAGTCATGGTGGTAACACCATTAAAATTCTACTAACAATGAATTTTGTATCTGGCAAAAGTATGTTCCAAAAATGAAAGAAAAGTAAAGGCTTTTTTAGATAGATAAAAGCTGAGAGAATTAATTATCAGCAAACTTGCACTACCATTAACTTCAAGTTTAAAAAAAAATGATACCAGATGAAAATTTGGATTGATATAAAGGAGAACACTGAAAATTCTAAGTATGTGGACACATAGAAGATATTTTCCTTATTTTTAATTTAGTTTAAACAAAGATAATAAAACTTTGTAACACATGAAGAAGAAAATGTATAACAAGAGTAAAAAGGCAGATCGGGAAATTTACATGATGTGTCCCAATATTATTTGGTGCAGACTGTGATATAGGAAAATTATAGAGTAAATACTAGAGAAACCACTAAAAGCAGAAAACAAAGATATGTACTAATAAACCAAAAGGTAGAAGTTAAAAAATCAAAGTGCAACAGAGTATATATTTCTTTTGGAGAAATATTGTTTTTGAGAGTTTCAGATGTTAACAGGGATTATATTTAGAGTAATAAAACTCTAGGTGGAGAGAGAGAGAAGTATTTTTTACATTTCATTATGTACCTTTTAGGTACTCTTTGAATATTCTTCCAATACAGAATATATTTGTTTTATAATTTATTTATTTATTTATTTTTAAAGATTTATTTATTTTGAGAGAGAGAGAGCACTTGAGCGGGGGGATGGGCAGAGGGGGAAGGAGAGAGAGAATCTCAAGTGGACTCCCTGCTGAGTGCAGAGCTTGACCAGGGGCTCAATCCTACAATACTGAGATCATGACCTGAGCCAAAATCAAGAGTCAGATGCTTAACTGACTGTATCACACAGATGTCTCTTTGATTTATTTATTTTTAAATGATAGTGTTAGCTGGACTTATGGGCCATTTAGTTTTCTTTGTGCTTTTCTGGCTTAAAAATGAATAATTGTTGTTATTAAAAATGACATTAAAATAATTATCCATACCTCACATTTTGACACTCATAGTATATATAACAAAGGCATAATTATAGTCCTGCTTTAATTGTTAAAATTCTATGTCATTTATGAATAGATTTACTTGAATGAATTTTCACTGTATATGCATTTGTTGATCTTCTACCTAATGCTTTTCTTTTTATGAGACATCCAAAAGGAAAATAATATAAAAGATTGTATGTGTAATTAAACTGGATTATAAAATATTATTTGTCTATAAAATACAATAAAATTAAGTTTGAATTAAACAAAGTCTACTGAATTACATATGAAATATCCATTTACCATTCTGAAGCTACTTCCTGGGAAAGCACATGTTTTCAGATGACCACCATAAAGCTTTCCAAGAAATATGTAATGCACAAGGATCTGTTCCGTTCCAGCATCCATTAGGTAAGGGAAAAGCCACAATGGGAACTCTAGAATCTAAATGTCATTCTAATGGAAAGAACATTGTCTTGGGTATATTTCCTGCTTTGATACAACATCTAATTTTGATAAATGCTTCTGTTTTGTCTCTACATTTACAATGACATATAAACCCATAATACAGAGACAGTATTTGATTTGATATAACATATTACAGTAACTAAATTTTTATGATGGTCTTATCAGATCACATGGTTGCAAATGGAAATAAGTATGTGACATGCTATTTTAACAGACTAAGGTATAAATGCTACATCATTATAAGTAGAATTATAAAGCACATAGCAACCTTAATTTTTCCCTTTGCACAGAAAATGAAGACGCTTTTTTGTTTCTCTTTAGTTTACCTCCTGTTTATAAAAGGTCTTGGAGAAGTATGAATGTTGACAATGGACAATTGTATAGGGCTGGTTCTAGACCTCCTTCTCCAATTAAGTCCTGAGGGAAGAAAGGAAAAAACAAATATGGGACGCCTGGGTGGCTCAGTCAGTTGGACATCTGCCTTCAGTTCAGGTCATGCCCAGGGTCCTGGGATTGAGTCCTGCATCGGGCTCCTTGCTCAGCGGGGAGCCTGCTTCTCCCTCTGCTTGTGGCTCCCCCTGCTTGTTCTCTGTCTCTCTCTGACAAATAAATAAATAGAATCTTTTAAAAACAATGTTAATAGTTTCTAGGACAACATTGTAAAGTATTAAGTATAGTTGACACACAATGTTACCATTAGCTTCAGGTGTACAACATAGTATTAGGTGAGTCTATATACTATGCTGTGCTCACCACCAAGTATAGCTGCCATCTGACACCATAAAAAGCTACTAAAGACCAATGAATATGTATTCTATGCTGTACCTTTCATCCCAGTGACTATTCATTCCCCATAATTGGAAGCCTATATCTCCCACTCCCTTTCACCCATTTTGCTCATCACTCCACCCGCCTCCCCTCTGGCAGCCATCAGCAAACAAGATCTTTTTAAACTTTTTATTAATTAGGGCGCCTGGGTGGCTCAGATGGTTAAGCGTCTGCCTTCGGCTCAGGTCATGATCCCAGGGTCCTGGGATCGAGTCCCACATCGGGCTCCCGGCTCAGCGGGGAGCCTGCTTCTCCCTCTGACCCTCTCCCCTCTCATGCTGTTTCTCTCTCGCTCGCTCTCTAAAAAATAAATAAATAAAATCTTAAAAAAAAAAACTTTTTATTAATTAAAAATTTTATATACAGTAGAAATCATTCATTCTGATGGACAATTCTGTGAGCTTTGATAGGTGCATAGAGTTGAGCAACCACCACCATAATCAAGATATAGAGCTATTCCCTCTCCACCCCAGCAAACTCCGTTATACTTCTCCTTTGTAGTTAAGCCCTCCACCAGCCCCCAAAACTGTTAACCGTTAATTTATCACTAACCAGAATCATTATTTTGTCCTTTCCTATAATTTCACATACTGGAATTATTTGAGATTTTCCTATGTTGTTGCCTTTTATTGTCGAGTTCCTCACTCTATGAATGCACCAGAGTTTGTTCATCTATTTACAAACTGAAGGGCATCTGAGTTGCTTCCAGTTTTCAGCAATTATGAATAACGATGCTCAAACATTCATACAGGTTTTTGTGTGAACGTAAGTTTCATTTATCTCGGGTAAGTACCTAGGAGGAGGATTGCTGGATCATAAATATTTAGACATATAACAAACTAGCAAGCTGCCTTCCAAAGTGGGCATTACCATTGTACATTCTCACCAGTAAGGTATGAGAGTTCTGGTTGCTCTCCGTCCTCATGAGCACTTGATATTATCAGTATTTTTAAACCAAGTTAATAGGCATATAATGGTATCTCATTTTGGCTTTAGTCTGTATTTCCTTGATGAGTAATAATGTTGAGCATTTTGTCATGTTCTTATTTGGATTCATATCTTCTTTGATGAAGTGTCTGTTCAAACCTCTATCTCATTTTTAAAGAGGGCTGTTTGTTTTCTTATTTTCATAATTCTTTATATATTCTGGGTAATATAACAAAACATTTGTGATTGGCAAATATTTTCTCCCAGTATGTGGCTTGTTCTTCATTCTCTTAATAGAGCAAAGTTTATATTTTGATAAGGTCAATTTATAATTTTTTTTATGGGTTGTGCTTTTGGTGTATCTAAAATCCCTTGTCTAGCCACAGTCACAAAGTTTTTTCTTCTCCTGTAAGTTTTATTTTTTTGCTTTTACATTTAGGTCTATGTATTATTTTGAGCTAATTTTTATAAAAGGTGTGAGGTATGTATAGAGTTCATTTTTTTGGCATATGTGTATTTAATTGTTCCACCAGCATTTGTAAAATAGGCTGTTATTTCTCCATTGAATTGGCTTTACAGTTCTGTCAAAATCAATTGACCGTATGTGTATGGGTTTATTTCTGTACTCTTTATTCTGTTCCGTTGACCTCTTCTTTCATCAATGCTACACTGCTTTGTTACTCTGGCTTTTATAATAAGTCATGCAATCTAATCATACTCAACCTAAATGATTTTTTCTCTTTTTTTTAAAGATTTATTTATTTGAAAGAGAGAGTGTGCACACAAGCAGAGGGAGTGGCAGAGGGAGAAGGAGAGAGAGAATCTCAAGCAGACTCCCTGCTGAGCGGGGAGCCCAACATGGGGCTAGATTTCATGACCCTGAGATCATGACCTGAGCTGAAATCAAGAGTTGGATGCTCAACGGACTGAGCCACCCAGGCACCCCGAGAATGATTTTATTTTTCAAGAAAGTTTGTTCTTAGGACTCCTGGGTGGTTCAGTCAGTTAAGTGTCTGCCTTTGGCTCAGGTCATGATCTGAGGGTCCTGGGATTGAGCCCCATATTGGGCTCCCTGCTCAGTGGGGAACCTGCTTCTCCCTCTCCCTCTGTCCCTCTCCCTGCTTGTGCTCTCTCTCTCCCAAATAAATAAATAAATAAAATCTTTTAAAAAAAGTTTGTTCTTCCTAGTTCCTTTGCCTTTCCATATAAAATTTATAATCAGCCTGTCAATATCTGCAAAATAATCCTTCTGGGAATTTGACTGGGTTTGTAATGAATTTATTGATCAGTTTGGGGAGAATTGACCTTCTAATGATATTGAGTTCTCCAGTTCGTGAGCAACATGATTTATTTCTACATTATTTCAATCTTTAATTCTTTCTTCTGTGTTTTGTGGTTTCAAAGATACTGATTCTAGACCTGTATAGTCTTGTATTTTGTGATCTAACTAAACACACTTGTAAGTGGCAAATGATTATTGGTCAGTTTCTGATATTATTTTATGTAATCATATCTAAAAATAAAGTTTTATTTCTTTCTCTCCAATCTGTATACATTTTATTTCTTTTTATTACTTGCTTGCACCACCCAGGACTTCCAGTATGATATGGAATAGAAGTGGAAACAGTGGACATTCTTGCTTTGTTCCTGTTCTTAGGAGGAAGACATTCAGACTTCACCACTAAGTATTATGTTAGTCATAGTATTTAAAATATGTAGGTGCACATGAATGAATGTATACTATTTTGTTAGATGATTGTATTAGTCAGGACTCTCCAGAGAAACAGAACCAATATCTTATAATGTATAAAAAGATTTATTATGAGGAATTATGAGATTATGGAGGCTGAGGAATCCCATGATTTGCTGTCTTCACGCTGGAAACTCAGGAAAGCTATTGGTGTAATTAAAGTCCCAGTGTGAAGGCCTGAAAACCAGGGAAGCCAATGGTGTAATTCCCAGTCCAAGCACAGGAGGAGACTGATGTCCCAGCTCAAGCAGTCAGGCAGAAAGCAAAAGGGATGAATTTGCCTTTCCTCACTTTTTTGTTCTATTCAGGCCCTCCGTGGATTGGATGGTGCCCACCACATTGAGAAGGTGGCAATCTGGTAACAGAAGATAGGAGTCCAGGGTTGGACTGACCCGAGTTTTGGATGACCCAGTGAGCCTGGGGAGGAGAATAAAAGTCGCTCGCTAGGAAAGTTTGTGAGGAAAGTGGTGCAGCCACAGGAAACCCAGGTTTCAATAGCAGTGAGGAGATAAATGGCATATCCCATGGAAAAATTTAAGGAAACTGGAACATTTCTTTGGAGTGCCAAGGCATGGTGGCAAGAATAAGATAATCAACATCACGGAGAAAACAAAAGGCAAAGGGGAGCTCTAAAGCAAATGGAAATGGGGAGGAGGTAAGTGACTTCAGTAGGAAGTTTGGCAATGGAAATAAAATAACAAAATTAAAGCTGAAAAATCCCCACTATCCAGTGGATCTGTGGTTGAAGGCATTTCCTGGTGGATGGCACCATATTCTTCAGATGGCTGTACGGCCTTTAAAGCTCTACAGGAAGCCTGCCTCTGCTTTGCAGTGAGGTCACCGGCAATTTACTTTGCCTCTTTGAAGAGTCTGTCTTTGTTAATGAATTCGTAACTATTTCTGGTTCCTAAACTCCTCCCCCAAGTTCTGTAACCTCCTCCCCATCCATATGCTGAAATTCTGTCACTCACAAATGCTTTGGTGGCTCTTAAACATCACATCTGGGAGGTTGTGTGACTTTGGTAAATTGTTCAACCTTCGCAGGTGAGGTTTCTTCAGCTATAAAATGAAGAGACTGAGCTAGATGATCTCGAAGTTTCTTTGTGGCTCATTCTTTAATTATGTCTTTAACATAATCATTTCTGTAAATCTATTTTATATGCATTTGGAAAATATAAATAACACAAGCAGTTTTGCGAATTACTCATCCAATTCCTGATCATGAAACAATTCCATGTATGTTATTACCAGATTAAGCAAGAGCTTGCAGATCAAACTATGAATATTAGCTACTGCTCATGGGCAAATTGTGGGTTAGGAGTTGTGGATGGTGAGGTGGAAGCTGTGCTAAATCTTTCCAACCCAGGTTCTATTCCCCAACTGATGATTTTGGCATTGGCAGCTAATGGAACCTATTTTGCAATTGACCAGTGCTCCTCTGTTGTGGAGGCAGCATCCATGAATTTCTGAACCTTTAAAATCTAATTTAGGGGTAAATCAAATACAGACAGTGTTTAGGGAGTAATCATGTAATGAGTGAGTAGAAAAATAAAGATCAACGTAGTATTGTGGAAGCAACTCAGTTATTTGGGTTTCAACAAAAACACTCTAGAGGTCCTCATGAAGCATTCTTTATGTCTATACCAGGACTGATATTTAGGTATGGCGCTCCTGAATTAGAATATTGAGGTGCTTTTAGGTATTTAAATGTCCTCTCAATATCCTGGATGCCTGGCCCCCTTTTTAAGACTTTTTGAACCTCAGTAACTAATAGTATAATACTTGGAATACCCTGTTCCCATGCACTGACTGACACCAGTGACAATGTGTCTGAGCTTTATAGGTGATTACATATTTCAATTTTTACCTCTTGTCTGTACTTAGAACTATTTTGTTTTAATTTTTTGAAATTAGTTTCCAACATTAAAACACCCGGGTATTTCAGATAAAATTAAGATTTCCTATTTTTCTTGATAGATCAGGAGATCTGACAAGACTGGGTCTATATTCCAACATGATACAATTATTTGGACCCTGTATGGTTGCTGCCATTTCCAGATCAGTAGAATATCCTCCATGCCGAAGAAACAAAAAACCAAAAACCCAGACATTCTTGTGATTTATTTATTTATGTTCTCTGTCTTGCTCCTAAGGGAGGTGACCACATTTCCTGGTGTGCCTGCAACAGTCTTAGTTTACTCCTATTGACCTATAATTCATTAATATTATGCCCTGTGCAGTCAAAAATGTCCTAATGTAGATGGTCAATTACATGGTTATGCTATCCCTAAGAATCCAATCTGTGTTCTCTGATATAAGGAAAGGATAGGATTAGCTATAAAGAATTGGTATGCTTAAGTGATATTTTTATTTGGGATGTGATCATTTTACATACAAATTTTATTAAATACCTACTAATTATAGGGCAACGTACTAAAACCCAGGGATGGAGTGAGAGCAAGAAGAGACATTCTTTTTCCTCTTACAAATTATGAGCTCTATTTAAAAAGACAAACAAGTATACAGTAATTAAAATAGTCTGATGAGTAATACCTTGGAAGAAATACCAGGTTTTATGGGAACATATAGAGGGCAACCTAAACTTGTCTATACAAACCAGGGGGAGGCTTCCAGAAAGAAGCAGAAATCTGAAGATGTTAAGGATTTCCCCTGGTGGACTAGAAGAAAATGTTTCAGAGAAAGGAAATTGCACAGATGAAGGTCTCACCATGAGGACGTGTCATGTTCAAAGACTGGGGAAAAATCTCTGTGTCACTCTACAACAGCCTGGTCTAGGAGGAAGAAATGAGGAGTGAGACTGAAGATACAGGTGGGGACTTGCAAACTATGTTAAAGAATTGATCATTTATTGTAAGAGCAATGGGCAAAGATTTTGTCAGGGGAGTTATATTTGTGTTTAGAAGGATCACTTTAGATCAAATTGTAGACTGGATGGGTGGGTTAGGAAGCAGTCCTAGTAATCCAGAGAGATAATGGTGGTATGGCCTAGAACAGAGGCAGATGGATGGAAATGGGTAGACCCAAGAAGCAATTAGGGAATAAAATTGTCACTATGTAGCAGTTAACTAAATATTGGAGGTGAAATGTGGGGAGGAATAAAGGATAACTCCTAGATATCTGACTTAGGAAATCAAGTGGATTGGGCTTCCTTTCACTGAGATAGGAAAGACTTGAAAAAAAAATAGATTTGGAGGGAACAAAATCATTGGGTTTTGGGCAAAATTAGTGTGGAGGGCTGTGAGACACCCAGATGAGGAAATTCAATAGGTAGTCATATATATATATATAATATTGGACTATATGGCAAAAGAACAGCCTGGGTCTACCAATTTGGGATCATCTATGGATGAAAACAATCTTGATATATTTTATAGATGGAAACAAGTATGAGATCGTGGATTAAGGGTTGTAATCGGATGTATTAAGTACCCAGAGGGACCCTTAATTAGGAACTACGTGATTAGCTTTTAAAGTAATACAAGACACAGTCTCTAGCATGTTTAAAATCCATTTACAAACAACCCATTCCCCTGTCAAAAAGACATTTCTTTTTTTTTTTTTTGTTAAAGATTTTATTTATTTATTTGAGAGAGAATGAGAGAGAGCACATGAGAGGGGGGAGGGTCAGAGGGAGAAGCAGACTCCCTGCCGAGCAGGGAGCCCGATGTGGTACTCGATCCCGGGACTCCAGGATCATGACCTGAGCCGAAGGCAGTTGCTTAACCGACTGAGCCACCCAGGCGTCCTAAAAAGACATTTCTTCATCTGAGCTTGTCTTCTGGGTCACCAAATTAGTGGCATCTTCAATGCTTCCTAAGGTTAAATGTTTACTTGGAATATTGCTGGGTCCATTAATGGTAACTCCTCCTCCCCCCACTTTGGTTTATGTCCTAGACGCTTGAAGGGTAGCTCTCATATTTTGTCCGGGCAATCTCTCTAATGTTCACATCACCTGCTCTTACCAATAGCTTCTGAACTCTTATTAAATTAACCTGACATCATTGTGTGGGACCAATCCACACACACTAACGCTATGAATTAAAACATCTCTCTCTGTTCCTAGAAGGCTGGAGGTAAGATTTAAATCATTAACTGATCTCTGTTCTTATTTAGGCACTGAAGGGCAGCTTCAATTTTTCTGGAAACTAAGAGACTCAACAAGCCACAGTCAGCTTAGGCAGGACATCAAATGAAGGGGAAAAAAGAGAATAACATCACTTTTATACTTAGCCATTTCTTTTAAGGAACTCAAAGGACATCACATGCATAAACTCATTAATACTTGAGAACTTTCTCATACCGTGAAAAACATTTTATAGTTAGAACAAGGAGATTATTTGGATAGTCTTATGAATGTTTATCAGTAAAAGGTGAAACTAGAACAAGAATTCTTAACTGTTTTGGTGGTCTAACATTCATTATGTTGAATGAGAAAGTTTTATTCTAGAACATAAAAATCATTACAAGAAATAATCGAAAAATCTGGTAATTTAAATAAAACATCACTGACTCATTGAAGACTAATCACATTTTTGTAGTTTGTTTAGAGTCTCCTGAAATAGCATACAAATAGTTCCTATTTTCTGGAATAACCTGTTCTTATCAGACCCCTCTTCTCCTATCTAGAGGGAAAGGTTCTTGAATCATACAGATGTGGGTTCCATTCATATAGCTTGGCCACTACGGGATCTTGGATATTTTTATTTAAGCCCAGTTCTTTCATCTGTAAAATGGGGAACAATGCTCTCTGATACAGTTGCATTAACATTAAATAAGATTATGATAGGGTGTGACACATGGTGGAAACTCTATTATGATTTGTATTTCCTCTTCTTCGAAATGGAAATTAAATTTTCAGGCTAATGCACACTCTCCCCTCCCTGAATTCTTTCCTCCCATTGTACCACAGATAATCACTGTCCTTTACGTATTCCCAAATCCATATTCCCTACCCACTCCATCTCTGAATCTTTTATCTTTCAGCTTTTATGTAGCATCTGTATAAAGAAAGTAGGGAATATTACTTTTAGGAAACCAGAGTTCAAATTTACTAAAAACCGTCACTTTCATCTTTCTAAAAGCATTTCATCAATAAGAGGTCATGTCTCTATTAAGGTATACCACATCAATAAACTAAAAAGAAATTTTTGTTCAGAATTTTAAAGTTTTAACTAGGAAGGTTACACAATACTGTATTTGTTATGTTGATTTGGCACTGATTTTAAAATCTGGCAATATATACAAAATAATTCAGAGATGGAATTGTAAATTATCCATACTTTCTCTAGCTCCCTGCCTCCAATTGGAAGTGGAAAATTGATAGAGGGAAATCCATTTTGGGGTGATTTCCAAATTTATAGAATGATTGCTTAGGCAAATGAGGGTTTTCTTTTTTTCTGACATATTGAAAGGTGTTAATTTTACTTTTGAAATATGATCTCTTAAGATGGAAAACCAGGTTACCAGGAAAGGGAAAGAGGGCGCTTTTTCTACATAATATAAAAATCTCAGGACACCTGGGTGGCTCAGTTGATTAGGCATCCAACTCATGATTTCAGCTCAGGTCATGATCTCAGGGTCCTGAGATTGAGTCCCATGTCAGGCTCTGTGCTCAGCAGGGAGTCTGCTTGGGATTTTCTCTCTCCCTCTTCCTCTGCCTCTTCTCCTTGCTCGCACACACTCTCTCTTCCTCTTTCTCTCTCCTTCTCAAATAAATAAATAAATAAATCTTTAAAAAAACCTCTTTCATATCAGTCATTGCGGGATGGGGATGGGATGCAAGGCAGAGCTAGCTTACCAGTGATGGTTCACTGACCTTCCAGCAGGCAAAGGAGATTTATCATTGAGCTCGACCTGTGTCACTGCCATCACGTAAGTGGATTGTTTTGAAATTCACAGGTCATACGATTGTAACCAAGAAAAATAATTAAATGTTAAGGTATTATTTTTGGCTTTTGTTATCGTTTTTTCCCCTATACCTGTGAATCTTATAGAAAAGACCCCAATTTAATTCTTCAGTGATTTGGTAGTATTTTTCAGTTATGTGCCTACTAGAGTGTGAGTTTACAGAGGTAAAAACCTGGGCATCTTCTTGGTCTTCATAACTGTGCATATATAGCAGATGCTAAGTAAATATTTGGTGACTGGACGGATAGATGAATGAATAAATAAATGAAGGCATTACTGATATTAATTTACCTACTAGCAGTAGGAATTCCTGATTAGCACTCTTTGTAGGCACTTCAGCCCATTAAATCTCTTGTTAAACATTCTTAGAAAGGGGAAGAGGAAGAAATTAGGGAGATGAGTTATAGGTAATAGCAGAGCCAGCACGATTCTGAATATGTACATTTCTCGAAGCTGTCAGCTCTTACTGATGGCCTTTCCCAGAACAGAACGTGTTTACAAATAGTTGTGTTCCTTATAGCTATTATTACAGGGTGGGAGAAGAGGCATATTTCTACCTGTAACACCTGTACATCCACTCAGTGTATCTGTTGGACTTATTCAATAATGCTTTTGAATAATTTGCAATCATTGCTTTATCTTCAAAGCATATGTAGGCATTTAATTATAGTGTACAGTGATTGGTGGTTTTGTTTTGGTAAATAACTTGCCAATCAGGGGATGAAAACCTGAAAATTTAAGTCCCAAATGGTTTATAGTATGGAAAAATGACTAATTTATAAGAAATGTTTACAACAATTACACAACACTTGACTTAGTAGTTTCAGCCAATCATCTGCTTTAAGGAAACATACATTTGTCTAATTTCTTACCATATTAAGAAGACTATATATTCAGTGAGTCAAAGAATATGAGCTATAAATTGTCTTAAGAATAGTTACTGCTGCGTTTTCTCAGGCAGATTGTTCTAATGCCTATCCAAGTGATTCTTCAAGAGGAATATCTCTTCTTGAAAATTGCATTAAAATAATGTAAAATTGGAAAGATAAACGTGCATGCTTTAATTTTTAGATTTTTATATAATATATATATCTGTATCTATAGATCTTTATGTGTTTATAGAGACATAATTCATATACAAGTGTATAAGGATATGTGTGTGTGCGTGTGTGTGTGTGAGCTTTCCATTTCAGTGATCTACTTTTTTGAACGATTAACTCATTTCTTAGGTTGAGTGATGTCTCTGCTTTAAAGAATACAGTTTGTGTTTTTATAATGGGATTTGTGTCTCAGAAATTGATAGAATATATTTAAACCTATTGGAGTACTTATATAATTCTGGAGGATTTGGAGTACATTTAAACACATTTTTCTATATTTGTGATTGTAAAAATTTCCTTTGATATGTGTACTGCTATATTAAGGCATACTATGGTGATTTCTTTTAAATATTTATGATAGAATTACTTAACTTATAAGGAAACAATGCTTAGCATAGCAATTTGAAAGTTTTCCTGGGCAGATGAAGTCAAGAAAAAGCAAAATCTTTAATGTGAATGCAAATCCTTGTTGAAAGTATTTTAATGTAAAAATTGCACCTTACCTGTATAGCATTGTTGGGGCCCAGCCTTTGATTGTGTCTTCAAATAGTAGACCTGTTCCCTGTTCTCTTCTCGGCTTTCTAGCAGCCCTAGAGGTGCAACCTCCTTCCCCTTTCTTATTAAAATGTTCACCATGTAATCTATTTCTTCCGGGTTGTCTCTACTCATAATGGCTGGTGAATGTTGGCTTTTCTTGTACCCTAATTTATTAAATTCTACTGAAAACAAATATGCAGACCTTTTCCCCCTGAAGACCTAGGCTGCAAATCTTCCCTTAAGGAGAAGCTTTGGGCAAAGCAGAACCATGGAGTGGTTGCCTTGGGGGTCTTTTCTCTCCAGCTGTACTTTGTAGGTGGTAATTAACTATACTTTATCTTACTTGATTATCACAATGGGAGGTGATTGTTTTCCCCTACTTTACAGATAAGGAAAAGAGCAAGGGTAGGCAATTGATTTTCCCAGTAATCTCTTAGGTATGAGAATTTAAACCCAGTTCACTGACTCAGAAGTCTAAGATTTGTTAGGATATATCTACATTTACCTTCTTTACTTTTTTTGTGTGTGACTTAGAAGCTATTCCTCTGAAGGGCAATCTGTGGTTCCTGTCAGTACAGAATGTTTTCCAGATTTCAGGAGAACATGCAAAGTACAGCCACTTCTGGAAGCTTGTGACTGGTCATGTGGTTTCCTATCTGCATACACATCCCTAAAATCCTAGGTGAGCAAATTGTTAGATTTAGGGGAAATTTTGGCTTAGCTTCCGGCTGGGAAAGAGAGAGAACACACAGAAACATAGCCAGGGTCAGTGAACGTAAGCTCTTTGTAGGACCCAGAAAGGGTGCTTGTGTTTGGGAGCATAGGCTATAGATGAGTCCGCCCTGGGTTCCTAAAGCAGAAAATTATAAACACTGGTATGGATTGTGGGGCCTGAAGAGATGTCTTTAATCAAGGTACCATGCCAGCCTGCACCGCAGAACAACGTCTTTTGTCCCTGAAAAACATTGAGCTTTCTTTTCATTCATACTTCCCGGCAACACCCGAGCAGCAACCATGGGGCTGGCAGCATTGGTTAGAAAAACTTCCCTAAGGGCAGGGACGAGGTCTGGGGTTAGGGAGCTGGATTGATCAGGGCAAGGGCAGATTCTCCATGACAGCCCACTGTCCAGGATCAAGGCCATTCTTTTCTCTTATTGCCCACAAACTGCTCTCAGAAACTCACAGTTAATTCAATTCAACCCTCAAGCGTTTACACCAAATGTTTACTATTCGTGGCAATTATTATGCAACACAACAACCAATAGTTTCATATATCCTTAAAAATTGACTATAAAATCTGCATATCACATTCAAACATTGTAATGGTACTGCATATGATGAATTTATTAAATGATAATTATTATTCATACTGTGTTTCCAGTTTTTCTTAAAGTAATACCTGGCTCCACTTAGGAACGCCTAAGCATTCTTTGTTCATAAAGAGTTATTTTTTTCTTGTTTAATATTAGAAAATATAAAAATAAAAGACATACAAATTATAATTAATAAAGGTAAAAATAAAAAATAATATTTTTTAAACGTTAAAAAGTAAAACAAAGCAAAAAAACACCCACCATTCTTTTTTTTTTTTTTTTTTAAGATTTTTTATTTAATTGACAGAGAGAGACAGCGAGAGCAGGAACACAAGCAGGGGGAGTGGGAGAGGGAGAAGCAGGCTTCCCGCCGAGCAGGGAGCCCGACGCGGGACTCGATCCCAGGACCCTGGGATCATGACCTGAGCCGAAGGCAGACGCCCAACGACTGAGCCACCCAGGTGCCCAACACCCACCATTCTATGGCTCGGGGTCATCTAGTTGGTATATTAGCTTTGTCTATTTTTTTTTGTATTTTGATTCTTTGACATCTGGGGCCTTTGATGGGCTGCTCTTCCCAGAGTTAGCCAATAGCTAGAGACAGTAAACAACTTGCCTATGAGTATACTTTTCAAGCACAAACTAACCAATACAGAGCTCATACCCCAATCACCTCCTTTCTTGAGTTCTTACACTCTGGGTCACTATCCACCCACCCCAGTCACCCCCGGTACCAGATAGCTAGGGGCCATCCCTATGTTTCAGAGCCCACTGAAATTATTTAAACTAGCCAATCCTACCTATGTCTGCTTACCCTGTTTCACTCCTTTCCCAGGGAAACCACAATAAAGGCTCTCTCCAGAGCTCCCCTTGCTCCCTCTGCCTCTTGATCAACCCTGGTACTTCCCTGTGTGACTGTGAATGATGTGGTATAACCCTTCTTCTTGGAAACTCTATGTAATAAACTATCTTTTAAATGGCAATCATTTCCTGATCTGCTGGCCTTATTGTAACTCAATTTTTTTTTATTAATACACTATATTTTAAAACAATTGGCAATGTAAAGAACTGTTACTGTGCTTCCAACTTCATTTTGTGTCCCATATTGAGTAATTAGGCCTTGGATTCTTTTCCTCACTCTGGTGTCTGAGTCTATTATTATGTTTCTTTCTGAGACCAAATTTATTCAATGGTGGGAATTTTTCTCACTCCATTCATGCAGGAGAAGAGGATGAACAGAGTGTGCACCTGGTCTCCTGCATAGTGTAATCAGAAGAAGGCTCTTAAGGAATTTCAGAAACCTTTGTCTGTGCTTCCAATGATTGAAAATGAATGAATATTGATCAGCATGAACAAAAACTAATACTAAAAACTGATATTTAGAAGAAAGAAAGGAACATACTGAAGTGAAGACATCTAGTCAGGGGCCAAATTATTCAATATGTGATTCAAAGTAGAGATTGGGTTACAAGGAATATGAAAAAATGAGTTTGGTGCATGGAACGAGAGAAGAGAAACATTAAATCAACTTTGACGAAGGCCACTTGACCATGGGTGAAACTGTTTTCATATTTGCTCTTTGTAGAGATCACCTCGGTTTCAAAGAACTAGGTGGGACAGTGTTTATAGGAGTGGGTAAGTAACACCAGCAGGAAAAATGAAGAAAAGAAGGTTTAATGAAGACGTAGTGAAACTGATCAATATAAGGAACTTGGGAGACAAAGCACTTATTCCAAAAACATTGTCAATGGGCTTGAATATTGTCCCCCAAATTACTGGCAACATGAACAGGACATGTTGCCTAAACTCTCCAAGCCTCAGTTGCATGATCTGGAAAAAAAGACATAATCATGACTTACACACACAATATCAGGAGAAATTAAAGGAGATAACCTATGAAACCAGAATACTCAGTGTTGTGTATGCAGCAGGTACTTAATACTCAAAAATACTTAATACTTAATAACTCCCCTTTTTTCATCCTGATTAAAACACTAAATAGCTATAAGACTATGAGTAAATTCCTTGATCTCTGTGCCTCACTTTCTTCAGGATAATAACGGAACTCATTTCATAGTTTGTTGTAAGGATTAAATTAGGTAATACATGTAGATTTGCTTTTAAAAATAACTGTCATAAGTATTAAATAATGTTCGCTATATATTTATGTACTTATTTTGGCTTTGCCTCAGGAAATTGTGGTACATTCTTTTTTAAAACTCAGAAGTGGTTATATTTAGAAGGGATCTGAATTTTTCTAGAGAGACAAATGTTACCATAAAATCATGTCTTACATATCTATATGGTTTATAAACAACTCTTAAATCGGGAGATAAAAATGCTGATACTGAGAAAGAGTAGTAGATTCTTATACCACAAAAATATGTAACTTGGGAGATGGCAAAGTCAGAATGTTTAAAGAAGAGGACTTGGGTTAATGGCCAAGTTTGTTACGATAAAACACTGAGACAGAAGCACTGATGTGTTGATCAAGACTCAGAACTTAAAGGTCAGAAGGATTCCTGTGACTCTCTTCCCAGGGTTCATGTTGGGGGAGGGAGGAGGGATAAGGACACCCAAATAATGAATGGAGGATGCAAGAGTCCTTGTATTTCCTCTAATATAGTTTGCTAAGGTTGCCATGATAAAGTACCACAAACTGAGTAACTTTAGAGAAATTTTTTGTCTCACAGTTCCGGAGGCCAGAAGTTCCAAGGTCAGGGTGTCAGCAGCATTGTTTTCTTCCTAAGGAAAATGTGTTCCATGTGTCTGGCCAACCTCCTGGTCATTTGCTGGCAATCTTTAGTGTTCCTTGGCCTGTGGAAGCATTTCTGCTCCTCATCTTCAATTTCTGCCTTCATCTCCCTATGCATTCTCCCTGTCGGTGAGTCTCTGTGTCAAATTCCCCTCTTACTAAGGAATCTGGTCATACTGGATTGAGGTCCACCCTAATGTCTTCATCTTAACTAATTTTATCTGCAACAAACCAATTTCCAAATAAGGTGACATTCTGAGTACTGGAGGTTAAGACTTCAACATGTGAATTTTGAGGGAACACAATTTAACCCATTACACCCCTGTTTAGATCCATTAGCTAGTGGTGGTACTGGAGGTGACTGGAATCTAGAATTAGGCAGGAGATGAGTTCCATAGCAGGAACCAAATGAAAGTCAATGCTTATAGAAGACACAGATGCATTCTTAACCTCCATGGCTTGGTGTAGGTCATCCTCTCTCCTAGAAAACACCTTCCCCCCCTTTTAAAATCCAAGTCTTGTCTTTTAAAGCTGAGATTAATTTCTATTCCATGAAGTTTTCTTTTTTTTATTATTATGTTATGTTAATGACCATACATTACATCATTAGTTTTTGATGTAGTGTTCCATGATTCATTGTTTGCGTATAATACCCAGTGCTCCATGCAGAACGTGCCCTCCTTAATACCCATCACCAGGCTAACCCATCCCCCCACCCACCTCCCCTCTAAAAACCCTCAGTTTGTTTTTCAGAGTCCATCGTCTCTCATGGTTCGTCTCCCCCTCTGATTTCCCCCCCTTCATTCTTCCCCTCCTGCTATCTTCTTTTTTTTTTTTTTTAACATATAATGTATTATTTGTTTCAGAGGTACAGGTCTGTGATTCAACAGTCTTACACAATTCACAGCGCTCACCATAGCACATACCCTCCCCGATGTCTATCACGCAGGCACCCCATCCCTCCCACCCCCCACCACTCCAGCAACCCTCAGTTTGTTTCCTGAAATTAAGAATTCCTCATATCAGTGAGGTCATATGATACATGTCTTTCTCCGATTGACTTATTTTGCTCAGCATAATACCCTCCAGTTCCATCCATGTCATTGCAAATGGCAAGATTTCATTCCTTTTGATGGCTGCATAATATTCCATTGTATATATACACCACATCTTCTTTATTCATCTGGATGGACATCTTGGCTCTTTCCACAGTTTGGCTATTGTGGACATTGCTGCTATAAACACCAGGGTGCATGTACCCCTTTGGATCCCTACATTTGTATCTTTGGGGTAAATACCCAGTAGTGTAATTGCTGGGTCATTACGGTAGCTCTATTTTCTACTTTTTGAGGAACCTCCATACTGTTTTCCAGAGTGGCTGCACCAGCTTGCATTCCCACCAACAGTGTAGGAGGGTTCCCCTTTCTCTGCATCCCCACCAACATCTGTCGTTTCCTGACTTGTTAATTTTAGCCATTCTGACTGGTATGAGGTGATATCTCATTGAGGTTTTGATTTCGATTTCCCTGATGCTGAGCGATGCTGAGCACTTTTTCATGTGTCTGTTGGCCATTTGGATGTCTTCTTTGGAAAAATGTCTAAGCTGCTCTTGGTTATTTCTATCACCTCTAAATTCTTACAGCCCAGTTGTTACAAGAACTGATTTGTGCATGCAAACCTATATGGTTGAAATTGATGATATTCAACCATTTTTGACCAACAAAAACTGCAATTTCATGTTTCAACCTAATACTTGTATTGTAGTAGTTAAGAGCCTGAGACTTTCAACTCAGAGTTTATGCCAAATAATAGATCTGGGACCTAGACCCTAGGCAAGGCTGTTAATGGTCTATGGCTCAGTTTTCTTACTTGTAAAATGAGGATGATAACACTAACAATCTCATGAGGTTTCTAGAAAAACTAATGTATATTTAAGATTAATTATATATACAGCTCATTAATACATTTAATAAGCTAATATATATGTATAGCTCATATATATACATATATATGTTTATGACAGTGTTCTGTGTATGGCATTCCATAATTGTTAGATATTATTGTTATTTACTTAAGATTCATGTTTCACCTGACATAATGTTTTTAGTATTGCAGACATTTTGTAAGTATTTGTAGAAAGACTCTCATTAAATGAATATATAATGTCTTCTTGATTACATGTACACTAACACAAATCAATATACAATGTAGATAATAAGTGTTTGCTGATAATTATTAATTGTTAATTATTCATTATATTAATAATTGGAAAGATAAACTAAAAATGCAACTCTGAATAAATTATACCTCCCGTAACTTCATTCTGACTTGTTTTTCTTCATGTTAAAATTTTTCAAAGTTTTAACTCACTTTAAGTAAAAAGTTTGCTCTGGATTGCAATCTAAATTAACCAGTCTGTCAATTGCAGGTTCTTGGCTCTCTCTTTTTCTAGATTTCTCAGGGTTAGTTTTCAATCATCATCAAAAGAAAGAACAAAGAAAAGTCTTTAGCCAGTCACTGTGGCACTTGTAATGGAAGTGCCCCATAAGTTCACTTACCTGGAGTGTTTATAACATTCTCTGAAGTTTCACTGGGGTCTGGTCAAATGACTGTCCATTAGCCCAAAACTAACTCCAGATTGGTCTCCTGACTCCTTACACTAGTATAATTCTCTCCAAGGATAGAACTGTGGACCTGATTGGAGGTAATTTGAACTTAAATTATAATATTTTTTAGAACATTTCTATATAGTTCAGAGTTGATAGGAATCCAGTTTTGGTGTTTGAAGCCCATATAGTCTCTTATTTGATCATGCTTCTCAAAACAAGCCTATTCAAGATCTAAGCTGCTGGGAAATGGATTCCAACAGTGAGAGTCATCCAGTCTCCTGTTTCTATGCAGAGTTAAGAAGCCTCTTAAGTTCAGAAAACAGGATGGAATCCATCAGACAGCCTTCAGAGATCATCTGGTCTGGTGTTTTCACTTTACACATATGGGAACATGGAGGATGATGATCTGATAAGATGACACAGTGTCTATGGGAGTTGAACTAGATTTGGGACTCCAGTGGTTATTCTGTGGCGTTTTTGTGTATATCTGTTTCTCAAAGGGTTAAAATAAAAGATTCAGACGTGCAATGTGGAAAACTCCAACAGAGAGCATATTTCTGAACTGTAATTACTGGAAGATCTTTCGATTATTAAGATGAAAGAGGGGATGTGAAGGACAGCCGTGTGGTGATCTATAATCTAGACAATCTACAAGGGAAGGCACTTAAAGGAGCTCCAGGGAATTCTGTAAAATCAACCACCATAAAAACACTTATTCATGTTTTAATGAGATTAATATAAATATTTTGATAGGTAGAATATAATCAAATTAAGGAGATATAGATAACTTCATTTTGTGCTCTTTTTAAAAAATAAAACTTGAATCCAGGAAAAGTAAAACACAAACACTTTTTGTTATTAAAGCACTTCATTAGGATGGGTCACACTGTCAGAGAAAACTTGATTATAGAAAGAGAGGAGTTGATAACAAAATACCATGGCACTTAAAAATGTGTTTCTAAATCATAAACACTAAAAATATTCATTTTGGCAGCCAAGAGCTATAGGACTATTTCTCAGTGTTTCTGGAAGATATGTATTTATGTATTTATTTATTTTTTTTTTAAGATTTTATTTATTTATTTGACAGAGAGAGACACAGAGAGAGAAGAAACACAAGCAGGGGGAGTGGGAGAGGGAGAAGCAGGCTTCCTGCAGAACAAGGAACCTGATGCGGGGCTCGATCCCAGGACCCGGAGGCCATGACCTGAGCCAAAGGCAGCCGCTTAACCAACTGAACCACCCAGGCACCCCTCTGTAAAATTTTTAATTAGTTGTAAACAGAAAATCCTTCTTCTCCCTTTGTCTCTTTTAACTAATTCTAGTACTTTTGCATCTGAGAAGATGGAGGAAGGCAATACTGTCCTGACATCAGATGGCAGAATGGTAACAGTGTAGGCCAAGGGTTGGGTGGGATGAGTGATGGGATAGCCAGAATAAAGGGCCATTGTTTCACTTTTGGTAAACAAAGTCTGACTTTGTGTTAGCTGGGAGAATCCTGAGGTTTGCAAGAGAGCCTGGAGTAACATGTGGACAGAAGTAGACTGAGTTTCTATCAAGGTTTTTTTTTCAAGCATTCTGAAAGTCTGTAGATGTGACTCTTAAGCCATATTTGCCTTCAGCAGCATTATTTTTAATTATAAAAGTTCATGCTCATTGTATAAAATTAGAAACTTCAGAAGAAAAGAAAATCCAAAATCACTTATAATCCAATCACTCAAAAATACCTCTATTTGCATTTTAGTATGTTTTCTTTGCAAATATGAATTAACGTCATTGAGAACAAAATCCATACACAGTTTTGGTGTCATTTTTTATGAGACTGAGTAAATGTTTCTCAACAACTATTTTTTTTTTTTAAAGATTTTATTTATTTATTTGACAGAGAGAGAGATAGTGAGAGCAGGAACACAAGCTGGGGGAGTGGGAGAGGGAGAAGCAGGCTTCCTGCCAAGCAGGGAGCCCGATGTGGGACTCGATCCCAGGACCCTGGGATCATGACCTGAGCCGAAGGCAGACGTTTAACGACTGAGCCACCCAGGCGCCCCTCAACAACTATGTTTTAAAAGCATGCTTCAGGGCGCCTGGGTGGCTCAGTTGGTTAAGTGACTGCCTTTGGCTCAGGTCATGATCCTGGAGTCCCGGGATCGAGTCCCACATCGGGCTCCCTGCTCAGCAGGGGTCTGCTTCTCCCTCTGCCCTCTTCCCTCTCGTGGTCTCTGTCTCTCATTCTCTCTCTCTCAAGTAAATAAATAAAATCTTTTTAAAAAAAAAAAGCATGCTTCATTTTAGCATATGGATGTATCCAAAATTATTTAACTACTTAGTTTGCATTCAATTTTTTTGCTATTGTGTTTAGAACTGTAGTAACTCTTTGCATTCCTGGTATTTTCTTTAGTATAGATTGCTGGACTGGAAAACTAGGCAAAAGGATATTTTTAAGGGCCTTGATAGATATCCCCCAATTCTCTCTCCTGACAGGTGATACAGTTAATTCCCTACAGCAGCATCTGAAAGATCAACCAATTTAGGGAACATGTAGAAGAGGCAGCAATGGATTTGAGCCAGATGTGGGCAGAGCTATGGAAGGGCCTAAAGAAAGAAAGCCTGAAACAATATCATAGGGGTGGGCATCAGGATGGTCCTCATCCAGCGCCATGTTTGTGTTTCTAAACCCTGGCTGCACAGGGCAAGTGTTTTGGTAACTTTCTATTTCGAAATACTTACAGATTCACAGGAAGGGGCAAAGGAGTGTAGAGTATAGAGAAGGCCCACATATATGTCACACAGTTTCCCCCAATGGTTTCATCTTATAAAATTATGGTACAATATCCAAAAAAAGGAGATTGAGGTTGGTACCATCTGTGCATATGGGTCTATGTGACTCATCACGTGCTGATTCCTCTAACAACCACCACAATTAGGATAGAGAAACATTCCATCACCACAAAGATCTCCTTTGTGCTGCCCCCTTATAGTCACTCAATCCCCCAATATCTTCAATCCCTGACAATATTAATCTGTTTACCATCTCTATAATGCTGTCAATTCAAAAAATGTTAAATAAATGGACTCATACAGTATGCAGCCTTTTGAGATTGGCCTTTTTTATTTAACTCAGAATAATAACACCCTTCAGATCTACCCAAATTTTGGCCTGCATCAACAGTTCATTCCTTTTGATTGCTGAATAGTATTCCTTGATATAGCTATATCACAGTTTAACTCTTCGCTTGTTAAAGGACATTTTCATTGTTTTCATTTTGGGGCTACTAAAAATAGAACAGCTATGCACTGTTGTGTATAGGTTTTTGTGTGAACATGTGTTCATTTCTCTGGGATAAATGCCCTGGAATGTAATTATTGTAGTGAATGTTAAGTGGATGCCTCATTTTTAAAGAAACTGTCACAACATTTTCAAATCCCCTCGGCAAAGTATGAAAGATGCAGGTTCTGGCCAGCACTTCATATTAGCACCATTTAAAAATATTTCCTATTCTCACAGGTGTAGAAACATCCAGGACATTTAAAGAACAATGTATGATGCCTGGCCCCTACCTTAGCCTGACATTTGAATCAGAATTTCTGGAGAAATTGGATATCACTATTTTAAAAATCTCTTCTGGGGCCTCGAATGGGTAGCCAGGGTTGAGATCATTGACGTAGAGCAGTGGTTCTCAAAGTGCAGTATCTGGACCTGCAGCATCGGGGCACCCGGCAACTTGTTAGTAAAGCAAATTCTCTAGCCCTACCCTAGATGTACTGAATCTTGAAAGTCCAGGGGTGGGGCTCAGCAGTCTGTTTTAACAGGCTCTCATTCTGATGCATGGTGAGTATGAGAACAAGTGACCTCTAAGGTAAAAACAAGAATGAGCTGTTTTGACAGAAGATGTCCTCAAATCTGAACAGAGGAGCGGCAATCAAGAGGTAAGCGTAGACTTGTTGGTGGTAGATAACAGCTGTCTAGGATGGGGCTACTAGGGGCTCCAAACACAGAGGACTATCCCACATCTTTAGAAAACTCAAGGGCCCAGGGTCTGGGTTGAAGCAGTGGCTCTGGGAACAAAGTACAAATGCCTAGAACTCTGAGGAGCAATTGCACGGACTGGCCATGGAATATGTCTGGAGGGATGTTCTTTAGCTTCAACTAGTTTGCATCTTAAAGTTGAAACAGTCTGGAGAACTAAACTTTTCTTTTTTTTTGAGAACTAAACTTAATTCAAGGATATTTAACTGCAAAAAATCTCAGCCATCCTAACAGTCTTTAAGTTGATGTTTACAATTCATGGTGGATTTGTGTAAGGGCACTAATACTTGTTCAGAACAGTTATAGATGAAAGTGGAGAAATTGGGGGATGATCAGAAGGAAGGAGTAAAGAGCTCTGGGGACATGGCCTGAGGTGGAAAGATGCACCATTTCACTTGGGGAAAAGTCCGGCCTAACATGGGGTAGGTGGATGATCTTATACAAGTATATCCCCTCTTCTTCCTTCTCTGTAGAATGGGAATATCTGAGTCTGGCTATGGTGAGATAATCATGGATCACACACTGGCTTTTAACTGCAAGTTTTGTTTATACCTTATTAAAACTGCTTACTAATTTTATTGCCATTTGGACCATTTGCTTGCATTTACACCGCGTAGCTTGTTTTATCTTTGAACATGGTTCTCTTGCTTAAATATGTTCTGAATGATTCGGATAGAAATACGTTTGGATTAAAAAAAAATATCTTTGGATATAAGACCATTCTTTATATAGACATAAAGCCTCCTTTAGGGTTACTAGGGAAGCTCCAGAAATATTTTTTTCTCGATTTACTTAGTTGCAGAAAAGGTCAGTTTTGTTTAACAATGTACCTACAACACTTATAACAATTACTGGCATGTAGTAACATGTGCTTAATAAACATTTGCTAATCACTGACTGAACAAAAATACATGGCAGCCAATGTTTCTTAGGTAACAGCATTTACCTCTGACCTTGTACAAGGTTGAAGTTAAAATATTGCTTTAATTGGAGAGATTTTATGCAGCTAGACCTACTGATCACTGCCTTACCCTATACTAAGACACTATAGCTAGATATTCAAGTACCTCTATCAGTCTTTCTTAACAGGAAATCTTTGGAAGCTTCTGTTTCCTGGTCCCTAGAAAAGATGAAGATGACAAAGTTGTGGTTTTCTTAGCACTAAAGCCATTACATGGCCAGTGTTCTGCAACCAAGCTGAGCTGTAGGGTTGCCTGTGGGAACACCTACCTTCCATTTGCTCTATTTCCTCTTAGAGAATAGAGTATACATTATTCTCTATTTAGACCAAGGAGGTTGCAAAAAAGGTAAATTCTTCCTAGATGCAAAGCAGAAACCACCTGTGCATGCTATTCTTGATCTTGGGGGAATTGAACTTTGGGAGTAGGTAGAATTTGAACCTTGAGTGAAGTTTCCCTGTTGCATGTATACCCCTGTATAATGCCTTACGGAGGCTCATAGACTTGATCCATCATGGGCAAGGATCTAATATCATTTGTGATTGATCAAAATCCAAAAATTCTTGATTCTTTACCTTAAATATTTGTTTCTTAATATTGCACGAACTTCTCAGAGGTACTAGAAGTCTTCTCTCCTTTTGATTTCTTTCCTCTTGTCTACTCTTTCTCCACTTAAGCCCATAGCAATGCCTGTGCTCCTGCTGGAAATCCTTACTTCAATTGATTCTTGCATTTCCCAGAATGGAGACTAATACTACTAAACAAATAAACACTTCATCTCACCAATATCCATCAGCTCGCACAGAAATATTTCTAAGAGTTATTGAGTTTAAAATCACCCTCGCCACCTGCGCTGAGGCTAGGGTGGGACAAAAGCCTGAAGCAGGCAGAGACCTGTGATTACCCTCTCCTTATCTCTTGGGCAGATTGACTGAGATCCTCTTCATGCTCTAATAGTAGTTTGTCATTGCCACTTGGCGTCACATCTGAACCCATCAAATCTTCGAGGTCACTCTAGTCTCTTGTGCTGTGGAAAATGAAAGATAATTTCCTCTCTCACTTAAATCTGATTCTCCGAGAGAAAGTTATTCTTTAAATCTCACTCCTAATGCTGAGTTTACCCACGAACACATTAGCTAGCTATGACAACTTTACAAGGATTTATTAATAACAGTAAACAACCCATTGTCATGACAAGAATGGGACACTGGATGGATCAGTACTTGTGGGGGTTCTCGTGAGCATGCAGGGAAGAGTGCCACAGCAGACCTCTGGGAACCACCAGCGTGACTGTATCTGTTTCTCTTTTCTTTGGGAAGCAGATGAGATTAATTGCCTAGAGCACTGCCATTATTCTTAAGTGAGTTACTGCGAGGATCTATGTAGTAAGCTGTCTGCAGGAAAGAACCAGGATGCTCCAGCAAATGTTTAAGAAATGAGGTTTCCAGAAACTGAACTCTTAGGAGTTTACTGGCTTTCTCAGAAGAGGAAAATTATGCAAATATGGGCTGATATCCTAATGTATAGTTAAGTGTGATATTAGTTAAACTAACGTCAGTATATTTAATTTATTTTTTAACGGTGAACAAAGGAAATGATGTACTTATCCAATTCCCTGTAGGACCAGTAAGAATGGGGTGAGGGTGGGGTGTGGAGAGCTGGAGTCAGAATAAGAAAATGATTTGGATATTTGTTGCGAGATTTTCATGTGAATATTTGGAACACCTTTTCATCTTCCAACTGTTGTGGAAGTCTTTAAGATCCAAACATGTGGAAATTTTTTGAGTTCTTCTTTTCTCCTTGGTTATTTCTGCAAGAAAATAAGAAATGCTTCACTTTCATAGAATTTTTCATACTTTCCTTTCTCTTTAACATAACTGTTTTGCAAAATAAATACTTGTTGCTTGAATACTGATGAAGATATGGAAAAAGACATCAGGGATATATTGTGCTCTGAATTTGATTGAAGTTGACAGAGAGAACATGTGGTCTGTCATTTCCTGTCCTAAGCAAGAGAGCACCTTTATATTTTATCCCATTGCTAATAAGGCACAGAACATATAAGGCCTTGGTTACTCTTTACTCTGTCTCACAGACATGTCCAGCTTCTCTGACTCTTACTGTGCTCATGTTGTACCTTCTTTTACTCTTGCATCCACTCTTCTATAAAGTCTTCCTTCTCTCAGCTACTTTCAAGCGTGTCACTCTCCTATGTCATTGTCAAGTCATTTTGGAGGTTACTGTTTTTTAAATAGCAGTTGAGTGTTTATGTTTGAATATGACTGTAAAATATTCAAAATTTTATTACAAAAAAGGTATCTTCATGAAAATTCTGTGATATAATTAAACATTTTAAAAGGATTATGCCTATTATTTCTCAAGATAGTGTATATATCCATAGATGCAGTTTCATCTCATTTTATAGAAAACAGGTAAGACCATATTTTGAGATGAACATTTTCAAAGGATAGTCAATATCTGTAACCAGATTATGGTCAAGTACACTTTTAATTTCTATTCCTTAATAATTGGTGAAAAATAATTATAAAAAACTTATTTTTTTAGACAATTGCTTTTATTTGGCATGCTAATAGAAGTTTAAGTGTGGTAAAATACCCAGATTCTTTTTCAAGTTCTGATTTATTCATGCCTTATGGTATTTTTTCCCCCATTTCATGCATTTGTCTTCTGAATAATTACATTTTTAAAATAGGTCACTTTAAATTCTGTCATGTTTTAACTTCCACACAAAGTTCTACTTTCAGAAAAATATTTTATTACTAGCAGGATGTTTAAGGAAATTAAGAAGAAAGGTGGAACAACATGGTTCCTTAAAAAATTTTTTATTTTTTCAAACTAAAATGTACCTTGGCATTGAAGAATTTGTAGTTTCAGTGTAAATTAAAAAAAAAAACAAAACACCTCACATTGTTTGAGTGGGCTCAAAATGAGCTGCTTCATATTTAGTGGTTTCATGTTTTTCTTCTCCACCCCCCTTCTTTTTTTAAAAAAAAGCTTAAATCAGACTTCCTGGAAATTTACTCTATGCCCTATTAAAATGAGTTCTATAGTTAAGCAAATTGGGAAAATGCCACATTTTATTCCCTCTTGATATTAATAATGCACATTGACATAGGAAGGAGTCAGAGAATCCCAGTAGTAAAGACATTTTAGTCATCCAGCCTTTAATCACAAGCCCATTTCTTCCTGTTGCAGGAAGAACATTCCATTGAGCGGTTTCATTTGACACACTTTGGGAGAGAGCATTATACATAAATCTTCCCATCGATCCAAAGGGCCATTGGAGCTTTTCTGGTTAAAAAAAATCCAAAAACAAAAACAAAAACAACACATTTTGTGTAGCCACTAAATTACTTTAATTTTTATTTATTTTTTGTTTTGTATGTTTTAATTGGGTATTGCTGTTTCACGTTGTCATGGGCATCCTTGTTGACAGATCAGTGCCACGATACCGCCCTTGACAGCTCAGCCCTGGAAAGCCTGAATTTGACTGGTTATGTTCTTTTAACAAAGTTCCTAATTTGTTAATTGCATTTCCTGTCACTAACTTCATAAGGTGGGAAAGGGTGAGGTTAACATTTTCTTTTCACCTGTATAAATTTTTGCTGGATGTTTTATGTGTGAGAGTGGAGAACTGGCCAAATGATTAGTATAAATTGAGGGGTAATGATTACTTGAAAAAGGCCAAGGGAACTTTTTCCTCATGACAGAGGTCATTTTTAGGTTTTTTTCCCTCACATTGTTACACACAAAAGTTTCTAAGCTAAGAGGAAACAAAGAACACGGTGCCACATGCTGACCTTCTTACAGCCTTGAGATTCTGAAGATGTGCTCCGTGTTCACATGGGCTGTCATTGCATGATCTATGGCTTGATAAAGAGTCTGTATTCTGTGACCCCAATTCCTTCAAGCCTGGAATGACGCTTCACATTAGAAACTTTAAATTCACCTATCAAGTTGCCATTAACTTCCCACATATAAATAGGAAATGTTACTCTATTTAAAAGAAAATAGTGTTCAGCTTTCTTTTCCCATTCAAAATGTGAATTCATCTTGTTCCTTTATGCTTTTCATATTTCTTTAATGTTTTGTATTCTTTAAGAAAATTTTTCTAAGATTCAGCTTCAATAAGGGATACTCTTAATGTGGTTTTTAAAAAATTAAAACCATAGTGTGACTGAAATCAGAGAAATTTCATAAGAGTAGGTAACTAAAGTAGCACTTTCTTTTAGGGTTCTAGGTGTCTGATTGGTAGGGGTGTTTTGAAGTAAACGTAGTCAAAATACAAGGTGTGCCCCAGAGATGTAGTTTTCTGTTGTAGGTTTTTCACATTTTATCGTTACATTTAAAGGCATTCTAAAAAGGGAAGAAATTGAATTTAAAGAGAGAATTTAATGTTACCAATTGGTCTCTTTGTAATTTTGGAAATATGATCATCATTTACTCATCCACTTATCCCCTTGATTCACTGACTCAGTGAACATTTATGGAGCACCTGACTTTCTCATCCACAGATAGATGTGCTGCCTGTCTTATGAGTTCAGCTTCTCATGATCCTGGGAATATGGGAATATGTCATGCCCTGTTTTTCTCTTGGGCTGTAAAAGCCTTCCCTTCTACTTTTTGCCTATTTAAACTTTATGCATGATCCAAAGCAGTTCCAATTCTATTATATTACACATTATATATAGTCTCTTATGTATATATTATATGTAGTCATAGCATTTATTTGTAAAATATTTGTCTTCCTGATTGCATCATTACATTGTAAAGTCGCAGAGGCCAAGGATCCCTGTTCTTTAGTATCCTGTGGCCTGTGGAGAATACTAAAGAACACAACACATGCCCAGTGAAGAGGTCTTTATCAATGCACTGATTTTTAAAATTTGTTTGGGAGAATGCAATTCAGTTTAAGGAAATGGGCTATGGTATCAGACTATCTAGACTAAAATCTCAACTTTAACATTTATTAGATGTACTTTTGGGTAAATTGCTTAAATAAATGTCCCTCCCCCTCCCACCGTCTATTACATGAGGATAATAATAGACCCCTCCCTCCCAAACTATATAGGTTTGTTGTGAGACTTGAGTGACAGTGCATATAAAGTATATAGCCAATGGGGCGCCTGGGTGGCTCAGTTGGTTAAGCGACTGCCTTTGTCTCAGGTCATGATCCCGGAGTCCTGGGATCGAGTCCCACATCAGGCTCCCGGCTCAGCGGGGAGCTTGCTTCTCCCTCTGACCCTATCCCCTCTCATGCTGTCTCTCTCTCTCTCTCTCTCAAATAAATAAATAAAAAAATTAAAAAAAAAGAGTATATAGCCAATGGTGCCAAGAACTTGATAAAAACTCAATGAATATTAGTTGTATTATTACTAGTGCAGCTAAAACAATACTCTTCTTTTCATCTGAAATGCAATTGCTGGAAAGAACACTACTAGACAAGACTCAGAAGAGGGGGCTGGGTAGATTAGGTCAGAGCGGGGAAATAGGAACGCTATAATCCTAATAAATCTCTTGCATGTCTAATTGTCTTGACATCTATTTCATAGAGGACTCGAACTAACACAGTTACCTAATTGGTAATTTCAAAAACACATTGTTGCTTCTGTTTACATATCACATATATATAGATTCTTATCTTCTGCTTAGTTCCATTACTTTTGATTCAGAACATTGTGCTCTTTATGTTACAATACCATTGTCAGCCATTATGTAATAGGAGATCTCAGTCAAATTCCCCTTTATGGGACTGAAGAAGCTGTAATTAACATTAATAGACTAAAGACCCATAAAAAAAGTGAGACTTTTTTCCCCATGGGAAACAAATGGATTAAGAATCATTAAGTCACGACCCCCCAAAAAGAATCATTTAGTCACACCAAGATTTTATGCCCCTTTCTTTGTTATTCAGCAAAAGGATGTGTGATGCTTGCAAAACTCCCATGATAAGATCCTCATTGTCCAGAAATTCTGCTTATTTATAGTTTAATGTTTCCTCTAGAGAATACAGAGAAGCTGTCCTGCAATGTCTTAACTGAGCTTAGGAGGTTGTGTTTGGATGTCATATGGAACGCACCTCAAATGTGGTAAGAGTAGTGGCTGGATATCATTGAAAGATCATGACCCCTGTCATTGGGAGGTAAGCAACATGGCAGATAGCCACTTCTTGAAGCATCTGCTGTTCATGAATCAGAGCTTGTCTTTGGGGTGCATCCTTTGTCCAAGCAAGTTTATCAACATAAGGATCTGGACTTAGAATATTTGAAGTAAAGCCCATCTTCCGTCAAGGGCTGGAAGCAGTGTGAATGTTATTTGAATGTCTTGCATAGGGAACAAAGGAATAAGAAAGAAATCCTTTGGGTTTTGTTTCCAGGTAGCTTGACACTTTTATTTGGTGACATTTAAAAATCACAGCAAATGCCTAGCCCAAACGGGAGTTGCTATTCACTTTCACAAGGTTCTAAAACACTTTGATCTGTTTCATTTTTCACAGAATGAGCCCCTCACCTGCTTCAGCCACCAAATACAACTTGTGAACACAAGCACAACTTCTTAGGAAATTAGGATTTAGGAGGAAGAATTTGTGATTATACCTGCATAGATAATATCACTATGCTGCTTTAAAAATCGGAAAAATAGGTGGGTTCTCTCAAGTGGTTTGGTAAGTTTGTTTACTGTCTCCTTTTAGAAGCATCAGCTTTACTAATCCATGAACTCCCCAGAAAAGGTAGGTTGAGGTCAAATGACTTATCCACTTTGACAATTCTATGAAAAATGTGCAATCCACATTCTTTGATGATGTGACAGTGGAAGAATCTAGAAAGGGGATGTGTTAGTTTTTAAAAAATTGGTTGCCAAAAACTAATAAGAAAAATGTACTTCAACCCTTCCTTTAAATAATGAGCTGTTTGTTTTCTTAACATCAAACCTGAATGAGGTGAAATAAGAGTAAAATAAAACAATATTCTCACAATCTTGATTCTGTGTGCCTGAGATACAAAATGCTTATATTGTGGTCTGTGTTGCTCATCTCATCTCATCATACTTCAAGATTCCTTTGACTACCTATAAAAAAATGATGCTTGAAGGACCGAGTTCTCTCAATTTCTATAGGTTTTTCAAAAACCACTACAATACCAACAGGAGATGTGTGCACTTAATTTTAAGAGAATTGCAGAGTATTTTGCTGTAAAATGCTTTGCATGAAGAAGATGCAATTGTCCAATCTGTCCAGTCCGTCCAACCTTAAAAGAGAACACAAATTATGAAGGCATAGAACAGCTCTTAACCATTCCCATGATTATATCTGTCTGTTTTTATCGTGCAATACTTTCATTTTGCAATAATAAAATATCTAGCTGGCATTTGTATACGTTTTCATGTGAATTTTTGCAGATGGTAAAGCGAGGTAATGGTAGAATATTAGAGAAGGAAGGGAAATCTTCGATCATCTAGTTTTCAAGTATGGCCCCTATTATTAAGCAGCATAAACATCACCTGGGAAACTTGTTAGAGATGCAGATTCACAGACCTCACCTCAGACCCACAGAAGCTGAGATTTTAGGAAGTGAGGCCAACAACTAACATGTTAGCAAGTTGTTTGGGTGATTCTGAGGCACACGGTTTGAGAACTGCTGATCATAGCCAATCGTTTCATCATTATGAGATTGAGACTGGGACTCGCTGAGCCCTCTTATTCCATGCTCTCTCCTAGGTCTCATATCACACATGGCTTTGAGTCCTTTCTATAGCTGCTGATTTCCAAACTGGTATGTCTGGACTTTACCCCTTAGACCCAAGCAAGTGCCTACCTGGGTGTTTCACAAAGAGTTCATATTTACAGGTACAAACCCCTTCTCTTCTCCTCCAGTGTCACACATCTCAACAAATGTGCTTGCTTTTGCCCAGCTGTTCAAACCAGAAGCCCAGGAATGTTCTTTCACACTTATCCCTCACCCTCCTTTATGTAATTCATCAAAATGTCAGTTCTACTTCTGAAATAGTTCAAAGCAATTCTCTCTCCATCTCCATTGCTACGGGTGCAGTGCAAACCATCACCCTTCTCCCTTACCTCCTTAGTCCCCGATTCCTCTTTTGGCCCTTCCAGTGCTTTCTGTAGGGAGGAGCCACAGCAATCCTTAAAATCTGGTCATGTCAGTTCTGTTGAATAGTTTTCCACCGTACTGATAAAGTCCCAAACCCTTCAAGCTGCTAACAGAGGGGTCCAAAACTAATGTCCCTGCCAAACCTGTCTCCCAGCACCCGCCTTTTAATTCCTAATGTGGCAGACTCTTTCTAGTCCTTTGACAAAATACTGTTCTTTCTGCCTTGAAAACTTTCCCCTCCAACTCTCTACTCAGCCTCTTCCCACCTTCCAATATCAGCTGAAATCTCTGGGCCTCAGTGACGGCCACAAATTAGAGTCACTTCAGTGAGATTTTAATAAATAATGCTACCTACCCCTCATTCTTAGAGTCAATTCTTTTGATCTGGTGGAGAGCCCAGGCACTCACAGTTTTTAAAGCCCCACCAGGTGATTTCAATGTGCAAAATGAAGAACTATTGGTTTAAATGTCACTTTTTCAGAGAGGCCTTCTCTGACTCCCCAGTCTCCCTGTTAGAATCCGTGGCTGTTTTTTGTTTAAGTGTTTATTGCACATTATATGATTATATTTAACATTTTCCAGCCCTGCTAGATTGTAAGCTTCACAAGGGCAGAGATCCTGTCTTTTATTCCCTTCTATCTCCAGCACTGAACAGTGTCTGGCGTAAAGTTGGTGTTCCATAAATGATTGTTGAATAAAGTAATTTATGAGGTTTTCAAGCTAGCTCATGGCAGAACCCAAGAAAACCAAGGTTTCGTGACTTCTGCTTCTATAATGTTAGAATGCAGGGAATCAGATGTGTTTTTTTAATTTCCCAGGCCCCAACTGGGGCCATTCTCCCCTCTCCCCAGCCTCTTCCTATTGGCAGATGATGTGGGCCGTTAGCTCAGTTCTGCTCCTCTTAAGAGCAGTCCCACACCAAATGGCTACGTTTTGCTTCATTTCTGAACCCTAAATTCCAGATTGGTTCTAATGTCTCCCGAGGATATCGTGGACTCTCCTAACGAAAGAAATACTACTGAACTGGTATGATACTTACATATGCTTTGATATGAATTTCAATTCAAATCTTGTGATGTGGAGAGCTGTTAGGAAATAGTAGCTCTTTGGTCAAAAGCTGGTATAGATGATTTAAGTAGTTCATAATCGCATATGTACTATTTTCCTCTTTAATGTACCACCTTATACTATATCGTATTTCATTAGTATGTAGCTGCAAACAAAAAGTAGAAGAAATTCAAACAATCTGTCACTACTCCATTAGAAAGGACATACTTTTTGAATAATAACTCCCCTTCCCCCTGCAAATAACATACCCAGTTGGCAAGAGTTGGTTGGCAGATAAGCACTAATTGTGGTTATTAATTATTTTTCAAGAAGTCATGGTGACTCTTTTTTTCTGAAAAAGAATCTAGACTCAGTGGTTAGCTCTGAGCTATCTTGTCAGCTGCTATTGTGAAGATGTCCCTACATCACATTATTTATTTTTCTATTGGGGTTGCTGTTCTTAAATTAGATCCACAAATTTTCCAGGATAGTCCTGACTTTAAAGACCCTAACTTACTAGTGCCTTAAAAACATCAAAATGCCCCAGGGATCTTCACACCTTGGCAATAAAGAGGAATGACTCAAGTCAGAGATTGAAGAGAAATAGAGCATTCACAAAACCATATATAGGAATTCTGCATGCTTTCTTAATCATACTCTCTGCGAATACCTCCCTAGTATTAAATGCTAGAACAATTGTTGCATTTGCCTGAGCAAGGCAAAGCTGAGTCACAGATTCAAGGTTATAAGAATGGCAAATATTGCCAAGTGTAATTGAAAGCAGTTACTTGCCTACATTGCTAGCATTCTTTGAAGTGTGTTCAAAAGGAAATTATATTTCATTTTAATGTCAAAATGAAGGTAAAATTCAAGAAAACGTGTGCTTTCAAGGCACTAGGTAAAAGGAATATCCCATTAAAAAAAATAACCAGTAATCACAAGTGATATTGTGCACATTGTAGAAGCGAGATAAATTTTATTGCTTGCATTGGGAATTTGATACGCTTTTATATACTCAAAGAAAACCCGAATTATTTTAGGCTCTATTAACTTACAGGTAGAAAAGGGGAGACTTTATTTATTTATTTTTGGGGGGTAAATTCAAAGAAGGTGTTCTTACTTTTAAGGAAATGATCTTTTAAATAAACATGTTCTAAAAATACATTTTAATGAGAGTTTGTGAGCAGAATAAAGCAAGTCGAAAGACTCTACAGAGCAGCGATGGCTAAGAGGGTATAAAGATGTTTGGCATGAAGACATTAGGATTCCAAACACAAAGAAATTATGTGAATTCATTGCCTCATTATTATGTACAAATGCTACGATAGCAACTTTGTTTTTTCTAAATAATAACTTTTGAACATCAGAAACACATGTATCCTTAAAATGTGCATAGCCAAAGTAAAAAACCACAGACTTGCCAATATTTTTAGGAAAAAAATTTGGAAAAAACAGAATGAAGTTTTTACTAAATCTAATAAGATATTATCAATCCTACTAGTAGTGAAATAACTAAAACTATAACCTACTTTTAAGTGGTTATATTATTGAATTTTTCATTTCATATCATTTTATTTTTTTCAGGAAAGAGTAGCCATAGTGATATGCAATTTTATATGATCATATAATCTTACATAATAATTTAGAAATACGGAAAACAGTTTTTCATAATGTGTCTCAAATTTTGTCATGAAACATATAGATAATAAATAACATATGATAACTTTTCCATGTTGGCTCCTGTTCTGCATTACAGTCACTGAATTTTTTCAGTTTGGAAGTGAGTCTTTTAACCTAGAGGACTTGGTTATCAGCTCTAAGGAGTGGCCGTAGAGTTGGGATTCTTAGACGTTGGTGTCTAGAGTTACTTACCCAGGACCAAGTACTGTAGTAAGTGTTGGGGCACACAGAAATGTCCAGACAATGGTCCATTCTACAGAGAAGGATCTCATCTAGTGAAGAAGGCAGTCATCAACACAATTAACCACATCATTAAGTCAAGTGGTGGGTACTAGTATGGAGCAATAAAGGAAGAAATTTGGGGGCAAATAGGTGCATAAGGCTAATTCTGACTGAGAGAAGTTGCTGAGTGTCTGGCATCCAACTAAAAAAATTTCCTCTTTCTATTCCCGTGTTGCATAGTAGTATATATGCACATAGCAGTGCTCAAGTTTTGGACTAAATTGTATCAGTACGGACACTTGAGCCATCATTCAGTGATGGAGAAAGCCTCTTTTATTGTTTAGGAGATAGATGCCTGGTAGCCTTAGTTTCACTCAGGGGATTGAATCTTAAAACAGCAAAATAAGCTTAAACAGTCAAGAAGGTAATTTCCTTTTAAGCTTACAATCTTTATAAAGAAGTTTTTACAGAATATTTTCCATCAACAGAGTCTGCAGATCTTGAAATGACATTATCTGGGAAGAAATGGAAAAACATGTGCCTCAAAATATATTCTTCCTTTTCTTATTTAAAATTCTACAACTGAAGGTTAATTTCTTTGTTAAACTCTCAACTCCTTTTGAATGCAAATGTCCCTGGGAAGGGTCACACATAATTCAGTTATAACATCTGAATGTGAGTCAATAGGTTCCTTTTCAGACTAGGATGTTTTGTCTGGACAAAGTTGGTGACGTATGTCCAGGGAAGTTGCAAAGGTTCCTGGAAGGTAGGGGCACCTGATATAGTGTGAGACGTCGATAGGCAGACCCAGAACAAAAGAGCAGCATTTTGGAATAGGAAAGAGAAGTCATGTTTGCCAAACCTCACTTGTCATAACTTTCAGGTTGTGCCACATGTTATGATTGTTTGATAAGTCTAGTCATTGCATTCTGTAAACCTAAGTCCTTCCAATTACTTTCATTGGAATTTAATTTAATGTAGGTGAAATTGAAATGACTGAAATTGAAAACAATTGGACCTTCTGCAGGTTGTGAGGCAGGTCAAGATCCCTGGTTCCAAGAGAAGAGTGAGGCTGGCTAATGACAATATGCTGGGTCAGACATTCATAGTCACATGGAGGGGTGGCCCAGGAGTCCCACACCATACTTACGGAATAGGGTGATGGCCCAAAGGCACAAATGTATAAACTACTTAAAATAGACCACTCTTCCTATTTTTATCCTTTCTTATTATTAATGGTAATTCATATTATATGATATATGTCATATATTTGATATTGAGAATAAATGATATAATTTATATAAATAGCTAGCATTTATGAAACACCTACCTGGGTGAGGCTCAGTGGCAATACCTGTCCTGCAGTGTCCTAGTCAGTCCTCAGCACTGAGGCTCAACTCAAGTGATCCAGAGTCACACATAAAGTTAACTATAAAGCAGAAGCCGGATTTCAAAGCAGGAGAGTCACAATCTGATTCAGAGCTCTTAACCATTCTGTAATATCACGCTCAGAAAGGGATGGAAAGAAAGACAGTTAGGGCCGATTCTGCGTCCCCCCACTCCGCCTTGGCGTGGGCCACTCGTGGTCTCCCGATCCGAGAGCAGCACAACAGCTCTTCAAGATCAAACATTCCATACTTCTTTACCTAGGGATTCATTAGAGGTGGTTATGGGGTGGGTGTTATTCCAGAGGGAACTTGATCCCTTACTTCATGATAAGCACATTTGGCAAATGAGAAGAATGAGCCATTTGCTCTCTTGCCCGTGTGGAGTTCAATGTTTGTGACCCGTGGATCTCCCAGAGCCTGCTCTCTCTGCCGAGCCCCTTGGCTGTTAACCACGGGGCATGCCTTTGCCATATAAGGACGGGGCCTCGGGCTGCACGGGTTAACTGGGATTACCAACCACTGTAATGTTGGTGCCTTGATCCTCAGCAACTAGGCTTTGAAGCTGAAGGGCAGGGCACAAGCATACTTACGTGTCTTAATTTGGTAATAATAGCATGCTTTTTTGATGACGAGGCATGCCGTGAATATCCAAGTTTATACTATGCATACTGTTGACATTTGATACAATATTAAGTTAAACCATGGCTTGTCCGTTTGTTTAAATTTTGTCACTTCACCTCCAAACACTTGCCATGAATAGACTTGGGATGAGGTGGAAAGTAATTAAGAATTGGACCTTTTACTTTTCTAGCTTGAGTCATACTTTTATTGTCTTCTTAGAGATTTTCAGATGATTTGCTTACCGTTGCTTACCCTTAGCTGTTAGATTAAAATGGATATAAATTTGAGGTTGCTTTGAAGTTACTGTGGTCATAGGCATGGATTTCTAGAGCCATAGAATATTAGTGCTGAAAGCAATTTTAGGGATCATTTAGCCTAATTCTTTTATCAGGACATTTTTCCCTATCTCTAAAAAAAGAAGTATATAGATATTAAAATCAGAATTGGATTCAAATTCTTGCCTTGCCACATAGTAGCTGTGCATCGATGGGCAAGTCACTGGACCTCTCTTAGCCTAAGTATCTTCAGCTGTAAAAAAGGGGTCAATTACACCTAGCTTTAGGGATCTGTGCAAAATAGAAACACAACATGTAGGAAAGTGCTCAGCTTTAGGGCCTAGAAGAGAATATTTGCTTAATAATTGTGGGGTTTTTTTTCCTTTAAAGATTTTTATTTATTTATTTGAGAGACAGAGAGAGAAACAGAGAGAGAAAGCAGAGGAGAGGGAGACAGAAACCCAAGCAGACTCCCCGCTGAGCACAGGGCCCAACATGGGGCTCGATCCCACAACCTCTAGATCACCACCCAAGCCAAAACCAAGAGTTGGCAGCCCAACGGACTGCACCACCCACGTGCCCCATTTTTTTTCCTTTCTCTTTTAATTCTATAATAGCATGCTTTGTTTCCATTTTAAATTAAAATAGTTATATCATGAGTCATTTAAATAAGGTTATAAGATGTATCATCTTTTATAATAGCCCTTTCTTTCCTTTGTTCTGAGGCTGTAAGAGTAGCCATGAGATCAGATGTAGGGGTCTGATGGAAAAGGACACTAGTTGGGGGAATAAATGAGGATCTGCCTTTATTTAGATTTCCACAGGGGTAGTGAAATGCAGGAGGTAGAATGAGCTCCTGAAAAATTTCTGGGGTGGAAATGGGAATGGCTTTATATAGAGATCAGAAGTATACTTTAATAATACTATGAAGAGTAAAGATGTAAGAAAGACTCCATGACAATAAAAAATAAAATCCTTTAATATGAATGGTGTAAGCCTCCTCAAAGTTTTTCATATTCTAAAAACCACTGTAGGAGACAGAGGGCAAAAACCTGAACTAAACTAAAAATAGATTCACCAAACACGTTGTCTGGAATTCAATGAAGAAGGTCAGTGGCAAATGTTTTCCTTCCTGCATCTTGTTCGGGAATAAAGATGTAAATTGTCAGATTTAGAAACATGGCTTAAAGAGTTTACAACACTTATTAATGTGTCTACTTACAGAGATATTAATCAATCATTCTTTCATGCCTGTACACAGTATTTTATTCAACACATATTTACTGAACATCTGTTGGGCAATGGGGGAGATATAAGCTGGGTGATGGTGGGGAGTAAGAACTGACAATAACCCTGATCCTCTTAGCGTTAACAACCTGGTAGGGAGAGAAAAGCAATAATTATACATATACACAAAATTATGGGGGTGGATGATAGGTGCCACACAGAAAGAGGAACTTAAATCAAGGAGGAGAAATAGGGAGTAACAACAAAGGAAAAAGCTGTGTTTTTTTGATTTGTTTTTTAATTTGTGATTTTATTTTTTTTGATTTAATTTAATTTTATTTAAAAAATCAGTTAATTAACATATAGCTCATTATCAGTTTCAGAGCTAGAGTTTAGTGATTTGTCAGTTGCGTACAACATCCGGTGCTCATCACATCACGTGATCTCCTTACTGCCCATCACCCAGTTACCCCATCCCTCGACCCCCCGTTCCCGTCCAGCAACCCGCAGTTTGTTTCCTAAAGAGTCTCTTATGGTTTGTCTCCCTCTCTGGTTTTGTCTTGTTTCATTTTTCCCTCCCTTCCTTTATCATATGATTTCACTCATATGTGGAATTAAAGAGCTGTGGTTTTGGGCAGTGGAGTGGGCGCACCCCAAGGGTGAGAGTACCTTGCACTCCTGAGGGAAAGCACAGAGGCCGGTGTGGCTGGAGCAGAGCTGGTAGTGAGGGATTAAGCAGTCATAGGGTACGAGGTCAAAGACGTAACAGGAACCCTATCATACAGGCCTTATAGGGCATTGTAAGGATTTTGGCCTTTACTCAGAATATAGCAATTAATTTATAATATTTTTAAGAATGTCAGCAAAGAAAATTAATCCATGCACTTGTCCCAGAAAACCCTCTGACCTTCATAACTTTCATCTTTTCCAACCAGCTAGGTTTCCCCTCTCTATCCTCTCTGACACTGACTCAGTCCAGACCCTTGCTATCTGTCACCTGGACTCTGGCATTAACCTCTTAACTCCTTTCTCTGCCTCTGTCTCTCTGTTATCTCAAACTCATCCTTCTCACAGCCAGCTGATAGCTTTCAAACAACAAAACTGTTTGTTGTGCTGTTGAAATATCCACTGAGGTTATACTTTTTCTGAAGTCTGGCTCCTTACCAGACTCTACAGTCTAGCTTGGATGCACACGTCCCTCTCAACTGCACCACTTCTCTATATGTACTCCATGCTCCTCAAAAACGTTCTGAGATTTCCCACCTCCGGGCTTGTAGGTGCACATTCCTCTGCTAGAATGTTCTCATGTTTTGAGTCTACTATTCTCTTATTCAACCCTCAGCCTTGAGACCCAACCACAATTCACCTTCTTAAAGAGCAGTTCCTACCTTTTCCAAGTGGAACCAATGTGTCTTTTTTCTGGGTACTCATAAAACTGTTCCTTTCTCTGTCATAGCATACATTACTTTTTAATTCATTTTTACATATATTTCTCTCTGCTAGATTCTAAGCTCCTGAAGCATAAAAGCTGTGCCTTATTCCCTTTTGTATCCACAGTATCTAAGGGCCATGCCTAGTAGTTAGGAAATGTTCATTAATTTTTTAATATAAATTTTATAAAAATTTGTATGTAATTTTTTATATTACTATATGAATGGGTATATGTGGGTATTTGGATATAACTATGTTAAAAAGCATTAATATGAGCCAGAGTAGTCAGAGGGGGTTATCAGATATTTCTATTGTTAAATCATTGGGAAAATTAATTTCTTTGGATCAAATATTTTGGCCTTAGGATTTTTCTTTAATCAATTCAAAGGGTTGAACTGGATGGTCTTTAAGAACCCTTGCAACTCTAAAACAATTCACTCATTCAGGCATATTTAAGTGCCTGTTATGTGCAAAGTATATGACTTCATCAAGCCACAAATCATTCTTATTTCTTGTTTTATATTTGACAAATATTTTGATGAGGCTATAAATAAATGTATGGTATTTCTTTTTAGTCCGTCATAAGCTCATAAGATTACATGTTCAGGTGCACCCTAAATATACAGCATTAAGGGAATTCAAGCCAGAAAATGGATACTAGAAATTTAAAATAGCATTTAATGCTGACCGACATCTCAATACCACTAAGATGTGGAAAAACCCATGTCATCCTTGCTACATAAGACAAAGGGATTTGGAAGAATATCTTGTTACTATACATGCCAGAACATATCCATAGAATTGCTATAATAGCATTTCAGCATTCTTGTTCTTTACATTTAACAGGTTCTTTACATTTAACAGGTGAGAAAATGCATTGATATCTACACTACTTGAACTTGAAATCTTAGAGTGAAAGCAAAGACTGAAATTTATAATAGAATTCACTAACTTAAAATAATCTGCAATCTGTTAGTGTTTCCCCAAAAGTAGAATTTCTTTTCTAAACAAAGATTCCTGCCCATGAAGGCTGTTATCAATATAAGGCAAAGGGGAACAAACTGGAAATTTATTTTCTAGGAGTGAACGGAATTGGAGATTATTTTCAGATCAAGAAATACTATTAATAAATTAATCTTTCTTTTCTTCTTTAACTCTCATCATTATGATCTTCAAGTTTTTAAAACAGAAATATGCTACCATACAATCATCGAAAGATGATTTGGGTCCCAAATGGGTATTTCATCTATCTGCCTTTATATATCTGTCTTTATATTATATATCGGCCTTTATGTTACTGGGTATGACCCTGATGTTAACCAAGGAAATGACTCTTTGATGGCTGGCTATGGAGAATATGTCCCTGCTCTATAAGTAAAATTATGTGGGATTTTTATATGGCAAAAAGGAGCATCTATAGAAAATGAGGCAAATTCCTGTATGTACCAGCTATCTGAATTTTATACTGGAACTCCTTGCCCCCATGCCACGTCTTCTGCATTCTAAAATAGTCTACAAATATTTCATCATCATGGGCCTTTTAAAACATGTCAGTCCTCGTGGAGAACAATATTAATTTAAAATTGTAAAATTTAGAATTTTATACTCATATATGCACATATATAAAATTATATATAATTATATATGTAATTCTTTTCAATCAAAGTGCATTCTGTGAATAATAATTCATTTTCTCCTTCTTTTAAACTAGGCAATTATATGGTCTTCCCGTTGTCTTTCTGAACCTATCTTGACCGTGTTTTTCCTTACTTACTAGCCCCATCAGCTTTACTGTTCTACTTTTTCTTCTTTGAGTCACTGAACTTGTTCCTGCCTCAAAAGTTTTGCTTGTGCTATAACTTATGCCTGGGTTATTCCTTAGGTAGATTAGTGATTCTCAACTGGGGGTGACTGTGCATCCTAATAGGCATTTGGCAATGTCTGGATATTGTTTGTTATCATGATTGGAGTGGGGATGATACTGGCATCCAGTGAGTAGAGACTAGGGATCCTGCTAAATATCTTGCAATGCACAGAACAGCTGTCTCTCTCTTATTTGTCCCAAAATGTCAATATTGCCAAGGTTGAGAAACCTGTCTTTAAATTTCCTCATCTTTCTAATCATTTAATGTAGGTAGGTTTTAGCTCATATGTTAACCTATCCAGAAGATGTCTGCTCTAACCATCCAACATAAATAGCTCCACCCCTCTTATTTCCTGATCACTTTTTATTCTATTAACTTGTTCTGATAGGATTTTTTTAGATTAAAACTTAATATTATGGTTTTTCAATATAAGTTATACATATCAGGGCTTTATCTCATTTGCTATTATATTCCCAGTGTTTATAAGTGTGAATGGCACATAGTTGACAATAAATATTTTGAATAATATTGGAAGGTGGATGAGATCAGTAGGTGATAACTCAAGTATACTTAATTCATAAAATTTCAGCTTAAAGAATAAAAACCTCTTTAAACTCTCTTATGCAATACTATGGCAGAAAATGTGTGCTTTCTACAATTTTGAAACATATTGGAGGGGTTATGCTTTCAGTAACAGTGGAGTAGCTTGTATTAGTCTGTGCTTTTAGTCTATACTTCTCACAGATAGCAATTTTAACCTTAAGATAAAATTTTTTTAAAAAGCCAAACAAACACATAAACAACTATTTGAAGGCAATGGAGACTGACAAAAACTCAGAAACAGTAGCAGGGTTGACCCTTGAAAGAAAGGCACTGAGCTGGATGAGTTTGGCTTTTGTGTGGCTTTTTACCTGAAGATATTCCCCAGTTCAAGTGTCATGGTGTGACTAAAACTCACGCTGCAAGGCACAGTCGTACTGGCTTGAGGAGCCAAAAGATGGACTTCAGGACTGCCATGTTTATAAACTCATCAATCTATCAATCCATATAGATATGATTGATAAGTTTTTTTAAGTATTTTCCACTTTATGTGTTGTGTCATTTTTCTCAGGATGATTTTAAGATTTTCTTTTTATTACTACTGTTTAATATCTTGAAAATTTTTATCTTTTATTTTGTATTTTTTATTTGATTCAAGCAGGAGGATAAATTAATCCTTACTATTCCATCTTGAGTATAAGTAGAAGTTTATTTCTAGCAGGCTTTTTGGTTTGTTTTAAATAATATTGATCACTGGGATGCCTGGGTGGCTCAGTCGGTTAAGCGTCTGCCTTTAGCTCAGGTCATGATCCCAGGGACCTGGGATCAAGTCCCTCATTGGGCTCCCTGCTCGGCAGGGAGTCTGCTTCTCCCTCTCCCTCTGCTGCTCCCCTGCTTGTGCTCTCTGTCTCTCTCTCTCTGACAAATAAATAAATAAAATCTTTAAAAAAAAAGAGTTAAATAATATTGATCAGATCATTATACAATTTTTAGGAAATGCAAAAAATCTTATGAAAGAAGAACAGATGTGGAGGACCTACATTTTGTTTCCAGGTGTCACTATCAGGATACAGTAATTAAGCCAGTGTGGTACTTGTATCAGGGTCAACAACAAAACTAATGAAAAATGAAAATATATAGAGAGCCCCCAAAAAGACCCATGTTCAATATTTTTTTTATAAATGCACAAAGCATTTCAATAATGAAAGGAAATTCTCTTCAACAAATACTGCTAGAAAAAATAGATATCAATATTAAAAATAATAAACAGAATCTAGATTTCTCACTAATAAAGCAAGATCTTGCTCTTCTTAACGTCCTCATGAAGGTTTTATAGTTTGGTTAGTGGGAAGAGGTATTACTATCATTCCTATGTAGACTCTGAGGATTGTTCTGTTTTATCCTTTTGGGAAAATTTTCTCCAGCTTTTGCTAGTTTCCTTGCATGCATACACTGATCAGTATTCTGTAGAATACTTGAATGGGACCCTCAAATTTAGAAATATATGCTCATCAAAAGACACATTTAAGCAAATAAATAATCCATACACTGGGAAAAAATATTTGCTAAACATATATTTCAAAGAGGACTTATATCTAGAATACATAATAATATTACTACGACACAATTATAAGACAATCCAATAGACAATAAGCAAAAAACTTGAACGGATACTTCAAAAGGGAGGTACATTAATGGACATAGGTACCTGAAGTAGTGATCAACATCATTAGTTCTCAGAGAAATGAACATTGGAACCACAATGAGATAATTCTACATACCCACTGTAATGGCTAAAATGAAAAGAACTGACAATATCAAATTTTGGTGAGAATTTAGATGGAATAGAATTTGGTGAGAAAATAGATGGTATGAATGCAACTATTGTTTGGGAGTGCTCAATGATACAATAACTTTGGCAAAAAGGTATGGCAATTTCTTATGGAGTTAAACAGACCTATTCTATGACTCAGAAATTTATTTTCTAGCTATTTCTCCAAAACAAATTAAAGCATATTACCAAAATAAGACTTGTACATAAATGTTCATAGCAGCTTTATTCATATTAGCCCCAAACTGGAACTACTCCAGATACTCATTAACAGGAGAATTGAGAAACAAATTATAGCATAACCATATAATGGAATACTACTCAGGAATAAACTGCTGATATAAACTAACACACGTATGAATCTCACAGAAATGCTGAGCAAAGGAAGCTAGACACGAAAGAGTGTATATTGTGCATTTTTTATGTGAAGTTCTAGAATAGAAAAACTAATTCATGGTAAAAAAAAAAAAAAGCAGAGAAGTGGTTGCTCTGGGAGTGGAAGATTGGTTTGGAAGGAGCACAAGGATCTTTCTGAAATGATGGAAACATTTTATAGATTGATAGGGGTATAGGGTTACATGGATATACACATTTGTCAAAACTCATCAAATTATACACTTAAGAGTTATGCATTTCATTATATAGAGATTTTTACCTACCCCCCATAAAAATACTGAACTCTAATTGGTAGTTTCCTTTTTGCAGTGCTATGGTTTAACAATTCTGAAACTACTTTCTGTGAATTCTAGAATTAAACAAATGAGTAAGGACAGTGACAGTAATTTTGGCAGCCAGTTAATGACAGATTTACAAATATTTAAGGGGATAAGATTTGAATTATACTATAATTCTGGATTGGAACTGATGATATAGTAGGAATCCATAATTTTGAATACTTATTTATAATATTTTATAAATTATATATATATTTTTTCTAGCACTGTCTGCTGCTGAAAGAACCTAGAAACAATGACACAACAGTAACAGTGAACACAACTAGTGCCCAAATATTGGTTGCTCCATACAATTCTGCATAAACAAGAACCAGGACTTTTTGGGAAAATGACTAACTCTGGGGCTGGGACATGAAGAGTACAAGAAGAACCTGGAACATCTGTGTGCCAGGTAGTAAGGGAAGGCTTAAAGAATTGTGCAGCTATATTAAAAGAACACATGGCCCATCTTGAGAAGACCCACTAGTCAAACCTAGAGCAGTCTAAGCATTAATATCAATAATGATAGCAATAGATTAAACCCATTAAATAAGAATACATGAGTTCATATTTACACCAATAAGTAATTAAATAAATAAAAGGGGAAGAAGAGAAAGCTCTTTCAAACTGTAGAATGGCAGTGAAAGAAGTTAGCAATCATCCATGGATGCTAAGAGTAGTGAGGGAAAGTTTGATGAGGATTGGAATAATTATTTCCCCGGAAGTATTTTTTTTGGTTGCAAAGAAAAAAATAGTAACTTTTTGAGGAAGAAATCTGGCAGATATCATTTTATTTAAATCATCAAAACTGGGTGTTCAGTATTGGAATGAATTTCATGTGCCTCCTGACATGATACACTAAGAAGAAATAATACCACTTCTCTTATTCCTGTGAAAGATACCCAACATAAACTGAATTATGGAGAAACATCAAATAAATCAAATTGATTTGACAAAATTTGACAAAAATGATATATTTGACAAGAATAACTATTTTCAAAGTAGAAAGTTTCAAGAGCTTTCCCAGATTGAAGGAGACCAATAAGACAATAAATGCAGTGTGTGATCCTGAACTGGATTCTGGACCAGGAAAAATAAAGTAGTAAGGGATATTATTGAAACAATTGTTGAAAATTGAATGTGGATTATGGATTAGATGATAGTAATATATGAATGTTAAATTTCTTGATTTTGATCATGGTACTGTGGCTGTGCAAGAGAATGTCCTAGTTCCTAGGAAATACGTACTGAAGTGTAGAGGGGCAGAGGGACATTACATCTCCAACCTACTCTGGAATGGTCCAGAATGATAGAGCAAATGGGGCAAAATATAAACCATTGGTGAAACCAGGCAAAGGGTGCACAGGATTTCCTTACAACTTTTTTTGTATGTTTGATATCTAACCAAAATAAAAAAGGTACAAAAAGATTTGAAACAGCTGAATGCCCCACGTCCATCTTGACCCCCCCATGTGGGTTCAGGACTCCTGACTGGGAATCACTGGTCTGACTCAAGTACGTACTCAGAGCCTCTTAACTTCCAACCGTATCATGTTTCCTAATGGAAATTGGCAATAATCTTTTCTCAGGGAGATGTCGACATCAGTCATTTTTAAGACTCCCCTGGAATGTTGAGTAAAGTGTGGAGATTGTTCTTTCTGAGATGATGGAAACACTATGCATGTATTAATAGGGACAGGTCCTCTTTCAAGTGCTTTACATGTTTCACCTCCTCCTCACAACAATTTAGGAGTTGAGTTTTGCCATCACTATTTTAAACATGAGACAACTGTACCTTGTTCAAAGGGTAGGAAACAGCCGAGGCATAATTTGAAATCTGATTTATTTAAAGACAAAACCCAAGGCCTCCATCCAAAGGACACATTTCTCCCCTGACCTCAGGTTCCACTTCCTACACTGAGTTGTAATCAGTCATTTCTTTACCCCTGGGGAGGGTGCCAGGGAGATGAGGATGGCTCTCACTTCCTAAATTTCTCTTTCCTTTGTCTCCAGAACCCAGGACATTGCTTTGTCCGGGACTGCTTAGTCAGTACATGTAGTGTAAATAATGTTTTTGAGCCTCTCAAAGGCAAAGATCCTGTGATATTTATATTTTTTGTATCACTCCTTCTACCCAGTTTTATGCTAGAAATAGAGTACCCTTAATCATGTCAATGGTAAGTAAGAGGTACTTTGATGAAATGGATTTCACAGAGCAGGTGTAAAAGGAACCTTTCTATTATTTGTAGGTTCATTTTGTCTATTAAGGAAAATGCGGTGTTTACTTCACATGGTATTTATGCATTCATTTTGAAGAAGGTAACAGGCTCCTACTGAGGAGACACCATTGGGTCTGCTTTATTTCCATCACTTTGGCTGTATGTTTTATTTAGACCTCTTAGCTGATTCTTCATCTGACTTTCTGTCGTTCCTTCCTGCAGGCCTTAGTGTGGTGGACAGGGTCCAGTGGACATTTCCACTCGTCTACACAGCACACACTGCTATGTTTATCACACAGTGGGCATGACTTTCTGTCCTGCTGTTAAGACTCAGTGTTGATATTCTCCCTGCGAGTCAAGACCCTTAGCACATCTGTACACAATGTGCAGAAATGCAGAGATGTCAAAACCCAGGACACATGCAGCCCAACACTTGACAAGCTGAGTGTTATTAGCATTGGTAATAAGACTACCTGGGTCTGTCTGCAGAGGTCCCTCAGCTTGGGATCATTTACATTCGCTGCACACCACATTCAAACCTGGCTCTTAAATGAGCCAGCTTCAGTGAATACAATGGAAACCCTGACAGTAAGCTGAAAAATTTGGGTAGAAACCATTCATCCTAATTAGGAGAACCTCTCAGACCTGCCTTCTGGCAATTAACACACTGCGTGTGGTCCTATTATTTGAACTGACAACAGCAATCTTAGGTTCTACAGGCTCAGAGAGCCCTCTTTTCCTCTGAGCTCCACATTCCAGCTATCCTTTCTGTAAATAGATTCTCTTTGACTTGCAACAGCAAATACTTCGAACATTTGCATTTCACTTATTACTTGTGCTGCTACAGGCTGAGCATGACCCTGTCATAGAAACAAATCCAGCTGAAAACCACCTAATGGCGTTGATTATATAACTATTAGACTTCCTTGAAATATACTTCTTAGGACCAAAAGAAAGAAATGGGATATTTGCACCAGGGGATTAGCTTGGTCTGGTCTCATTTTTCATTTATCTTAGCAAAACGGCTTTCTCTTTAAACCCAAATTATAAGAACCCAGCTCTTGTCCAGAGTAAGCAGTGGAAAGAATGTCAAACTTTGTATTAGAAAGCATGGTGGGAATTTACAACAGTTTCTAATGCATTTTTTTCCCTTGATAATTATCATTTTGACAGATGGAGATCGGGATATTTAGGAATGGCTGGCAACTAGATTTTTTTATGTGTGGGTGAAAAAAAAATCTCAAATTGAGTTTCAAGATCTCAACTGGTGCCCTTCCTTTGATCTGTCACATTGTGTTACCTTCCATCACATTTTTGCACAACTCCTCAAATTTAAAGGAGCAGGCTTTTCTTTTTCCAGGTCAGATACTAATTTAGAAATTTGGTGTGAAGTAATGATGAATAATGGATGAACCGGCTTTCTGAATTGGAGCCCCAGATTCTGAGGATCTTGGGACATCTTCAAAGCCAGCTGAATTGTGTGAATTTGATGCCAGGAAGGGACCCACCTGAAGGAACCATTAGCTTCTTCTCCACCTGCCTGGTGCTCTACTCGCTGCCAGCTGGAGTTTGTTTCTCTTGGTTTTGAGAATAAATTGTCACATGTGAAAATGGTGAAATACTTGGTTCTAAATTCTATTTTTATCTAGAAATCTTGCTTTCATTCCCCGCTAATGCACAGAGTTCCTGGCATAGGTTTGGAAGGCTCACCATATTGCTTTCAGGAGTCTTTGGTTGGCTAATAGTATCAACTGCGATCCATTTCTGCTTTCCATGCTTGCTGTTTAAGAAGGTTTCACTTTTTTTTTTTTTTAAGGAAAATTTGTCTACTTTGATGAACAAATGACACTGCATTGAGATTTTTTTTCCTTCAGAAGACTTGCAGTAGTGAAAGGGAGTTGAATAAATACTAAATATGCATCTGCAGAATAGGATTATTGAAGTTTGAGTTTTTAAAAAGACTGCCTGTAAAGATATTGAGTGATTTAGAAATTCCCACCCAATCATAATGTTTTTCTGGTTTTCTAAATTTTCTGTAGCTATGTTTCTTCTGGAAAAGGAATTCCATGGTAGCCTCTTGGATGTGATGGAGAAATAGAGATGAATGATGTACAATTAGAAGATTTGTAACTGGTTATATTACCCACAAAGGATAATGATCCATGGCTCCAAGTCGTCCTTCTGTGGGACTTCTAGTAATTTTCTTAAGCCTTGTCCACTCCAGATTGGTATGTGGCAGGTTTAATAAACAAGGGAACTTACATACAAAGATTGTCTTGGGCAGCCACAAGATTAGTAGGTCTCCATATGTGCCTGCCAGAATCTTAAACATTTACACAGAGGTCTTATGAGATTCAGTCCAGATGGTGCCAACAACACATTGCTTTCTCAAGACTATGTCCTTGAAAACGGTATATCTGTGGGAACGGTGGGCAGAATGTACATTCAAAGGACAGGGAAACTGGTGAAGAGCTCTCAATTGCCTGGGTCCTGCTAGCGCATCGACCAGTGGTCATGTCCTCTAAATGACCTCCCCTCAACAGCTCTCTTGGGATATTATTGGGTTTTCACAATTTGTAGGACAAAAACAAACTAGGGTGTGATAAGCAGCAAGCAACATCATATAAAGGAAAGACGGAAAGCTACTATAGAAACTTAACCAGGAGATTAGAAGCTTCAAATTGAGCTGATGGGTGTATTTGTAGGAAATGGCAAATGGAAGAAGAATCAGGCTTTGTGAGGATAACTTCGGGGAGTTGAACTAGGAACAACAGGTAAAATTTATAGGGAGACAGACTTGTTCAACTTTGAACAAGAAAGGCGAAAGTGGCAAAATATGCACAGGCTGCCTTGTTGAAAACATCCAAGCCAGGGGTAAATGATTGATTTGAAGAAACCTTGTAGGGAGAATTCAGATGCACAGTTAGATTTGATAGCTGGTTGTAGCTCGTTTTCCCCTGAAATTCCTCATTGTCAAATTCATAATGAAAAGTGTGTCCAAGTGAACAAACCTAACTAATTTTGCACTTTGGTAAGAGATTACATATCCATTATACATAAGAAAAATTTATGATATAGAGGTGGTAGGACAGTAATCCCAGGGAGTCCTTGGCCTCGGAAATCTTTAGGAGAGACAATTACTGTTTTGGTTTAGAGACTTTCATGGGTACAGACTGGCATCTGAAGCAGGTAGTTTCTTGAGCTGTCTATGGTTATTTGTGTCCCAGGAATCTGTATTCTCTCCTTAAAATTATTGTTGGTCAGACTTTTTGTACAAAACATTAAGCTCAATTGACCGTGCATAATTTCACTTTATAACATGGAATGGGCTTTTATGACCTTCTGGCTCATGCTAAGAAGAGAGAAAAACATGATCTGTAATTGTTTCTCTTCTCCCCATGGGTTGCTTCTCATTCCCTCTTATCTTGAATGGTTTGAAGGATGTGAGTTAAAACATACTATTTGATATTTAATAATATTATACATTATATCCATTAGAAAAGGGCCCTCATAACTCTAATATTAAAGATTCTTTGACCTTACAACATGAGAGGAAAATAATGATATAATTATTCCTACAGCATAGATAAACAATTTAAATTAAAGTGATATACTTTTGGCTCCCTCACCTTGGTATGTACATATTAGGAGAAGGTACAGCAGGATACCGCATCAAGGTCAAAAGAAGGTCACAGAAATGTGTGGCAGTTAGCTCATATTTACTGATCAACAAAATTACTTGGAAATTAAAAATTCTCTGGGAAGGTTTCTGATTGAGTAGCTTCGTAATGGGGCTGAGGAAGCTTTTCTGGGGATTCTTATGATCAGATGAAGAGAATGCTGTTCTAGATAATTTCAAGTCACAGTTCAAGCTAAGTGAAAACTATAGATGGGCAGGAAGCTGTAATAGGCAGACCTAGTATAAGAGTTAAAAAAGGTGTTGCTGTTTTTCAACAAAGATGTCACAGAACTGATATGATCATCTGTGCAAATGGTGCTACATAAAAACATTATGTTTTTAAAGATTCATTTATGGGGGCAGAGGGAGAGGGAGAGAGAGAATCCTAAGCAGGCTCCATGCTCAGCGCAGAGCCTGACTTGGGGCTCGATCCCATGACCCTGAGATCATGACCTGAGCTGAAATCAAAAGTCAGACACTTAACTCACCGAGCCACCCAGGTGCCCCTGTGTTTAAGTCTTTAAATCATGAATTATTGAATTGGCTCTTGTGTTATACCTCTGCCAGAATGTTGCTTTCCATGTGCATTTTGGAAGGTCTCAGGCTAACTATTTGCCTTGCATGAATCCATCTTTTTACTTCAACACAAAACAAATTTTCTTTTTCTGAAGGAACAACCAGGCCACCAGTAGATGATGTAATGAGCAAAATGTACCTTTTCCTTGTGGAAGAAAACAGGGCATCATCAGCTGCTCAACTGTGATGTGTGGGAAGAGATTCAGTCAATACTTTCTCCTCTGCTCTTACTAACTACTCCTCATGTCCTTGTTCCTCTCTTTCCCCTATTTTTTATAGACTGGCCATTTGGTTCTACTCCATTGACTCAGCTCTACCCATATGGGCACAGTGGTAACATTCAACTGTGCTTGAGGTGGCTGCTAGTCCTTTTCCCCTTTAGATAAAATTTGAAACAAATATCTGAAATGTAGAAGGATACATTACAAAACTACATTTTAATTAATGCAAATTATCTTCCTGTCATTATTTTTCTCACCAAAATATCCGTGAGCTTTATTAAGCAGACTTTGTCTTAAGTATCTTTTTATGCATAGATGGGATTTCCAGGGCAAGTAGAAATGTCATAAACTCTGGATGACTGTGAACTTGCCATCAACAATTGTTAATTCTCATTGAGTCTCTGCTATTCAGTCAATGAAGGAACTCAAGGATTACTGTAATTTCAAGGGTTGATAGTAGATGAGGGATCTAGACATGAATACTAAGTTCCTCCTTTTCCCCTACTTTTAAGGAGGAAATATTCCAAAGAATAGGCTGAAGAAATTATGAGATTAAATAGGGTGGTTCATATTGAGAAATGATACAAAGATGAATCACGGGGAATATTGCAGTTAACTTCCCTAGTATTTAAATTGAAGTTCATATCACTTAAGGAGGCATGCAGGGTCTAGGGGACTTCTCTGTGCTTTTCCTGGCTGTGACATTGCATGCATAAGGCTTTTATTATTTTTCTCTTATTATCTACATGAGTATTCCTTGTATTTGAGGACACAATCTGGCAATGTCCTCTAAGATTATTTGAAGGTCAAAAAGAGCTTGAATCCAGTTCTATGGTTCACAGTATTTTATGGAATTCTTCTGGTTTTACTTTTATTTCTCACCATGTAAAGATGTCTCTTGAATGGCTTTCAAGCTATGTAGTGTTCAGTCATATCAAACTGAATATTTCCCTGCAAAAATTTGGTAGCATTGTTTCCAGAAGTCTTGCTTAAAACATACAACAATCCCTCAAGTAATTTCATTACTTTCTAATAATGTCTGTGAAAAATTCTTTGTATTTGACTGTATTGTTTTTGTAAAACATCTCATTGATATAGAAAACTTTTATATTATTCTCTTCCAGAAACTCTAATCTTTCAATTAATATTTATATTAGCATTTAATATTAGTGTTTAATATTTAATATCCCTTTATACTTGACAAATCAAATAGACAGGATGCATGGAATATTATTAATATATTTTATGTGGAGGCAAGTTGAGTAAACAGTAGACACATATACGCACACATGCAATTTGGGTAACAAATCTCATAGATGGCAGACTGGAGACTTAGAGAAGGAGGTGAAGTGATTGCCCAGTGTCATAGAGTCTGGAAACAGCTCAGCTGGCTGGCATGTCCAACACTGTCTCTGCTTTCATTGTTCTTTCTAGTGGTAACTCCTGCTATTGCTTTTCTTTTTAATATATTGTGTAGCTTATCTGCATTTCTCTTTTGTAACTTTCTGGCATTTGTTTCTCTTCTCATCTACTTTCCAAGATACCTATGGCTTATAGAGTGAAGCAGGCAATTTCTTCAAAACTTGCACTTAACTGTATTTAGACAGTAATCACTAAACTGGTAATTTGCTCATGGGTTGTTTCAGGTTTGCGACTCAAAGATCAGCTTATTTAACTGTTGGCTGCTGTCCTAATCAGTGATACCTAGTAAATCAGATGCAGATGTTTAAGAAAATTAGCCTAGGATACAAAAGAGCGTAAGTCAACACACATTTTTTAGCTTATTAAGCCCACTGCACATTTACCAATTTGGATAATACTGGGAAATTATGAATAAATTGTTAAATTTTCTGAAAAAAATCCCTGAAACACTATAGAACATACAGTCTGGCATGCTAAAACATGCATATATTAAAATAAATGGGACTCATTTTCATGTGTGTGCAGTAAACTGAACCATCAGAACTGTTTAATGAGTGGCTACCATGAGGGAGGTAATGAGGGGTAATGAAAAGAAATGGGTTTTCCTTCCAAATGTTCCAGATTTGAATCTGAGCAAGCTCTGGAACTCTCCAAGGACATCCACCTTTTCTAGTTTTGTATGTATTTCTGAATGTAAACTCTCTCTTTATAAAATGATGTTAATAATACCTGCTCCACAGGGGATGAAATGAGATATAAGTAAATTGCCCATCACAAAGTCACTGATCAATCCCTTTTGGGCCACTACTCATTTGCTTTTCTCAGCACTGTTCTCAGATACAACAGAGAGAAAAAACAGGCTACAGATCTGAATTATTAGTTGAAACGCACCTTTTTGACAATCTACCCTTCCATTCTTCCTTTTTGTTTTTCTTCATTCATTCATTTATCCATCATATTACTTATTAAGTGCTTATCATATGCCAGGTACTTTGATGAATGGGAGCAATGAGAAACCCAGGGCTTGAATCACTGGCTGAGATCCTAGAATTAGTTTGTCTGACTCAAGCCCAGGCCTTTTCTTTTTAATGCACATGCTGTATAGCAAGAAAAGCAAGAACCATATGAAGGAAACAACCATAAAATAATATGTAATTAAAATCCAAACTGTTACCCGTAAATACTTGAGGAATCTCAGCAAACATTGACCAATCAGGCTGAAGGTGCTGTACTGGGGGTAGGATAAGAGCCAGTGGGCTTTGAGGGATGAGAAACACAGATATTTCTGGGAGGAAAGACATGGAGGCAGGAAATCAGATGTTCTTATCTAATGGTGAAGTGGCCCAGGCTAATGCATGGAAGCTCATATCATAAAGCCTCCTGAAATAACTATATTAGGTTGAGGTGAAGTTCACTTAAGGGACCTTGGAAATTAAGCAGGAAAATTTTGTCATAGTAATAATACCTAATATTTAGTGAAGAACAGTTACTATATTGCACACTGTGCACCAGGCATTGTTCTAAATGCTTTTAATATATTAACCCATTTAATCCTTGTCACAACACTATGCTATAAATATTATTATCACCACTGTTTTACAGAGGAAGAAAATGAAGAACAGATGGTTTGAATCATTTGCCAAAGGCCTTAAAGCTAAGATGTTGCAGAACTGGGGTTTGAATGCAAGCGGTCTGGCTCTAGAATCCATGCTCTTATCACGTCTGTTAACTGTCTGATAAGGTATGGCAGATTTCCATCAGGAGATTGACACAATCAAAGCTATAAAGAAGTGTGTACTGGGGAAGAGTAGGAGTCAGGCACCCCAGGTGGCATTCCAGTATACGTTAATGGATCTATAGCCTAGGGCGGAGTCATTGGCATGGAGAAATTGGGAACTTAGTACATGTGAGCTATAAGGAAGAATATAATTCTAAGTTGCCTCAAGATACTACGGCTGACTGCTTAGAAGGAAGATGGTGCCATTGACAAAACAAGGAAAGTTAGGGCAGGTGGCAGTTTTTCAGGAAAAACACAATGCATTTGGCTTCATGCACACAGAATTTGATTTGTTTTTTTGAAATTCTGAGGCTAGCACTTGGAAAAAATAGAGAGATGGCTACGTGAGTTTGCGTGTCATCAGCAAAGAGGTGATAGTTAAAGTCACAAGAATAGATGCACTCTCTTAGGGAGAGACTGAAGAAGAAAGAGCAGATGGCAGAAGGAGTAGGTTAATTAGTAACACCGATTAATGGCTAACCAAGGGTTGCCAAGCAAACTACCTGCCAGATTTGTTTAAACAATATTTTTTAAATTGCATTTACACTAGTGATTTGCTTAGCAAACCCCCTGTCCTCCACATAGTTTGTAGGGAATGGGACAACTGTGAATCAGTTTCAACAATCAGAAGAGTTTTCAGAGGGCAAAATAAATGAAATTTGTGCTAAGCACACCCCACAAGCCCCCTTCCTGGCCATCACCTTTCTCTCCTAATTGAGTATGTTCTCCTCATCTTCCCAAAGGGACTATATCATTCTCATTTGCACCTTACCTCTCCTGAAGGCCTCTTTTGCTTTTTTTACCGAACGGACAATGAAATGAATTCAATGGCTCAACATTTTACCCATCATGGATTTAATAGTCCTCATTTATTGAAAAGCGGACATGTACTCTTTTTTTTTTCTTTTCCCCTTAAAATATTTATAACAGTCTCTCTTTTTTTTTAAAGATTTTATTTATTTATTTATTATTTATTAGAGAGCGAGCGAGAGAGAAACAGCATGAGAGGGGGGAAGGTCAGAGGGAGAAACAGGCTCCCCACCGAGCCGGGAGTCCGATGTGGGGCTCGATCCCAGGACTCTGGGATCATGACCTGAGCCGAAGGCAGTCGCTCAACCGACTGAGCCACCCAGGCGCCCCTTTATAACAGTCTCTTATTCGTTCTGAATTTTAAAGCTCTTAGCTCTCCCTGGCAATATCAATCCACTTCCTGAATCACTTTGTTTACCACTATTTATTCTTAATTTTTTTTTTTTTAAGATTTTATTTATTTGAGAGAGAGAGAGAGCACAAGAGGGGGGAGCGGGAGAGGGAGAAGCAGACCCCCTGCCGAGCAGGGAGCCCGATGCGGGACTCGATCCCAGGACTCCAGGATCATGACCTGAGCCGAAGGCAGTTGCTTAACCAACTGAGCCACCCAGGCGCCCACCACTATTTATTCTTCATCCTCCAGTTTTATGACAAAAAAAAATGTTTTTTGTATTTCCTTTGGAAATAGGAGGTGTTTACACTCAGCACAAGCTTTCCTTGTATGTTTTATATGTTATTTCATCCCAAGGTATAATTCTTTAAACTGTGCCTTGTTTCAACTGACATTTCTGAAGTAAGTGTATTCTACTAATCAAAGCTTAATCTGCTAAATGCCACCTAAAACTGTTGCCCTCAGATTACTTAAATGTTTTTTGAATGTTTTTTAGATTTTTTTTAGATTACTTATATCTTGATTTGCTTCTCCTTCTTCTTCTTCTTTTTTTTTTTTTTTGTTGAATACTAAGTTCTTCTAAATGACCCTTTTTTGGTGACCCTCCACAAATCTTTGATGATGCTCAGTTAATATAACATGTGGCTCAATAATTTTATTAATAAATAATAAAATAACCTAACACATTGCTATGGTTTTGAACCTAATTACTGAGCAGTAAACTCTATATTCTCATTCTTCTTTTCTACCTCACAGACTGACTTTTAACTCCTTTTGGTAGAGCTTTAGCCAAACATCTGCCTCTTCATAATCTAATTGCTTATAGGTTCCATGGCATTCATTTCCTTTTTCATCAATTCCAGATGGTGAGTGTTCCATTTTGCCAACTTTTCATGAAGAGCTGCCTTAATTTCCCTTCGGACCTCAGATCATGGGGCTGGAAGCGCTGACAAGGCCATTCTAAAGGAACGGTACTATCATTAGCACTCCTTAGCCTGCTGCAAATCTCTGCAGACCATGAAAAGACAGATTAGGACTGAGCTTGGATATCTAGCACATTAGGCTTTGAAATTTCATGGTGGATCGCAGTTAATGGTTAGAGTACCATGGTTTATGGCCACATTTCCCAACACATATTCCTAAATGCTATAATATATTAAAAGGTTACAAATTTTAAAAAGTATTCCATAGTCAAATATGTAAAACTCTGGGTTAATCAGTGTTGAGAAGGAGTCTTTTCTCTCTGACTTCTCTGAGCCTTCAAATACATGTGTTGTGAACGTCCAAGGAGATACTGTATCTTTTGCATTCCCAACTTTTTCCCCCTTCTTGCATATAATAGGACCATTTCATCAAACTACATTTTAGGAAATGCAAGTTTAGTTAAAGATTCCAATATAAACATGTTGATGCTTTTTTTTTTTCATTAGCTTTTCTTGATCCCAATATCATACTTTAACTTTGAATATTTTGTTCCATACTTACTGTAATTTCCACATTTCCCAGTGAAACTGTAGACAACCAGTTTAAATTTTATCTTTGCAAACTATTTTTAAATTTCTTTAATATTTAGAGCAACATGGAACTTTCTTAAAGTTATATAGTTTTTTTCCCCATTATAGGAAATTATTGTGCTCTGTATTCAAAAATTATTTTTACTGAGATTGTCACTAAGTGTATTTATTTTGGAAACATTTATTAAGTACATATACTCAATCATAGGATGAACAACATTTCCAGTCTACTGGCGTCTGAGGCAGTTCCTGAAACATATGACTTTTGGTACTAAAACTGGGGAACTTCCAGACAAACTGGCACTAACATGTCACCCTTAAGAGGGATTTAGCAAGAGACAAGTTTCTTGCTTTATGGAGCTCAGTGGATATTGGGAGTGACAGACAATAAACAATTAAATAGGTTAGAGAGTAGCATATTATGTGAAAAAAAAAAAAAAACACCTAGATGGATATTATTATAGAGTCAGTGGGGATAAGGTAGGACGAAGGTTGTCATTGAACCTACCTTAGAAAGGTGAAAAAGAAAGGGATCTCTGGGAAGGTGACAAGTTTACTGAGACCAAAATGATGAGATGAAAGCAGCCATTAAAAACCAAAGAAAACAGAAAAACCAAACATACAAACCACATAGGGAGGACATTCTCAGTAAAGGAATATGAATGTATCAATATCCTGAGGCAGGAACAAGCTTATTGTAGCCTAGAATAGAAGTGTTAAAGGAAGTTCTGTCAGAGAGATAGGCGGAGGCCAGGTCAAGTAAAGCTTAAGTTGTGGTATGAGATTATGATTTTATTTTAGGGACAAAGGGAAGCAATTGGAGGATTTTAGTAATGACATATGTTTTAAATTTAAAGAAGATCAGTGGGGTGCCTGGGTGGCTCATTCGGTTAAGTGTCTGACTTCAGCTCAGGTCATGGTCTAGGGGTCCTGGGATCAAACCCCGTGTCTGGCTCCCCACCCAGCAGAGAGTCTGCCTATCCCTCTGCCACTCCACTTCTCCCCTTTCCCTGCTTGAGCTCTCTCTCTCTCAATTAAATAAATAAAATCTTTTTAAAAAAAATATCATTCTGGTGAATGAGTGGAAAATGGACTATAAAGTAAGAAGAGGCTATTATAGAAGTCCAGGTGATAGATGGTGTCATAGAGAAAGGTAGTACCTATGGAGGAAACTATATTTTGGAAATATAATTGACAGGAATTGTTTATGGATGCTATCTGGGCTTTAGGTAAAATGGATGGATGGAGGTATCATTTATTGACATGGAGAATATCAGAATAAGTACAGCTTTAGTAAGCAGAGTATTGTGGACCAAGTTTTCTGATTTGGAAATGAGAAGTTAAATTGCAGGGCAGCAATCAAATGAAAATGGGAGAGTTGGATACAGAAGTCTGATTTTATTGGAGAGGTTGGACATAGTGCAATATAATTGTAATCCATCAGCATATAGATCGTATTTACTGTGATGGGACTACCTATGTAGAGAGTTTAAAAAGTGAAGAAAAGTGAGAAAAGGACCCAGGACTGAGCCTCTTGGTTTTCCAACATTTAGATGTTATCTTAATTCTTATGAAAAAAAATGACTCCCTCAGTCTGGGCTGAAAATAAGGATTAGCCAAGGTCTATTTGGAACCATCCTGGAGAGAATACATTCAAATCCCTGGTGACCAGCTTTGGTTTTTAAACAGAATAATCTGCAGAATGGAAGAGGTGACCCATCAAGCTAGAGTAGCTAGATGAAAATCCCACCCCACCCCCGCCCCCGAAATCATCCTCTGCCCACATTTGATGGTTATATTTCGGAAAAGTAGAACTGGTCCTAAGAATATAATGGATCCGAAAGAGCACATATGGAGTCATAAAGCACAACAAAACTAAGTGTGGAGAGGTCTACTCTAATTATTGATGTGTATATGTTTGACATGTTCCAAATATAATGCATTAAAAATAAGTGCAATTAAAAATATCTGTATTATTTCTTGAAGTATATATGAAACAGAGGGAAAGAGATGTGCTTTAAAAAGACATAGGTTCTGTATCCAATATTGGCAAGTAGGAGTCAGGGGAGGGCTTTCATGGAAGGGACCTTCGGGGTCTATCACAACTATTACTGCTCTCTTGGCAGATATATCTTGGCAGAGAGAGAATTCATCAGAATGTTATAGGCTGATGAAAAATTCCTTAAAGCCATGTAATTTCCTGTGTTTTACTTTTGTATTCACTAATAGCTTTGGAAATTTATTTCACTTTCTCAAGTAGTTTTTCCCAGTGGGAAGAGAAAGCATCGTTTTGCAATATATCTCTCATAGAAAATTAATAAAGAAATTGAAATTCTTGTAGAAATGAGTCTTTGGGGTTCAGGAAACATGAGAAAATTTTCTTGGGACTGTGTAATCCTATGAGCCAAAGGTCCAGGTTGTGAATCTGAGTGAAGCAAAGGAGCCATCCGTGAACGCGGAACTCAGCCAATGAGGCTGTCTGAAAGGGCTCAGGTGCCCCACAGCTGCCTTCACCTGGCAGGTTCAGGTGGAGTCTCCTCCTTACCGGCATCTGCTTCAAAGACTGTCTGGAGGATTTGCCTCCTAAACCTCTTTTCTCTTTCTGCGATGCGTTATGCATTTTTTATTTTGGCCATTTCCCTTTTTTTGAATTTTAGACCTGCCCTTGCTACTACAGACACACTCTCCTCAGCTTCTCATAGGCATTGAAACGGTGGCTACCCAGAGCAACTCAACTGCACTCTAGAGCTGGCTCTGTCTCCCCGCTTGTCTTCCTCAGATGTCTTGAAGCTGAGCATAGGACTCCAGAGGTCCTGAGACAGCCTAGGAATGGGTAGGCAATATTTCTTGTAAATCTGGGAAGGGTGCAAACAGTAGCTGAGGGGGCAAAATGGTCGACTTGATGAGGTTTCGAGTGAAGGATGACTGTGCAGGTGTCTATCGGATGGAAAAGTGGGTGATCCTGCAGCTACTGGTGTAAGGGCATAGCAATGGCAGAGGAGACAATGTGATGATAAATCTTCCAGAGAATTCCAGAGTGGAGAGATGATTCCCAGGGACCAGACAACTCTCCTGCCCAGAGAGCTTAATGCTATGAAGTCCAGGGAAGGAGATGAAACTCCATGGAAGAGAGTAAAGGAGGAAACCACGAGATGATGGGGACTTCACTCCAAACTAACCAAGATTACCTTTTACTACCTAACAGAGTGAGGTCTCAAGACAGAAGCTAAGTTCATATGTAGAAAAATAATGTTACCGCCTTTTGGTCCCTCCTGAATTTATGGTCTGAAATATACATACCCACTCAACATCTTTGCAGTAAACAACTGAGTAAGTAAACATCTTCTCATCTTTCCTGGGAAAAAGTAAACATCTTTTCCCAGTAAACAGCTGAGCTCCAAGGTACTCTGCAAACAGGACATACCTGTACATTAGACAGCAATCCCTGAGGAGGACAAGGCCAGAATTTCTGCCATGGTTATACATTTCAAGTGTGTGGCATAGAATGCCCCCATAGAGGGTGTATTTGCTGAATAATGAAGGAGTGATCGAATGTTCTTTAGCTCCAAAGGAATCCCCTGGCATGGTAAAATGAAACTTATCACATAAAGGAGAACATTTAAGACAATGGTAAATGAAACTAGTTATCACCATTTTCCTTCTGGCCAAAGTAGTCAAGACTCTGGAGTATTGTAAGCACCAGCTCAAGAAGTAATAAAATGCCCTTCAACATTTCTGAGTCCTGATTGTCTCACATACATCTCAGTGATAGTTTTATATCTCTTTCACTCCTCTCTAGCTACCCAGTTGTGAATGATAATGTAATAATAATAACTAACACTTAAGTACAAATTTGCTCAGCTCAGCTCTTTATGTATTTTATCTCATTTAAGAGGCACAACATTTCTATGAGGTAGTAATTACTCTTATTCCCATTTCTCAGATGAGGAAAATGAGGCTGAGAGAGGGTAAGTCACTCAGACACAAAACCCGGGCTTGCTTTTAGCCATTATGTTGTTTTTGTCTCCAGATTGTGGAACTATATTTGGAAGCCATTTGTTTTTAATTTGTGATTTTTGATATGAAGTACTTAATATTCTAAAAATACTTGTAATACCCACCTGCTTCAGTAGTTGCTACCACCCTCTTTTCCAGCCTACCAATATGGTGGAGAGGAGAAGAGTAGTCCACCAAGGAACTAACTGTAAACCAGAGAACTGATCGAAGCCTTTGGGGACACAAAGAAAAGCTGATGCCAAGAGAGGTCACTGAAATCCATCTCTGATTGTCCTCTTCCAGTGATTGCCGAGCTGGGTCTTTCTGACCATATCTGGGCCGCAAAGTGCTAAAGAAAGGATCTCATTCCTGCGGAACCCCTTGGGTCACACTAGTTGCTTAGGGAAAGTATTGAACAAACGTCTCTTATTTCTTGCCTTTAGCTTTTCCAGGGCAGTCGGGGTGGCTGCTCCAGTGGGGGTACCTGTCTCCCTTTCATACTTATTACACCTGGTTTCAGTGCTATTAGACACTGAGTTTCTGGTTTGCGGAAATGGACAGAATATCATTTCAGCATACTACTTCATGTATTATTTATATCATGTTTTCCTCCTTAGCTCAAAATAGGACTTTAAAATTGCCTACTGCATTGTTTTCCAACTTTACCTTGTGAACTTATCTACCACTTTCCCTACAATATATAACCTCCAGCATAGCTAGATATACTGTAGCTAGATATGCGTTTGTTGGGCATACATTTCTGAAAAGCTTCCCCTTCTAAAATAGTATGGTTTTTCTCTATTCCAGGTCCAGTCTGCTGAAATGGCCACTTTCCTTCTGAATCATCTCTTCCCTAACTATTCTGAGGGGATACAGGCATGTTCTCAGGGTGGGGACTTTATTGCTAGAATGAAAGCCCTTTTCTGAATATAAGGCTGATGCTTTATAACTTAGTGGTTGACAGTTGCAGCCAGGCTTCAGGTTCCCCCATCTATTATAGGACTCTGCTTCCAATGCTCAGTGCTTGGTGTGTATATTAGGGATGATTACCCTTTCCAACCTGCCCCAGCCCCTTCTTAAAAACCTCTCCTGCTTACTCTATAGCTGCAGACTGACCAGGAGTTAGCAAATTATAGCCTGTGAAAGACGTCTGGCTCAAAACTTATTTTTGTAAATAAAGTTTTATTGGAACACATGGTTCCCAAAGTGTAAAATATTTACTATATGGCCCTTCACAGAAAAAAAACTTTGCTAACTCTTAATGTAACTATTGCCATGACGCTCATCATGCGCTACTATCATAACCCAATGGCCAACCCTCACTGGACCACCAGAACCAATCTGGAAGCTTGTCTCCTCTAATCAGATTCTCTCCCCAGGAATTTATGATGACATTAGTCAGGTGGTTAATTTGTAAGCAGAGTTAGGAAGCAGGTCCACATCAAGATTGAAGAATGAAGCCAATCTGTAGAGAGAAAGAGAGATGCTAGATCTTGTTTCCCTAAGAAAACAAACATGTTGGGAATAACAGCTGTGTTGGCTCCTTCTGACTTTCCTCTTCTTGGTCCTACTCTCTCAAAGGCCCAGCTGCATATTTTGACCTTGGATTTCAGGAGACAACCCTGTATGTTTCCAATAAATTCCCCTTTTCCCTTAAGCTCATTTTGTGACCAAGTCAGTGAGTTTAGGCTTTAGGTATGCTTAGGATTTTCATTCAACATCCTTTCTTTTATAAAGTTTGCTTCATCTTCCCTTGGCTGTACAATTCTCCTCTTGAACAGTTAAGCCCAGGGATAGCCCATGTGACAACAACATGAATTAGACTGGCTGTTGATTCCTGTCCGGGAGAAGGGAGAGTACTGGTGGAAGAATAGGGTTAAGAGATTACCTCCTTGTGATAATTTGAGCATTTAACAATGAAAAACATTTCACTCTCTTCACTCTATGCTGTTGTGACAGTACAGTTGGAAAAATATTTTTTATTCATTTTACAATAACATGGACCTGCTTTTCCAACCTAATGTTTTTGGCCTTGCTAATCATGTGATGATTTTTTAGTAGTATTTGATTTTTTCAAATATATTCCCAAAAACACAGAGAAGAGGAAAAATCTCTGAACTTTGGAGGACTCCTCCAAAGGTCTAATCAACATGAGAAACAGCTGAGAGTTGACGATGATACTTTGCTTAAAGCAGGTAGACATGGAGTCCTGTTGCTGGGCCTTTCTTTTCTTTTAGCATTGATTTGATTCATAATTTACTTTGAAATTTGGGCCTCGTTCACTATTTTAAAAATAAGCAACATGCAAACAACCAACCAATAAGGTCATTGAGAGGCACAGTCATCAAAATTTCTCTATTGGGTTTATTTATTCTTTAAAAACCAAGGGCTAAAACTATGGAAAGAGCCAAGATGTCCATTCCATCAACAGATGAATGGATAAAGAAGATGTGGAATATATATACAATGGAATATTATGCAGCCATCAAAATGAATAAAATTTTGCCATTTGCAACGACATGGATGGAACTGGAGGGTATTATGCTGAGCGAAATAAGTCAATCAGAGAGAGACATGTAACATATGACCTCACTGATATGAGGAATTCTTAATTTCAGGAAACAAACTGAGGGTTGCTGGAGTGGTGGGGTGGGAGGGATCGGGTGGCTGGATGATAGACATTGGGGAGGGTATGTGCTATGGTGAGCTCTGTGAATTGTATAAGACTGTTGAAATACAAACCTGTACCTCTGAAACAAATAATACATTATATGTTAAAAAAAAAGAAGAAGATAGTAGGAAGGGAAAAATGAAGGGGGGGAAATTGGAGGGGGAGATGAACCATGAGAGACTATAGACTCTGAGAAACAAACTGAGGGTTCTAGAGGGGAGGGGAGTGAGGGGATGGGTTAGCCTGGTGATGGGTATTAAAGAGGGCACATATTGAATGGAGCACTGGGTGTTATCTGGAAACAATGAATCATGGAACACTACATCAAAAACTAATGATGTAATGTATGGTGATTAACATAACATAATAAAATAAAAGTAAATATATAAATAATAAAAAATAAAAACCGAGGGCTATAATCTTTTGTTCTTAGATAGAGATGAGATCTGATGAAGATATGGCCTGAGAAGAAAATGATAGAGTTTAGGGGACATAGCACTTACTGATCTCTGGGCACGTTCACACTTTTGTAGAATTTATAGAACTTCTAATTTTTCTTCTCTCTGATAGTATATGGAACTGCCCTCCTAGAATGCTTTGAATACAATTAATGGTTTACTTAAAAGGTTTTAAGCAATATTTCATGGGTTGTTGGAAACATTAAACTTAACTTCAAGGAAGAAACTCTGGCTATACCAAGAATCATGAGGGTTTTTGAACTTTAGCCAATGGAATACTTTATAATGCACTAGTCTATTGACTAAAAACAAAACAAAACAAAAAACCATAAAATTCTTGTGTCCACATTACTTGAATTTTTCAAGAAACCTGAAATTTATTCCCTGTTACTTCATATATACCTGATAGATTGTAAGATGTATTTGTTGTTGTTGTTGTTTGGATTTGTCTTTACTCAGTAACTTTAGGTAATATTTCAAAGGTATTTATATACCTTGTATTTATCTGCTGAATTTATTTTATTTCTTTAACAAACACATAGAGCCTTCTGTGTGTTAGGCACAGTACTTAAAATAAAAACAAACAGCTCATTTAATCCTCACAGCCATATGAGGTAAGTGCTATTATCTCTGTGTATAATTGGGGAAACTGAGGCATAGATTGATTAGAATAGCTTGCCCAAGGTCAAATAGTCAGTGAAATGGAGAATCCAGGATTTGAGCCCAAATCATCTCTTATGTGTTAACTACTTGCATTAACTTCATTTTAGAAAAAGATACAGATATTACTCCTAGGAAATTACCTCTCACAGTACTTGTCCTGTAGAGTCAGAATCAGTCTCTCTTGAAACACGTGTCAAGGAATATACACATGTGAGTCAGTGAGCTTTCTTGGTCAGAGGTACAGCCATCAGCTACTTTTAACCACACCACTCTGTCTAGGGCAGAGCAAAAGAAGAAACTGGGCAACAGAATCAGTGACTTGCCAAGGTCAATGCCGATTTTGAACACTGTGTAATGTCAGCCCTCTTCTCTTTGAAAGCTAGATTTAGATTAGGACAAAATGATCAGATGAGCAGTCCTCTATTCTAGACTACTTTCCTGGCCTGATAAGGATCAACCCAATTGCCTTGCATTACCACACTAGCTTCAAATTGTCATATGAGTTAAAGGCAAATGTGCCCAATGTCTTAAGGGAAAAGTTCGTTTTGGAGGATTTTCTTTCCTGGCCAATTTCCTCTCGTTTCATTAATTTATTTGATTTTTACCATTATAAATTTAAGAGGAGGTTATTTGACTGAAGTCTGAGTTGAGCAGACTTATTTCCTATTGACCTTTTCCCAAGGAAAAAAAATGCAGACATCAGAATAATCTCAATGTTCTTTTTTCTCTTTTTCTCCCTCCTTCTTTCATCCCTCTTTCCCTTTCTTTCTCCTTTCCTCTTTCTCTCTGTTTCTTCATCTCAGGAAATAGACCCACTCAGTCCCCACTGTGGCAGGAACTCCTTTCAACATCAGGGATAACATGGAGATTTAGGTCATAATTCCCACTCTAAGGAGCTCCAAGTCTCATGGGAGTGACAGATGTCAAAACACAGACCTGGAAATCAATGAAATGAGCACCACAATGGGGATAGGCCCAGAGCCTGGTATGTCAGAGACAAGTTCGTTAAAACTATGCCAGGGGTCCTCACTAAAGAAATGAGTTAAGTATAGAAAACACTGGTAGGCCAAGAGGAGGGTTGAGAGGAAAGCCATCACCAATGCTGAATATCAAAGAAAAACCCACAAGTGGAGGCGAACAGTAATCATCTCAAGATCCTAAAATGATCAAAAAAACAAGTATGAATAAATGAAAAAAATGTGTGGGAGATCCATTTTAATCTTACTTGCCTGAGTCTTGCTACCACAGACTCCTTTGAAAGGAGCAGGAGTGACAAGGTTTCCACAGAGAACTTCTGTCGGCCCTGCTGATGCTGGGCTGCCTGGGACACCAAAGGAACACAGAGGAGATAGTGATTTATTCTGCCTGTGGGGACTGAAGAAATGCTGCTAAAGAGATAGGGTTTTTGTGAGGATCCACTCACTGAATATATATAAAACATGTAGCACGGTGGCTGGAACATGGTACACACTCTCCATGTGGTAGCATTCATTTGTTTATTTAGGGCGGGGGGAGGGCAGGTGCTTCGTATTTTTGGTCAAGTGGTTAAAAGAAAGTGAGGTAGTGTTGATGGTGGACTTTCATTCTGCCTCATAAAGCAAGTCTGTCTGCAGCAGGAATGAATGAGGCCAGCACCAGGGAGCAACAGAATGGAGATAGCTGTTCACCCATATATTAATGAGTCTATCTTTCTATTGATATTTACCTATTGTTGGACCAACAAATTCCCTGACTAGTTTGGTTTGGAGCCTGTCACTCGCTGACAGAGGCCTGAGTGAATCAGTGTTTATTGGAGGGCACTTAAGGCTAAATGGGATTAGTTAGGGATGGCTAATTGAGTTTGGGTTTCATCCTTTAAGTAATGCTATATTGTTAAAGTTTTCCAATATGGAATGACATAGACATGTGACCAAAAGACAACTCTGGTCACTGGATGGAGAATACAGTGATATTCAGGCTTTTTCATATCTATAGTTCCATCTGTGCTTATTTCAAAATTATGTTATGAAGCTGTATTTGGTGGACTGTTACTATAATAGAGTTCCTTCCCACATGACTCTCTACAGAGATAACTACACTGATTCTGAGTTTGGTCCTCTTTAAAAGTAACAGTGATGAACTTGTGTGCATCGAGGGGTAAGATTTGACTCAAGAAGGAATTGCCTTTTACTTGCAAGCGTTGAGCTTTCTCATGAGAAACACTGAACATTTACACAATGTCATGCCACTGAGCTGAGCTGCTTTGGAAGGATTTGAGGGGCTTCGGGTTCTACTTTATTATGGCAATACACTTCTAACCTAACTTTAGTTTCTTCTCTGTTTTAATTACTCTTCCAGATGGAGCCTCCAAAAATAGTACTCTGAGTATATCACTTCCCCAACTGAGAAGTTTCAGTGGTTCTCTTATCTGTTGAATAAAATACAAAATTTTCAGCATGACTTTGAGGTTACAGTCTGGTTCCTATTACAGTTGGTTAGCAAGTATTTTATTAAGTGCCTGCTGTGTGCCAGGAACAGGCTAGAACATTTCCAACAGAAATGTAATGAGTCAATACATAATTTAAAATTCTTTACCAGCAGCATTAAAAAAAGTAAAAATAAATAGGTAGACTTAATTTAAATAATACATTGCTTTAATCCGACATATATAAAATGTCAAAATGTAATTAATATTAAAATTGTTAATAAGATATTTTACCTTCTTTTTAAATACATTTCAGGAATCCAGTATGTATTTTATACTTACATCACATCTTCATTCAGATAGCAAATTTTCATTGAAAATCCTAAACTGGTATTTAGATTTCATAAGATACACAGTTGGAAAAGTAGACCCACACATCTAAGTTTCTCTAAATATACTTAAAATTCTTCCATAACTGAATTGAGCATCAGTCTTTAGATTTAAATTTTCATTAATTGAAATGAAATAAGATTTAAAATTCAGTTGCTTAGTCTTTCTAGCCACATTTCAGGAGCCACCCGTGTCTCATAGCTGCTGTATTAAACAGCACAGTTTTAGAAACACAGGCCCTATGTTCATGGGGTTCACATCAACTCACCTTTCCAGCTCTTTCTTCTGCTTCTTCCCTACATGTCAAATGGATTATACCCTATCTCCCGACTTTTGTTCCTACTGTTCCAGGTAAACTTGTTTCATCCTTCAAAAGGTGCACTTCTCACCTGTTGAAGTTCTGGCTACCTTCACAGCTTAGCTCCAAAGTCAACCCACCCAGGGAAATCCTTCTTGGTCATCTAAGCAAGAAGTGTTCTGCATTCTCTGAACATTTTCAGTGTTTGGTTACACCTTTGTTTTGACACTGATCACATGCTACCCTGTGGTCTTGGGAGTCAATAAACCCAGGTTTGGTATCTGGTCTACCACTCACTGGCTGTGTGATCTCAGGTGACTTCCTTAACTTTCCGAAACGTCCATTTTATCCTTTGTAAAATGAGGTTGTTAGGGTGAGATAATGCTGAAACAATGCTTACTTAGCTCAGCACTCAATCTATAGTAGTAGTAGTCATATATGGTCCTTATCTCCTTAAGTATAATGATTTACAAATAATATTAGTAGTAGTAATAATGATAATAATAACACAAACAATGATACTAGGTTTGTGTTAGGTACTATTCAATTGCATTAGCTGTCATATTCAACTCCTCCTCCCCCAATTATTGTTGGCATGAAGTATTGTTATACTCATTTTATAGATGAGGGAACTAAAGCAGACAGGAATTAACTGACTCACCTAATGTCACACAGTCAGGAAGAAATGCAGTTAGATTTAAATAATAGAAATAATGGAATCTAGTTTGAATAGATTTCATTAATATTTTATCTCATGTAGTTTGGGAGGTGATATAGAAGAGATATAGAAGGTGATATAGAACCTCCAATTCCTGCTCTGTAGAATGCGCATGATGGGACCCACCAAGAAGTACATAATGTAGACACTAAGTACAAAGTATTTGGCTGTTAAATTCAAGTTTCACCTTTGAAATTCCTAGCTTTGCAACAGTTAGCAAGTTACTTAGTTGCTATGCATCAGTTTCCTCATCTGAAAAATGGGAAAAATAATAATACTAAACTCATAGATTTGTTTTTTGTTTTTTGTTTTTTTTTAAGATTTTATTGATTTATTTGACAGAGAGAGACACAGCGAGAGAGGGAACACAAGCAGGGGGAGAGGGAGAAGGAGAAGCAGGCTTCCCGCCAAACAGGGAGCCCGATGCGGGGCTCAATCCCAGGACCCTGGGATCATGACCTGAGCCGAAGGCAGACGCTTAACCAACTGAGCCACCCAGGCGCCCCCTCATAGATTTGTTCTAAAGATTAAATGATGCAATCCATATGAACACTCACAATTACATCTAGACATAATAAGCACTCCGTAGATATTAGTTATTACTGTTACTATTCCAAGGCAGGGCCTAGCGTAGATAGAGCACTAAACAAATTTAGTTAATTCTCTGTTTCTTTTCCCCTATCTTTCCTCCCTGTATTTATATCCTTATATTTGTATCCTTTTTAGAATATAGTACTAAATCTTGTATATGCTGTGTACTCAATAGATATTTAACTGAATGAATGGAATGTCTTAACCAGCATTTTATATTATTTGTATTTTACACAAGTACATCAATATTATTTTCAGAAAGTGTAAAATAATTGCATGTGAACTAGAGATCGTAAACTGTTACTAGTACATAATATTTTATATTTCTCTTGGGCTTGCAGTGATTTTAGTTATGTTTGAGGCATTTGGAATTTCATATGCATAAAACTTCCTGTTATTCAGTCAATATAGTCCTCCCTCCAATTCTGATAATTTCAAATTAGAATATCTTTCCAATTCAACCACAGTACAAGACTGTATTGAAAATGAACTCATAAGGGAGGCAAATATTGTCATACGCAGCGATAAAAGGACTTGAATAATGTAAAATGTTACAGCAGAAACTGTAGAGTTATAATGAATATTATATATATTGTGCTTTATTTCTAGGTCTTAGATATGACCTTCCTCCTGTCCTGAATCTTTTTTATTGTGCTCCCAACTTCACTTGGCAATTGTTATGATCTGTTCAATCTCTGAGCAAAATCATTCACCTCATTTTTAAGAACCTAGATTTCTCCCTCTGTTTCTCTTCAGACTTTTATTTTGACTCAGCCTTTCCTAAATTAAAATTATGTACATTATGGTGTGTGTCTTGTTCTTATATACCGGTATGACGGAAGTCGTAAAAAACTCAGTAATCACTTTTGACCATAAACTAAGTGTATATAGCCCTTTCCCAGGCACTGTGGATCAGGAAGAGGACAGTCCTTGACAATTTGGAACCCAGAGCCTAGTGGTGATGGTGACATCAGTGCATATACAAATCTAAAACAAAGCAGGTGACAGTACGTTCTATCATAATAGAATCAACAAGTCATTTGAATGTGGGGAGGGCAAGAACAGTTCCATTGGCAAGGAGTAAGTAAGAAGGCAGACTTCACAATGGAATTGAGCCGTGTCTTGCTTCGCTGGTAAGACTTCCACCTGAGAGGCAGGCTGAGGGAGTGTCTTGAACAAAGACATAAAAAGGGAAGAAAACAGTAAGTAGACAGTCAGTAAGATGAGGTCAATGGGTGAGGTCAGGTCACAGGTTGGGAAGAAAATCAGAATCCAGTTGTGGAGAATTGTCAGGCTCTATTCCATGGTTTATTTTGGTAATTTGAGATGTTTTGAAATAAAAGTCAATGTTTTAGAAACATTGAAAGTTTTTAGTTTATTTTATCATGATTTATCAATGCTTAGTCAAACCTATTATTTGGTCCTGCATGTCACTTAATGAAGATATTCATACATATTTTTAAAACTGAAAATACTTTGAAACCTGTGCAGCTTTAAGGCTTTTCTCTTTTCTTTTCTTTTCTTTTTTTCTCTTCTTCTCTTCTCTTCTCTTCTTTCCTTCCTTCCTTCCTTTTGGTTGATATGTGAATTAAAGCTCTGCTCAGGAATGTATTTTAATAACATGATTCCACATAGTAAATCAAGTGATTATTTTGAAAATCCATCTTTCCCACTATTTATTATATTATAGGGTTTTTTTTTTTCATTGAGAATGCACAAAGGTTTCTGTGTTATGCTAAGTGATTGTATTTGTCTTCTATTGCTGTGTAACAAGTTATTACAAACTTAGCAGCTAAAAACATTTAATACTTCACAGATATGTAGGTTAGAAGTCCAGGTACAGGACAGCTGGGGGCTCTGCTCAAGGTCCTTCTGTGCCAGGCAGAAGTCAAGGTGTCAGCCTGACTGCATTCTCATCTGGAGCTCAGAGTCCTCTCAAATCTTTTCAGGTTATTAGCTGAATACAATTCCTTGTGGTTGTAAGAATGATGTTCCCATTTTCTTGCTTATTGTCCTCAATGGGCCACTCTCGTCTTCCAGAGGTCACCCTCAGTTCCTAGCCACATGGCAGGAACTGTCTCTTCTCACAATGACAGCACACTTCTTCCTACTCCCCAGGGAAAACCATCGAGTTTGCAAACTTCTAGATTTTTACCTGTGCATATGCATGTCTAAAAATATGTATAAAAATAAAATCATACAATTCGTTAGGAACATTTTACATGCCAATAAACACAGATTGAATTAATTTATTGACCAAATAGTATCCCCATGATATAGCTGCACTGATTTATTTAATTCATTACTTTATTTTAATTTTCATTATTACAAATAAAGCTGGAATCCCCATATATATTGTAAACATCCTTGTGCATTCCAGCAGGATAGATTTTAAGCTCCTTAAATACCAAACTGGCCACTGCCAGGAGACACCACTGAAAGTTATGGTAACCGTCACATTTAAGACAATCTCTATGTTAGTGTTGAGACAGGTTGCAATAAAACCCATAATACTTGTATACGGTTGTTCATATTATTAGTAAAATCCACAGTTTGGAACAGTGCCTGAAAGGATCCAGTGTAAAGTTAATGGTCCCACACCTCTAGCATGTGTGTGATTCTAATTTTTTAATTTTATGTGTCAACTTGACTAGATTACAGAGAACCCAGATATTTGGGCAAACGTTTGTTCTAGGTATGTTTGTGAGGGTGTTTCTGGATGCAATTAACGTTTGAATCAGTAGACTGAATAAAGCAGAATTTTCTCCCTAATGTGGGTGGACCTCATGCGATCCGTTGAAGGCCTAAATAGAACAAAAAGGCTGAGTGAAAGGGAATTCCTCCTGTGGGCTTGCCTGCCTGCCTGCCTTTGAGCTGAGACATTAGCTTTTTCCTACCTTCAAACTTGAACTGAAACATAGTCTCTTTCTGGGTCTAGAGGCTGCTGGACTTCAGACTGCAACTACATTAGCTCTCCAACTTGTGACTACAGACCTTGGAACTTGTCCGCATCCATAATCATGTGAGTCAATTTCCTATTCTCTCTGTCTCTGTGTGTGTGTGTCTCTCTGTCTCTCTGTCTTTTGCTCTCTCTCTCTTTTTCTCCTTCTTTCTCTCTCTCACCCTGTATCTCCCGCCCCACCCCCGGCCTCTCTCCACCCTTTTGGTCTCTGCAGGACCTTAGTACGATGCGCTTTACTTGTGGGTGGAATAGTTCATGTGTTGGAGTGTTAACACCTGCCAACATTTAGTTTCACAGGCAGACAGAAACACAGTACACCACAACCAGGGGACCTTCGGTTTTCTCATTTAAAGAGGGGGTGGTGGGGCGCCTGGGTGGCTCAGTTGGTTAAAGAGGGGGTGGAAATCTCTTGTTCTAGTATCTGAACAGCATGGAGTCTCAGTTTCCTCATCTGTACAAAAAGGGCTTAGTCGTAAGGTTTAAATGAGATACTTTCATGGACGATGGTGCATGTTAGGTGCTTCATAAAATGTTAGTGTTTTTCTTTTCTTAGAATCTTAAAAAGTGGGCAGATGGATTATTTCATATGTCCTCAGAAGCTGGGCATCAAGATTCCTTCATTAGAGGCCATGTCCACTGTGTGCCAACAATTCTTGAGAGTGAGTTTCACTGCCTACTGTTGCTGAGTAATTTTGTAACAATATCCCATTCTCAAACACATGGGGTGGTACTGACTAACTGCCACGGAAATAAAGGATGACTAGGTCTTCAATAAAAAGAGAGTTTTATTGCTGTAAATATGATCTGGCTTACCCCCACCCTGACTCACTGCAGCTCATAAGTACAGGAATACCAAAGATACATGAATACTAACCCTAAAGTGGGGAGTCCCCGGCACTTATGTATGATGTAGGAGCATAGGTCAGATCATTCATGCATTTCTTTATTTTTTTTATTTTTTAAAGATTTTATTTATTTATTTGACAGAGAGAGAGAGACAGCACAAGTAGGTAGAGTGGCAGACAGAGGGAGAGGGAGAAGCAGGCTTCCCGCTGAGCGGGGAGCCCGATGCGGGCTCGATCCCAGGATCCTGGGATCATGACCTGAGCCGAAGGCAGCCGCTTAGCCGACTGAGCCACCCAGGCGCCCCTCATTCATGCATTTCTATTTAAATGCATGTGTATTATCAGGCTCTCTCCCCTCCAAATAAACTGAATGGTGAAAGTCTTTGTTGCACGTTCAGCACAGAAAAGAAAATGACTCTCTATTTGATTGAATTAAAAATTAATTAGCTATATCTTAAAAAAATGGAATACAGAATTCTTATTAAGAGATTTAAAAACATTTGAGTACATTTAGAATTCTATTTGTTAACTTAAAGTCCTGCAAAAAGCTCATCTCCAGATGCTCTGCATCTCTAGAATTTTAATTTGATTTTGATTTTAATATTGTTTTACTTACATTGGTCCTTACCTTTTAACTATTAGCACTTGTTAGAAATGTCAAGTATTACACTTGCTGCAGTTATAATGCCTTTTTTTTAGAATGATCCATTTTAATTGCATAATTGCCAGATAAATGGCTTTGTGGTTGTTGACATGTATTCAGTGATTGGTTGTTCATGAAATGTTGATATTTGCTTCACTTGTTTACTCCTTCAATCATAAACCAGGCATTTCTTCCTTTCTTTGGAAGCTGGAAATATGATATGAACATTGAGTAGTAAGTTAAAAAGGCCTTCATTCTTTTTCATCCATCTTTGGGTTGTTGGAGTCTAAATTTGTCTTGCACGGACTCCTAATAATAAAGTGTCTTCACTTTATCTGTTGTAGCCGCCAAGGTCTGCTAACAAGAAGAAAGCATTGGTTAACTAAAAGAACATGGATTTGATTTAAAGAAAATTCTGGATTCAAAATCCAAACTCTACTTCTTCGTGGCTATATTACTTTGGGCAATCATTTACCCTGTTAAACCATGTGTTCCTTCAACTATAAAATGGACTGTTTAATGGCTACTATGCAGATTTTTGATGAGTATAAAAACAGTTATCTATCTATCTATCTATCATCTATCATCCATCATTTATCTCTTTCATCTATCAAAACATGGCACCTGATTGTGTGTAAATACTTTACTCAAACTAGGAACAAGTTACCAAAGGCTTTGGCTAATATCAGTGATTTTTTAGTATCTAAGAGGAGTCTGATCTAAGGGAGGATCTATTGCCCAAATGTTGTTTGAGAAGTCAGATTAAGAGATCCAGAAGTAGCTAAAGTCATCAGTGTTCCATTTTTTCCAAGAATGACTTCCATGTCCAGCCTAGGCATGGTCTCTTCCAGGCAGTCCCCTGCCTCATCTTCTCTCTACCACAGACAACCATCTTGAATACTTAAGGCTGTTCTTGACCTCCATTCTCTCAGCAACATCCTAAATTAAATTTTAAGGAGCTGCCAGCAGGATGTTCTTTGCTAATCTCTAGTCCTGTCAAGTGACTTAGGTAGAAGCCTATTTTCTTTAATGTAGCTATTGATACGATTGTGTTGAGGTCTGCTATCTTGCTATTTATGTTTTGACATTTCTTTTTTGCTTCTTCTGTTTCTCCTTTCTTGCATTCTTTTATGTTAAAAAATTATTTTAGTATACTATTTTAATTCCTCTCCAGGTTTGTTCTTATGTATATTTTCATTATCTGTTACTGGTTTCTGTAGGGATTATAATCTGTATTTTTAACTCATTATAATCTTCCAAGATTTAACACTGAAGGTTCTGTTTCTGGGTAAGATGGAATAAATATGTTAAAATTCTTCTTCCACTGAAAGCAGCTATGAAAACCTGAGGGAAAAGATGAGTAGCTTTCCTTGAACAGAACTCTGAAAAGTAAATATTAGCATGTCAATTGGGAAAGAATACCAGATTCTGAAGTACTACTGAGCTGGCAGAGTCTGCCATTTTTCCCTCCAGTATCTCCCAGCCTGAACTCAGCAGGAGTCTGAAACCCTGACATGAGCATTGTGGGACATAAAGAGAAGGATCTTGGAGAAATTCTCCAGTTCTGGCTTGAGGAATAGAAAATGGAAATGTTAAAGCTCCAGAAAGAGATGGGGGAAATTGCCAGGTCTTGTCCATTTGGGCTTCTATAACAAAAATACCAAAGACTGGGAAGCTTATAAACAGAAGAAATTTATTTCTCACAGTACTGGAGGCTGGGAAGTCCAAGATCAAAGCACCAGCAGATTTGGTGTCTGGTGAAGACCCTCTTCCAGGTTGCAGACCGCTGACTTCTCTCTGTGTCCTCAGTGGAGGAAGAGGTAAGGGAGCTCTCTGGTATCTCTTTTATAAGGGCACTGATCCCATTCATGAGGCTCTGCCCTCATGACCTACTCACTTCTCCAAGGTTCCTATACCATTCTCGAAATCTTCTAATACCTCGTCTTTAAAGTTAGGATTTCAACATATGAATTTTGAGGTGATACAAACATTCAGGTCATAGTGCCCATTTTTTCCCCTCTCCCTTTACTCCGTTCTCAAATCCCCGGGACCAGGCTCTTGGGCAGTGAGGGCAGGGGCATGCTAGGAGAAACAACCTCCCCCTCCTTTTGGTAGAACTGTGGCTCCATGAGGACATGGCTGAAGCCTGTTGGTTTTTTACCTTCCTGTTTCTGTGGCCTCCCTCCACGTGGGACAGGATGTAGTACAATTATAGATGTGGGAAGTCTCTGGTCAGGGGATGGAAAAGAGGAGCCAGAGGAAATCAGAAACCACTGGAGAATGGGCAGAAAAGGAGAAGCATGAGAAGAGGTACCCCTGGGCTTCTCCTTGACCTGCATTTGTAGGAACCTGATCATTATAAGCACACCAATGGCTTTGAGAACAAAGGTATAGACATACAGTTATTTCTCAAATATAGTGGCTTATTTGAGAAATAAGATACAGAGCACCACTGGGTAGCTAACATGTAGGGCAAATGCCAATAGTACTACAAATGGGGTTGCTAGATTTAGCAAATACAAATACAGTTGAATTTGAATTTCAGATAAACAAAAAATATATATTTTTTTAGTATATGTATATCTCAAGCAATATTTGGCAGTCTGTACTTCATCTGGCAGCCCTAACTGCACAGACATTGATAATTGAACTGACTTTGGAACTATAGGCCATGAGGAACTTGTGGAATGAAACTAACCAAGTCAAGTGTCTGCTAAAACAAAAATACCAGTATTTCCCACAGGGTTTAAACAAGATTTAGATTTTCATAAGGGAATATTCAAAACATCCAAAATACAATAAAAAAAAATCATTCTGCATGCAAAGACCACAAAAAACATCTCAACTTTCACGGGGAAAGATGACTAACAGAGGCCAATGGCAAGATAAGAATTACCTGACAAACTTACTTTTGGGGATAAGGTTGATAATGGTTGATACTCCTATTTTCCTATAAAGCAGCTAAGCTCAAATGCTCCTCCTGCCTGCCCCCAACTACACACACACACACACACACACACACTTTATTAAACCAGCTTTCTTTAAACTTCAGAGTAGCTGATCTGGAAGAGAGAAAGACAGAAAAAGAGAATCTGGGAAAACAGGAGTCAGAGAGAGAATCATTTTAAATGAAGTTATAAAACAATGTTTTCCCAAACCTTTCTCCTAGCATGGTTGACTGCGACATACAAGTTCTACAAAACTCCTTCAAATCTTGGCCGGTACTTATCAGGCTGCAGTATTTTTCAGGAATGCTAATTGTGCGGAGCAGAAGGCCTTGTACTCTGCCAGGGTCTAGTTAATTATCAGTGACTAGCATTAAAAGTATTAATTTGATTTGAAAAGTCTCAAGTTAGTTTGGGATACGATTTCCTCCAACATTGAGAATATCTTGTTTGAATAGTTCCTGAATTTTTAAATTAATTAATTAATTTATCATTAAAATTTCATTTGTAAAGTCATTTTCTTTTCTTTTTTTTTTTTTTTAAGATTTTGTGTATTTATTTGAGACAGAGAGAGAGAGCATGCAAGTGGGGAGAGGAGCAGAGGGTTAAAGGGAGAGGGAGGCAGAGGGAGAGAAATCTCAAGTAGACGTCACACTGAGCACAGAGCCCGACGCGCGGCTTGATCTCACAACCCTGAGATCAATACCTGAGCTGAAACCAAGAGTTGGATGCTTAACCAACTGAGCCACCCAGGTGCCCCCCTAAAGTCATTTTATTTTCTAAGGTAAGATCTTGATTTTAGATTTTTCTCCTGTCTTTAGTCTCAAGAATCCTAAATAAGTAAATCCTATACAATAAAAAACCCAGTTTTGAAGACTATTATAAAGTCTGGTTATAGAGTAATGTGGTCCAGGTCATTTAGAAATTGGGTATCTTCAACTGGGAATGCATGGCTCATTTTTACTTCTACCAGCTGTTATAGAGTAGCAAAACCAAAGAAACAGAAAAATGCTAAGGCAATTTCCTTTAAATTGTAGGGTTAAAAAATAATTGAGGAAACTTACCCAAAAATCAGTTCCCTTAAATGTGGTTTATTGCAATTTTAATTTTTTATGGTTACATTTTAACTTTTATCTCATAAATTAAATATTAACAGTTATGCCTAAGCTGGAATATATTTTATCCACTTATGAAAATGCATTGACTAACACTAATTAAATTTGTTTAATCAAGCTTAACAATGCTGCATGCTGTTACCAGAAAGTGAGTACCATACACATTTCCCAAAGTGCTCAAGCTAGAACACCACAGACTCTTTCTATTGGGGTATCCAAGGGTACAGCCATCTGTTATTTACTCTAATTTTTAATAAAAGTTATTATTCATCTTTATTGCTAATCATTTATGTTGCAAAGAAAACACATTTTATGATTATTATTATCATTTTAACTCCACTATAGCCAAGGAGACACAAAGGAAAATGGTTTGCATTCAACAGTGCAACATTAATGTTTGCAAATGGTTTAGCTTCAGAGGCAGGAAGACATAGGTATTATGCAGGTAATACCTAATATCAAATTATACACAGTAACATTTAATCACATTGCCCTAATACCTTCAGCACAATGAGCTTTTCCCCAGTGAAATAGGAAAATGTGATCACCCTTAATGCCCTGAAGGACAAGACAGTGGCTGTATCATTCTTTATCGTGTATTGCTTTTGTTTATAGCTAATCACATTTAGACTATTTTAACCCGGGCCCTAAAGATATACAATAAATCATACCTGATAGAGGAAGACTAAAACCTGTTGATGGGATTGCCTTCAAGCCGCACTGAGCACAGAGAAAAAAAAAAAAGCCCATGGATTGAGATAGGTGGGGTCCACTTCAGAATGAAGAGAGGTGAAGAAAGTTCTGTGAAGAGAAACTGTACGTTAGGGACACTTAGTGGGATATCGTGGTGCCTCCAACGATTCTCTCCAATACGTTGGTATGGGCAACTGACTCGAGGGTCACATTTTGAGATGGTACCCAGGAAGGTTCACAATGCCGGCAGAGAGGGATATGATATATGCAGGTCGAGTATTAAGGGGTCAGAAGGAAAGATAATAATAAAGCCTAACATTTACTGTTCACCGTGTGTAAGACACTGGGTTAGGCACCCGATGTGTGTCATCTTATCTTCCCATTGACCCTCTGAGGTAACCGCTTTCATACAAATGTTTTAGATAAAGGCACAGGCTAAGAGGAGTTATAACATCTCCACCGTCCCATGGAAGCAAGAGTCACAGCATGCAGGTCTGAGCCTGTGTTCTTACTCACTTTGGTATTTAAGTGAGCTAAGTAGGAGAATAAGTCATCAACCAATATTTTCCAAACTTACGGGAGGGAAGGGGCGCATTTCACAGAAGGTACTTAATGACTGCCCTTCTGGAAAGTACTAAAGTTAAGGTTGAGCTTGGTAATAAGAGTCCACAGCAGGTGTGATACAGAGATCATGGCAAAGTTAGGGAATGACCTGGATTTCTGAAAAGGAACAAGTGTTGAATAACTTCAGTATGTCTTGCCAAGGCCGTGGGACCAGAGACACCCCAGTTTCAGGGGCAGCATTTATTCCGGAAGGAATGGGTGTCCCAAATGTTCATGGGAAGAAGTGGTTGGTTGAGGTGGTGCCTTTCTCTTGCTAGTGCTGGGGGTTAGCGGGGCTGATGCTCTAAATCTCCTGACGCCTGACATGTAAAGCATTCCCCAGGGGCACCCTAGCATGGAGAGCATGAGACAAGCCAGAGTGACACACAGTCCAGTAGCCCAGGCGCTCCAAAGGAAAAAAGTGGCGGGTGAACCACAGCCATTTCCTCAAGTTTCTTAGTGAATAGGAATCCTCTGGGCATTTTTTATAGGGATTCATCTATGCAGAGAATTTGGAACACGTGTCAGAATGTGTAATCCCACTCGATATCATCTGCAGCCATCTCATGAGAGACTTGAATTAAAGATACCTTCTGGGGATGCCTGGGTGGCTCAGATGGTTAAGCGTCTGCCTTCGGCTCAGGTCGTGATCTCCAGGTCCTGGGATCGAGCCCCATGTCTGGCTCCCTGCTCCCTCTGCCTCTCACCCTGCTTGTGTTCTGTCTCTCTGTCTCTCTCTCAAATGAATAAATTAAAAAAAAAAAAAAAAAGAATTATCTTCAAGATAGTTAAAAAAAAAAAAGATACCTTCTAAACTTGTTCCATACAGAAACTGAAACTGGAGAAATGTCTCTGACTGGTGGAATCAGATTTGATACCTCGAATGATAAAGGCCATATAAATTGCTCTCATTTATACATGCTGTTTTAATGAATCTTATTTCTGTTGGAATATGCTCAAGCAATGACTGAGCAGAGTAAGGTTGGGGGAGGAAGATGGCGAGAGGAGGGACCGCCTCCCGTGCTTTTCCTTTAGAGTGTTGGCATTGGATATGCCAAAATGTGTATAACTGTTTCCCTGCCCTTGAGGAGCTGATAAATAGCTAGGTGATAGCAGGTGAATAGGTTGTAAAATAAAACAAGTGTAGCATAAAGATGTCAATTATTCCCAGAACTTACTAACAGAAACTTTTAGGTCTTGCTTTTCAAAAAATCACTTTCCTGGTGTTTGAGCTTTCTGGAAAACAGAGAGTTGCCAAGTAGGCCATTCTTAGCACAGCTGTGCCCATGTTTAGAAACATTCATTATTGTTTCCCTTGTTCTGCACTGAACCCAAAACAAATTAATCCTCTTAAGAAAAAGGGAGCCTCTGGGTTTTGGGTTTCCCTTTCAAAGGGTTGAGCATATAGAGGGATCTGGTGTTGGAGAGTACTCCCCACCCTCTGCCTTCCTCTAGTGGACCTGCTGGAAGCTTACTCTCTGCTCTCCATTTCGTTGAAGTCCTAGAATGGAGTTTGGGAAAACCCTTTCCTCCTTTCAGCTCAACAGAGCATGATGGCTGAGGGCTCTTGAGCTCAGAGCCAGCCTCTTTGTACTTGAATTCAGGCTCCATCATTTCTTACCTGTGTCATCCTGGGAAGTAAGCTCTCTGGGCTTCAGTGCATTGGACCACCAAATAAGAACATTTGTTTCTCCTCCTAGGCTTGCTGTAAGCACGAAATGAGACAATGTATACAAACCAACTAGCAAAAGTCATGTAAATATTCCATAAAAATTATCTGCCAGAGTTTTCATTATGATTGCAAGATATATGGCTAATTAATATGAGAACTGATAAGCCAAAATGTACATAGACCTGAAGCTGCAATTCTGAGGATTTTCTAGGATTCTTCCTGGCATCTGCATAGTACCCTGTGGATCTAATCCCAGACAGATTTTTTTCCCAATGAATTCAATATTAAATGATGCTGGTTTGTAGGTGGGACATACTAATTTTCTCCTGTATTTACTTACACGGTTCGTAGGACATTAATAGTAAAAAAAAGTCTTCTTGACTTTTCATGCACAGCAGATACAGACCAAACCCAGTTAAAATAAGAAAAAAGAGACTTCAATATTTTCTCTTTAAAAGGTAGCTGCTAGAATTTAAAAAGCTCGTTCTTACTAACTATGCATACCTAAAACCATAAGGATATGTGAAAATACAAACTTTTTTTTCCCACAATCCCAGCCCTCAGTTCTTTAAAAAAAAAATTGTGCCCAGAGAATCAGCATTACCAGAAGGCAATATTTATAGAAGTGGCAAGTCAGCCAGCCCAGCTGTCATTAACACTTATCATATCATCTGAGCATAACTCTCCTTAGAGCACCTGGCAGTGAGGAGAATTATAATCACATAAATACAATGAACTATATATTTTAAAGTGTGTGTATGCCTGCATGTATTTGAGCCCTTTGATGTTGTTTGACACAAACTGTAGTTCAAAACTCCAACTTCTGAGGATCCATGCAACTAAGCTTGGTGTGGGTTAAAACTAAGTTAGATAGGATGAACAATCGTGCAAATGGCATTTTACCAGAGTCCACTTTGTATCAGATGGTGCCTTTTATCAGGTTATGGCTGAAGGCAGGATGGAAACCATTACAAACAGCGAGCTGTGGCCAAAGCAAGGACTGCCCAGCTTTGCCTCAATGTTGTGCTCTGGAAACTTCCAATCCAGCTTTCTCCCTGATTCCAGGAGGCCCCTGATGGTATTACCACAAAATTCACATCCGTGTTCTAGTTTATTCCTTTGTTCTTGCTTTTTCTGACCCTGTGATTGACATTATCTTGATCGCACTCCATTGGTGTTGGAGGCCTTTCACTCTTGATCTATTGGTATTTGCTCTTTTTACAACCATGGGCCCCTCTGAGTCGCCGACCAGAAATGTGCAAAGTCTCTGCTGACAGTAACTGCCAATATGGAGCCTGAGGCCTACATTTTTCTTGGTTTCCTACTCACCCACCTCCATTCGGATTGGTTCTGAGCTATATATACTTTTTAGTAGCTGCCCTGTCCTGAGAAGAAATAGGGATATAAAACTGGAGTAGCACAGAAGGATTATTTGAATGAGACTGGACAAGCTAATTCACATAAAATCCCTAACCCAGATCCAGGCACCCGGAAAGATTTTGGCCAAGAGGGCATAGTAGGTTTTAGAACAGTGTGTTTGGTTGCTTTCTGCTGTAATGGCACAGTAGGTTTGCAAAATGGCTCCTGACTTAGGTTTGGTCCAATGCAAAAACTATTGATTAATTGTTGTTGGAGAGCATTAAATCACACCACGTAGTTCGCTTTCACTTCATTTTCCTGTGAAACCAGTTCTCATTTGTCCTTACAGACTTTCACATATTTGCTTTTCTCTCACTGAAGCCTAGCCGAAAAGAGTGGGATTTATTTGCCTCTTTTTGTGGACTGAATGTTTGTGTCCCCACCCACCCCCAAATTCATATGTTGAAGTCCTAATCCCCAGTGTGATGGCATTGGGACTTGGGGCCTTTGAGGATGGAACCAAAGACGGCCATCTGCAAACCAGGAAGCCAGCCCTCACCAGACACTGGATCTGCCGGTATCTTCATCTTGGGCCTTCCAGCTTCTAGAACCTTGAGAAATAAATGTTTGTTCTTCAAGCCACCCATGTTTCTGGTATTCTGTTATAGCAGCCCCAAATGATTAAAATACCTATTTTGATTCTAAAGCATGTTTCTCAAATTTGAATATGCATATGATCACCTTGGGTCTTGTTAAAATGCAGATTCTGATTCAGCAGATCATGCGGTTGAGGCCTACATCTCTAACAAGCCCTCCTCCCCTATCTACAAGACACTGCTGATGTGTGGATTGCACTTTGAGTAGCAAAGTTCTCGAAGATTCTAAACCATTCTGGTATATGGCAAGTGGGGCAAATGATATATACAGTACCCCTGCTATGGAGGGAAATTGAACAAATAGGCAAATGTCTTTGAGCATTACTTTAGGAAGGAGGACTAGTAGGGTTCAAAGAGTACTTTGTTTTGAAAAAAGAGAGTGAATATTCTGTCTTCTTTCTTTGGAAGCCAAGTTTTAAATACTTTTGAGAAACGGCTCTACAGTATGTTCTAACTTCAGATGAAGCCAGATGTCGTTTCTTTAAGCATCATTTTAGGATTTAGATGATGGCCAGGATTAATACTGTTCATATTGACTTTGGGGAAAGAAACAGGATGAGCCCATTGACAGTGAGCCCTTGCTGGTGCCACAGGATTAAATTATGTATACATTTCAGAAGTTCTAACTTATTAACTGAAATGGAGACTGGCAAACTGCTTTTTACAGGTAGTTCTGAACAGAAGAATAAGCAGGTTGTACATGGGCCCTGCAAAACAACTGAAGATGATTTCCGGCAGGTTCGATATGGTGTAACATGCTTTGCCAAGCATTTCCTTCACTGACGCAAAGCACAAAGATTTCCAGAGAATGCTTAATTCTGTGCCTCTGGTCTCTTCCTACTTATCCCATCAAAAATATCTGTATCCTGGAATATTAAGGTTTGAACCGACATCCACTTTTTGCTATTTATAAACCCACATTCAAATACAACGATTGTTAGTATTTTCTTCATATGAAGAATGAGATGTTTAAAAAAGGCCAGGCGTTTCTTTAAGTAAATTTGCTCTAGTCACCCTTGAAAATGGAGTCTGTCAGCCCCTCCAAATGTTTGAAATTTCCTCTCTGGGGATAGAGGTGTGGGGTAGAGGAGCTAATCCTTCCTGAGTTATCCTTCCTGAGCCCTGAAATACATTCGCTTGTCCCATTTGCCTCCTCTGCTTTCGCCATTTGGCCCCTCTGTCTCTCCAGGGTCAGCAAACAGGCTGTCCAAATCTGCAGGTATTTGGAGATCTGACAACCCAGACGTGGAAATCCATGACAACCACTTAGCATAGGGGCTGATTTTGGGCTTCTGCTGACCATAGCGAGTTTCCTTGTGTGATTCTGATGCAAATGCATGCTCTGTACATATAGAAAGAGACAGGAGTATGCTAGGAAATCTGCTAGTGATGCAGAAAAATGGAGAGAGATTAAGAGGCCAACTATATCATCCTTTTCCTTATCTCAAGATGAGGCGCGGATGCCTCTGTCAGGCAGAGGAGATCTCAGAGATGGATATATTTGTCTTTTGATCTCAGAGAACAAAACCCATGTTTCTGTTTTTCCACAGCTTCTGGCATGATAAGGAGAAGAATCTATCTGTGTGTTGGGGCATGGGATGGGCCCTGTATAGTTGATGTCCTTTTATTTCTTGCCTTCCAACTGGGAACAGTAATATCTTCTTGGTTTGTTAAATTATCACATAAAATAATGTATGTGAAAAATGGGCACTTAATATATTTATTGAAATGGTATATATTCCTCCTTAATGAGTAATTAAATTTCATATCATATTTACAGGGTGGGCCTTTACAATTGAGGAAAGGGAATAAAAGATTACAACCACTACTTTTCCCAAAGACGACCATGACTGTGATGGTCAGAGAAAATCCTATTATATCGTAATGCAAGAGGACACCATTTCTATTTACTTGGCTACTCTGCCCAGATCCTGCATTGACAATGATTTTTGCCTGAGTCTATTCCTGTGCACTAAAAAGTGTTCTGAGCTTTGAGATGAAATGCTCTGTCACTCAGCCCACTGGGAGGGCAGGTGAATCGGGGCAATTTGAGGAAAGGTGAGAAAAATTATTGTCTTTCCCTTCACAAAATGAGGGATAAGAACTTTTCACATGGGGATAATGGAAAACCTAAATTTAGTGGTCAAAAAGGCCAAATAGTGTTCTTGACTCAAATTTTCATTTATCATGTTTGTCCACTCATTCATCATTCCATTTCCAAAATGTACTTATTAAATGACACTGACACTTTTTGTGTCAGATATTGTGCTAGAAATATAGAGAAAAATGAGTCATAGGTGTTACTAACTAAATGAACTCACATTCTGGTAGGAGAGAAGACAGCCTTATTAAGAAATAATGATACATGGGGCACCTGGTTGGCTCAGTCGGTTAAGCATCTGCCTTCGGTTCAGGTCATGATCACAGGGTCCTGGGATCAAATCCCTCATCGGGCTCCTTGATCAGCGGGGAATCTGCTTCTCCCTCTGCCTTTTACCCCTGCTCCTGATCTCTCTCTCTCTCTCTCTCTCACTCTCAAATAAATAAATAAATCTTTGGAAAAAAAGAAATAATGATCCACTACTGTATTGTATGTATAGTATGTAGATGCAGCTATAAGGTATATAGTGGAAGAGAACAGAAAATGATTCTTTTCCTGCCTGTGGATTGGCGGATGGAAAGTGGTCAGTAAGAAGGTGACAGAGGCCATGATGCACACATATATGGGTCTTGAAGAATGGGAAAGGATGTGAATTTAAAAACTTAAAATTATTTGTATCCTGTTAATCAGCAATTTTACTTCTTATATACTTAGGATAATTTCTTAAGGAAATAACCAGGCATATACATGTTATTACAACAATAGATAAAAACAAAAATGTAATTTTCAACAATAGAGCATTGAGTAAATAAATTATAGTGCATCCACACTGGGAAATTAATATAGCTGTTAAAAATCATGTTGTAGAAGATAGGAGAAAAAATGATCATTACACTGTTGAATGAAAAAGTTACTTTTAAGTTTGTACATGTTATTTCCAAGTGTGTGTGTATTTGTGTATATATATATAAACATACATATGTATGTATATAAACATGCATATGATGAGAAGAAACATATACTCCAGAATGCTAGCTCTCATTATCTTCATTTGTATTCTCAGATTTGTTGAGATATAATTGACATGTAGCATTGTATAAATTAATGTGTATAGTTTGTTGACTTGATACACTTACATGTTGTGAATTGTGAAATGATAGCCCTAGGAGCATTGGTTAATACCTCCATTACCTCACATAATTATCATTTCTTCTTTGTGGCGAGAATATTTAAGATTTACTCCCTTAGCAACTTTCAAGAATACAATGCAGCATTGTGAACTCTACTCCCCATGCTGTAATCAGATTCCCAGAACTTATTCATCTTATTACTGGAAGTCTGTACCCTTTGACCAGCACCTCCCTATTCCCCCACCCTCAGCCCCTGGCAACCGCCACCCTGCTCCGTTTCAAGGAGTTCGGCTTTTTTTAGATGTTGCATATAAATGAGATCATGCAGTTTTTTTTTGTTTTTCTCCGTCTGACTTAGGTATTCAATAATGCTTTAAAAATCAATAAAATTTTTCATCACCCACCTTCCTCCAAGGGCAAAATTCCTTGAGGAATTTGATTGTGCTCTTTATTTTCTGTACAAGAATAATAACCTGATCTCTAGTAAGAATAAAACCACAGCAAGCTGCCCTTTCCAGATAGGGCAACTTCAAATTGTTATCAAAGGTATGGCGAGAGAAGTAGCGAAGGACACATAGGCCAGTCATTTCTCTAAATTTTCTCTGCTCTTTCCTTGGATCCGGACAGCCTCCAGATCCAGGGGACAAAATGCTGTCCTGTTGGACCATTGCTTTCACCAAATCGGGCAGCAGTGTTCTCTTTTGGGTTCACTGAGTAAGGCTCCAAGGAAACATGAGACCTGTTACATTTCCTAAAGCAGTATTTTGAGAGGGTTGTGCCTCTCAAAAGCCTACGTGAGAAATCTCTTTTCTAGAAAAAAAGTACTAGAAAAATGTGCTGCTTCCCTAGGGACGGCTTTCATTTCACCAATAAAAACTGTATGACTTCTCCATTTATTTATGTATTTATTTTTGCTTAGGCTAGTAAGAAGCTTAGGGCCAAATCTGTGGGTGTTTTGTTGTTGTTGTTTGTTTTTTGGGTTTTTTTTTTTTTTTGAGTAGCTGTTTACATCTCGTGGTGGAAGTCTGGGATTGTGAAGCATAGCAGCCTTCATCAGTTCTTTCTGCATCTCTGGAGCACTGGCTGGGGAGCTAGGTAGCAGCATGCAAGCTTACAGGGAGGAGAACTGGGACTCACTGCTTACTCTGCCAGTAGTAAGAATGGAAGGGAGGTGGTGTACCTGTGCGTTTGCTAGTCATGATCTAGGTATTCTGTTTAGTTACCCTATCTTCACTTTCAACTCTATTTTCCCTTGGCTCCAGTGTTTACATTTCTTTTTTTAGCATCGTAATCCAAGTAACTTTCTATCAATTTCTCCAGGCAGTTGGGGCCATGAGGTATTTCAGGGTGAATGAATCAACTTTCCCCAAACTAGATAACATTTCAAACAAGAGCAAGTAGTCTTTCCATAAAATAATATTAAGAAGTTTAATTAATGAAAATACTCTAATGTAATACTCTTTATTATATTGGGAGAATAAACAAATACTCTAGTATTATATATAATATGTACTATAATCTATAAGTGGCGTATATTATATATGTATATTATTTGAAATATACCAAATGCAGAAGACATTAATTGTACCTAGGGGTCTTCAGTCTGTAAAATCTATTCAAATCATCCCTTCATAATCAGTAACTCTTAATTTCTTTTCCTGAATGGCATGGAGTTCTTTATCTTACCTCTTCCATCCCTCCCTCAAGTTCCCCAGGACTCATGAGTATGGGCTGACTTTTAAATTTTTTTTTTTTTGAGAGAGAGAGTGCAAGCGGGGGGTGGGGAGGGTGGCATAGAGGGAGAAAGAGAGAGAGAGAGGATCTAAAGCAGGCTCCACATCCAGCACAGAGCCCAGTGCAGGGCTCAATCTCACCACCCTGATATTGTGACCTGAGCCGAAATCAAGAGTCGGACACTTAACCAACTGAGCAATCCAGGCACTAAGGGCTGGCTCTTAGAGGAATAATTTCTCAGCTTTGTCTGGGTCAAACTAGTCTCCTCCCCACTGTGTATTTATGGCATGTCAGGCCCTGTTCTATGTGCCAGGAATTTAATAGTGAAGGCAGATGTCCATCGCCCCTGCTCTCTCAATGCTTCCAACCCAGATCCTGCTTCTTTGAGCCAGATCTCTTGACATCTGTCTTCGGGAAGCCATGATGGTGAGTAGCTCTTCCTGTTGAACGGGGGATCATATGAGACAACCACTCTCCTTAATGGCCCTGTGTTGAGAGGGCATCGATTCTCACCTTTCTTGTCTCTCATCCTTCCGGCTGTCTGTTCTGACTTGGAGGAAGAATTGCTTCTTACATTCTGATCAATGACTAACATGTCTGCTCAAAGAACACTCCCGCTTCCTCCCCAGTAATACCCATGCATTTAATGCATTTGTAGTAAGCAGTTCCATTTTTTCTCTATAATGAGACAGTTGACAGATAATTGATATTCTAATGAAATCTTGGCATCAGAGGGGTATATGTTTTCTATTGATACATAACATAGGCCTATTAAATACATGGAGATTTGCAAGGCTCCCGGAAACTGATGATTTATTTAGCATAAACCTTCAGTGTTTAAATTGATTCTCTTCTCTTGTCTTTGCTTTTCCTTTTCCCCTCATCTTCTGTCTGTACTCTTTCTTTTTCTTTCCCTTTCAGTACTTTCTGACACTAAGCAATGTTCACATCAATGGATTAGATTTACATTTCCCTCAGCCACTGCCTGATTTGTCCTTAAAGAGAAACAAAGGTTGCCCTACATGATGATGATAACTCTTGCTTGAAATTTTATAGTCAGAGTTAATTAATGGTGTTGATAGCTAGAGGCATTTCTTCTCCTGTGGCAATTATGCTGAACTTGGTCAATGTGGCAACTGGTGGGATGAAGCCAGGAGGCTATAAAAAAAAACAACCCAAAAAACTGAACTCATCAAAATATTTTCAAGCATAAATTTAATAAAAAAGATACCTTAACTTCCTATACTCTCATTAAACTTTGATATGCTATTCTCTCAGGCTTGGGGATTTGCTCTATTCTTAATCTCTGCTGAAACAACTTCTGAAGTATGTTTGACTCAACTGGGGATTATTGTTCAAGAGGGGCATCTGGTCTATACTGTCTTTAGGAGAGTTGGCTCCTAAAACATCACTTTTTTCTTACTGACTGAAATGTGTAAGAAAAACACAACAAAACATGTAACTGCCTGTGAATTGCTGAGACCCTCCCAAGCCTGCCCACGTGAGTCCCATCTGCTGTGGGACATCAAACTCTGTCCGACTCCAAAAGAACCAGAAACAGAGCTGACAAAAGAAATAGCAGATCTAAGCTCGGCTGGTTAGCATCCTTAGATGAAGTCCACATCACCTATTTAAAATACCACCAGGAGACTCTCCAGACTGGCTCTAGGAAACTTTGCTAGAGTGCTTTAGGAAACTTCCCAGTTTATTACTGCTTCATACAAGCAAAGCCGGCCATGGGCAGGGGACAGCGGGGCATGTCCGGTGCACAGGGGGCTCTCTCTGTTACTAATTATCCAAGACCAGAGTAGCGGTTGGCTCACTCACTCAACTTCCTGCAGTCCAAAGTTCCACTCTGTTTCCTGTGACATTTGAAGGAAATGTCTGAGTTTTTCCCTTCCTTTCTCTTCGATTCCTTCACAGCTGGGAACATCAGTGAAGTTTTCAGCTGAAGGTGTAAGTTTCTCTTGTTGTAGGAGCAAAGTAAGATGCAACAGAGTGTGAGGTGACTCTAAGGTTAATGTGCCAGTTTTGGCAGCTATCAGTTCTCACTAACAGCTCTGGCTCAGTACATCCTCTACCCTGATTTTCCATAGCTGTCATAGCCACAAAGATGGAAAAGACCTTGAAAGACTACTTGGCTCAGGTTCATGCCTTCAGCAAAGTCATGGTCCCTCTCTGCCAGGTCCCCAGGAGCACTATCTTGAGGAGCAGCCTCTGAAGGGTGGATTTTCAGTAGCAGCACATATTCAGTTGGCTGAATAACAATACAAAGGGAATCACATTTATCTTTGGAGCTTTTCACTTCCCTCCTCAGACCATTTTCCATCTTCTTATCCCTCCTTCCCCAATCCCTTAGTCCTTTGATGTCCTTTGAATGATCAGAGCAGGTCATTTGACTGTCTACCCAAGCTCTCCCTCTCTTCTTTCTATCCCTGGGGCTCTAATTTTTGAATGTTGGTGTGCATCAGAATCACCTGGAGTGGTTATTAAAGAAATTCAGGATGAGGGTTACTTCTGGGGAAGATTTGGGGGGTGGGACCTATAAAAAAATCAATTGAAAATGGGAAAAAAAAACCATGCACAGACACTTTGCTAAAGAGGATATATAAATACAAGGAAGCACATGAAAAGGTGTTCAACATCATTAGCCATTAGAGAAATGCAAATTAAAGTCACAGTGAGATAGTACTACATACTTACCAGAATGGCTAAAACAAAAAAAATAGTAACATTGAATGCTGGGAAGGATGTAGAGAAACTCAATCGCTCATACATTGTTGGTACAAGAGTTAAATACTATAGTCTCTCTAGAAAATAGTTTGGCAGTTTCCTTCCAAACTAAAAATGGGCCTGCCACAAGACCTAGCAATTATATCGTGGACATTTATCCTAGAGAAATGAAGATTTTCACACAGAAACTTGTATACAAATATCCCTAGCTTCTTTTCTCATAATATTCCACACTTGAAAGTACCCAAATGTCCTTCAACGGGTCAGTGGTTAAAAAAACTAGTATGTCCATATCATGGGATACGATTCAATAATAAAAAGGAACACATTATTCATACACACAATAACTTAGATGGTCCTCAAGAAAATTCTGCTGAATGAAAAAGGCTACTTTCAAAAGAATAAATACTTCATGATTCCATTTATGTATTATTTGTGAAGTAGCATAATGACAGAAATGAAGAACAGACTTATGCCGCATAGTGGTTGAGAATTGGGGGAAGAAGGGATGGGCAGGTCTGTGAGGGAGTAACATGAGGGGTCTTGTGATGCTACATTTGAATATCTTGATTTAGATGGTGGTTTTGTAAGGCAACATGTTTGATAAAATTGTATAGAGTTATATACACACATAAACACAAATACACATAAAATGCACGTGCCACTGGTGAAAATGAATAAGCTCTATAGATTATATCAATGTCAATTTTTTTGGGTTAGGTATTGAGCTATAGTTGTATAAGGTATTAATATTGGGGTAGGCTGGAGAGGGGTGTATAGCATTGCTCTGTACATTTCTTTTCAAACACTTATGAATCTAGAAATATTTTTTTAAAGCAAAAAAAAAAAAAATGAATTTTAAGCCCAGTCCAGACGCAAGGGAAGGGTTTTTAGAAGGGTGAGAAAATCAAGAGTTGGAATTGATGAGAGGGTCATCTTTGAATGCTAATTACCAGACATCTCCAGCAAGTCATCTAAGATCATACAACAGCCACTTGGCCTGCAGACTTGTGAGTTAGATAAATGCTTACACTGAATGCTGCTGAGACTTAGTGATTGTTATACAGCATTAATATGGTCATGATATAGGTAGGATCTGTTTTTATTTTAGTTTTGTGTCCAATTAAATTAAACACTCAAAGAAGACAAAGGCGACAACTTACGTTTATCTGTATTCGCCATGATTTTTGACAGTGTGGTCAGAAAATAGTGATCCTCAAGAAATATGGATTGCTTTCTGAATATTGATAATTACCAAGTTCAAGATAATTTTGATAAAAATATTCCCCAATCCTTTATCTCCTATGACATCAGTATGTTGGAAATTTTTAATCATGAGAAAGCAGTGGATCTTGCTCTTGAGGCTTTGGAACATTTCATGTTCGAGATATGTTAATAATATGATAAATTTGTTCTGGAACTAATGCCATCGTCTTTTCTGATGAATTGGTATGCTCTGTGAACATTTTTCAAAAAATGCAAATATATAAACCATCATGTTTCCATTTCTCTCTTGGCAGTCATGACACTCAGAGCCAAATTTAATGTTCAGTAATATCAAATTTCATATTATTTTTATCCAAAAACCTCGCTTCCCACTTATGCTCTATATTTTTAGTCAACAATTTCATTGGTAACTTAATAATTTAAAGTTTTCATGAGTCAATTACAAGAATGTTAGAACATACAATGCTTCGTTTCCTGCTACATTTTTCTGCAAAGTTCCCCATTTTAGGTAAATTTGATTGAAGTACAACATATATACAAAAAGTGTACAGATCATAAGTATACATCTTAATATACACAAAAAGAGCATATCAATTCAATGCTACTCTCCTCAGGAAATAGCATTGCTATCCTAGCAGAAATTCCTTTCTGTCCTCCCTACTTTCCAAAAGAAACTCCTCAAAAGTTCTCCCTAATTCTTCTCACAGATAGGCTAGCATGTTTTTGAACTTTCTATAAATAGACTCATACAATATGTACTTTTTTTACTGTCTTATTTTATTTTACTTTTTTAAAGATTTTATTTATTTATTTGAGAGAGAGTGAGAGAGCGTGCGAGTGAGAAGCAGAAGGAGAAGCAGGCTCTCTGCCGAGCAGGGAGCCTGACGTGGGGCTCAATCCCAGGACCCCAGGATCATGACCTGAGCCGAAGGCAGACGCTCAACCGACTGAGCCACCCAGGCGCCCCTTAACTGTCTTATTTTAATCGAACTCTGTGTGTGAGATTCATCCGAGTGGTTGTGCACAGCAGCATTTCATTTATTTTCATTATTGTATAGAATTCCTTAAGTAGATATGCTACCGTTTTGTATTATTCTACTTTTGATGGACGTTTGTAACATTGCACAGTTTAGTGTTACTATGAATAGCAGTAACAGGAGCATTAACGGACATGCCTTTGGTAAATTGGATATAGCACAGGGGGTCTCTAGAAGTTATGTAAACTGTAAATTGGATATAGCAGAGGGGGTCTCTAGAAGTTATGCGAATTGCCATGGGATGGATACCCAGGAGTGCAATGCCAAGGTCAAAGAGCATGTCTAGGTTCAGCATTCATAGTTATTACCAAGCAGTTTTCCTAATTTACACTCCCAGCAGCAGGATGTATGTTCACCACAGTCTACCACATTCTGGCTGACCCTTGGTATTATGAGTCTATTTAATTTTGGTCATTCTTGTTGGTGTGCAGTGGGATCTCACTGGGTTATAACTGGTATTTTCCAGATGAAGCTGAAAAACTTTCATACACCTAGTGGCCATGTGGGTACTTTCTTTGGTGGAGTGCCTCTATGGACACTGTTGGGGTGCTCTGCCCAGAAGCCCTTGGTCCTGGTCTATGCATTTCTCCCCCAGCTTTTGGGCACAGTTGCTTCTAATGGTCGTACCTGAGACTGATTCTCTTCAGGGGAGCATCTTTGGGCTCCTGGAGTTTGCTTATTCAGTGCGCTGGTTTAGATTTTTCTTTAACATCTTTAGCAGATTTTAGAACCTAGGTTATGCTTGACTAATAAAAAGAGTTAGGAAGTGTTTCCACTTTTTCAAACTCTGGAAGATTTTGTGTAAGGTTGTTTCTAGTTTATGAAAAGGCATACTGAAAGAGTACTTTCTTTTCACCTTGAATTACAATTTTTCCTACTTCCACATACTACCAATGATCATAATTCTGAAATTGGGGTCTCTGTCTCAAAGGGGGTCTCTAGAAGTTATGCAAAGCCACAGTATGAACACATCATATGCTCCAGGACATCCATTTACATAAAGACATAAATTTACTTGTATTACTTATATTATTGAATAGGAAACAAAATTTGTGCACATTTTTAAGATAAAACTTGCTATCACTTCTGACTACATCTCTAGTCCTCTCTGGATTGTTGCCTACTCTCTCTTTTACATTAAGGGGACTTTGGGGTGGGACTTTGGGGTAGGAATTTGGAAGAACAATGAAATAATGTGTCTTTCATATTGACAGGAGGGTGTCATGATACAGCAGAAAAAAATGTGTCTTTTCTAATCAAAAGAGATGTGGGTTCAAATCTCAAGTCTGTCCCTTTCTGCCTCTATTACCTTAAGCCAATCCTTTATTTGTTTTAAGTTTCAATAACTGTAAATTGGATATAGCACAGGGTGATTATATTGCAATACAAATACAGTGACTAGATATAAAAGTTACTTCCTATTATTTTACTAAAGCTTTGCAAAAAACAGTGGACATCTACGTGTGGAGCCTGTGCCAAGGATGAAAATGCTACTTAGGGAAGGGAGACCAGAAGAAATAGAACTGGATCCTCTGGTTGGGATGGAAGTCACTGGGACAAGTGTAGGGATCTGGGTAAAAGCGAGTCGTGAACTCTGGGTTCAAGGCTTCTCATAGTTGCTGAGCACTCTCTTATACATGTATTGACCTGTCAGGCCTCAACTTTTGGTGTAGGCGAAGGAATGTTCCAGGGCACATTAATTCATATCGTCTTTGAACCTCAGCCAATGAATGAAGGACGTGTTCATTCACAGTAGGAAAACCAAGTCTTTATATCATGTTGCGATTTGTTTAGTATTTTCAAATATTCCATAACTGACAAGATCATCTGAATCTCTACTGGGTATGTGACTATACTGTGCTAGATACTGAGGGAAGGTCTTCTTCCCAGGGAAATCTACAGTCTCCTTAAGGAAACAAGATTATATTTGGAAACAAGATTATCCTGTAAGCAGGTGCTTAGTTAGTGAATGAACACGTCCTTCATTCATTGGCCAATAATTTATTCAAAGGAAATGTGCAGCCTTTATAATAGATCTATCTGGAATATTATTATTTTTTCTTTTTTTAAAAGATTTTATTTATTTATTTGAGAGAAAGATAATGGACACAAGCAGGGGAGGGGCAGAAGGAGAAGGAGAAGCAGACTCCCCGCCTAGCAGGGAGCCCGATTCGGGGCTAAATCCCAGGACTCCAGGAGCATGACCTGAGTCGAAGGCAGACGCTTAACCGACTGAGCCTCCCAGGTGCCCCTTATCATTTTTTCTTTATTGGTGTGAATGAACAGTGTCTCTCAAGTTTAGGAACTTGTCTGCATGTTGCCCTCTCTACCCCACCAAATACATTGATACCCTTGCAGGGAGCTTCTGCTTGTTGCAGATACACAAGAAGACCTTGTCACCAAATCTGGGCTAGAAGTAAGTCATCTGGTAGCTGTTGTAGTAGATTTTTTCTTTTATTTTTTTAATGAAAATATCCTGAGAAAGTTTCTGTTTTGATCCTTATGAACAAAGTGTTTGATCTGGTCTCTCATCATTAGCAGAAAGTAATTATTGTGAAACGTTCTTGCATCTCATTTAAGCAGGGCTGGCCAATGGGTAGGCCTGTTTCTTACGACAAAGTATTTCCTTTTCTGGCTGCCACAATTTCCAAAATTCTGAAAGTCCTTGGGGTAATGATGTGTGTTTTGAAAGGTTCCCTGTTCTACTTCAGTGAAGTTATCTGAATGAGGAAAATATCAATGTATTCACATCTTGTATATTAATTTATCAATTTGAGTTGATTTTGGAAACCAGGGGTTTAGTTTGCTTCAGGATTAGGACAATGATCCAATAAGTTTTATTTGGAGTTTCAGAATCAGGAAAGGCCAAAATCAAGGACCCTGGGATCTGGGCATTTTGAGACAGAAAGGAAAACATACCTAAAAGGTATATAAGCATAGAAGCTTAACCGTTCATCTCCTTAACCATTTTCCCTCAGGTTTAAAAATATCTTTAGTACCCACATTTATCTAAGAGTGTTTAAATCTAGAACTCAGAGGAGGAGGTCTGCACATTGCTGTAGCAGGAATCACCAGTGAAAACGTCCATAGGCAGCAGGCACAGGGCGTGAAAGTATGGATTGGATTTGGTGAGGCCAGTGGTGAACTGGAGACTATAGACCCAATAAAATATTTCTCCAAAGATGAAATTTGACTCGTGAACCAACCAGTTCCCACTGCCTGTTTTCAATAACTATTACTTCACTTGGATGGATACAGTTAGAATAGCAACAGATTTTTTTTTTTTCTTTTTCCTGAGCTGAAGGAAACTTCACCGGGTATCCTACTATTTAAAAGTCAGTATTCAAAAAATTGGAGGCTGGATTAGGAAGCAGTAAATGGCTTCTTTTGTTGGTTTACTGCTTAAGCCAACTTAAGGCACTTTTATTAAGATCCTTCCACAAAGCCAGATATCTCAAACATGGTTTTAATCAGACCACAAGATAAGAGAGTAAGACGCTGTAATAAAGAAGAGATAATATTGTTTTAAGAACCAGTGAGTTTGGAAGTATTAGGTGTACCTAGACTTTTTAAGAAGGCTACTTGACACTGTCTGATATTTCATGTTCCATGAGGCTGCATTTGAATCAGGTGTGGAAATACCTTTGCTTTGCTTTCTTGGAGGCATATCCAACCTTGTCAGTCTCTTTTTCTTTTTTTCCTTCAAGCAGTCTACAGCACATACATGGACATCTGAGCTATAAATGTTTAGTAGCATAATCCAAAGCCTAGCGGAGATTTTCAAAGGGAAAACTGTTTTACTGTAAATACTTTGCTCAGGGATTCTTCATGCATTTCCCCACTATGCCCCCAAACCGCAATCCATTTGTCCCCAGAACAGAGAGACAATGGCGTGAAATCTCTTTTAATTCCACTGCATTCTCCCTTTCTTTTTTTCTTTTTATCAAAGAGTAGTTTTTCCAAGATCTTATTTTAATGTCACTGCTAAATCAGTTGCAGTGGAAGTTTGCATGGGCATTGCAGTGGTTAATATTGCCAATAAAGAGCCACTTAAGGATGTTTTTGAAAGAGTAATCATTGTGTTTCCCTTGTGTTTATTTGTTGTTTCTGATGTTTCAAGTTCTTATGTATAAATATGGAAGACTTCACCACAATATTTTTATTGATGTGGTAACATCATACTTTAGTAAGTAAAGCTACAAGCGTGAACTGTGTTGTTGAATTAAACCACCAGTTTAAGAGCATCATGAACTAGGAGTCAATGCAAAATGCCTGGATTGAATTTTTGACCTTGTGTTTTAATTTTCCTATATATGAATTTCCCCCTCCAAGTTTCACTTTTGGTTCCAACCATTAGTAAATTCCAAGTGTTTCTTCAAAACTGAAGACATCCGAACAACAAATAATCTGATTTTTTTTTCCTACCAAGCTGGGAAGATGGAACTTTTTTGTGTATTTGTGGTGCTATTTTATATGGAAGGCTGTGGTACCAGTTGGTGCAGTAATTTTCCATGAAATCTCATGGCTCTGCCAAATATGAAAGTGTGGTGGCATTAAATATCTTTAGATCCTAAGTTAACTTAGTATTGAGACTTAGAATTCTGGCACTTCAAAACCCCAGATGGGCTACAGAGTCTCAAAAAGTTTAACATTTTCTGACCTTCTGTGGTTGAAAGAGAATTGGACTGGAAGCCAAAATACGTGGGTTCTAGTCTTGGCTCTGTTACTAACCAGCTGTGTAATTTTGGACAAGTTAATTTTCTTCCGTGATCCAGGCTCTATCCCATTATAAAATGAAGCAGTTAGGTTAAATGATTTCATAGGTCCCTACCCATCTAACACTATGTTATGCAGGTGATCTCTGGGGTCAAAGAGTAGATATATCACTTGCTAGCCAAATCTGCGAGGGTAAATGAATTTCTCTGTTCCTCAGTTTTATTAATGGTATAAGATAAGGAGTAAATGAGCTGTATATACAGCTTACTACATAGTGTTCAATAAAGGGTAGATATTATTATTGTGGGTCTGGGTCTAGCAAATTGAACACTGAATTTGAATCAAATCGCTTGTGTTTGAGGCCTGCATTCTCCATTGAGCATATGACCTTATCAGAAGTCACTTAAGTTTTAGAGAAATAACTATACTCTTCCAACCTCTTCCACTTAAAATTAAGATAAATTAATAGCAAACCAAAAGAAATCTGAATCTTTAAGAATCCCTGTGCTATATAAAGAAATAGTGATAGCACTATCTTTATGTTTTTAAACACATTTCTTTGTCAGTGTTTTAGCATAGTGGAATCATGTTTCATTGCAGAGAGGCTTTGTGGGGGTAGTTGGAAGCACAAATTGATCTGTAGATCTTGAAAGTTTTATACTAAATGCAGTGGCACATCTAACTTCAAACTAAAATTAGCTCTGTCTTTATTAAAAACCAGAAATCTATGAAGTTTTTTCTAATGAAACAACCCAAGCATGCACTTAATGTAAATGTTATAGACATTACCTAGAACTCTCAGGAAGTGGTCTTGGGTGCTCAGTTTCTACTTCAATGGTAATGGTTTAGGTGAATTTCTGTTGAATGTACAGAGTAAATAGCCAAGGGTTTACTGAAAACATCTAGTTATGTCATCACGTAAATACAAACAATATGGAAAATTTTATACTGTAAAATTATAGTCCCCTACTCTGTCCTCTGGTCTCAGTTCCACGCCCCTGAAGCAATTACCTCCTACCATTTCTCTACTTAGTTCATCTGGTGGTTGCCTCTGTAACTCTATTAACCATGCTGCCAAAACTACTGCTCAATATACTAACGTTAGAAATTATTTTTAGATGTCCTTTCTATTATGTGAAATGTAAATGTTCTCATTTACCCATCTCTGGCTCCAACTTATTGCTAAATGTATATTTTACGATTCTCCGTTCCTTCACTTCAACTTCTATCCACATCATTTAAATATTTATTTCTGATTACATCAATCATACAGAATACTTTGATCTTCACCCTGGAACGTGAGGGCATAGTTCCTTTGCCTATTCTCAACACTTTTACCTAGAAACTTACAATGACCTACTCACAGTCAAGCTTGATGACTCCTGCAATTTGTCTCTTGATTGACCTTAAACCTTTAAAAAGGAAAAGGGTGCTTATATCAAAATGCAAAGTAAAAATTGTTCACTATATACCCAAGTCATTTACAAGGATTGCATATCTTTTTCTACAGTTCCAGTGTCACAACCTCTGTGACTCACAAAATATACTGGTCTTGGTATCAATTTCAAGTTTTTTTGGGGGGAGGGTATATATTTCACCAATCACCCACTCATGCTGCTGTGTTACAGTTTTCTTTTTATTCGGACCATGCCTTTCTTGTAGAGTTATATTTCTTTTCCTGGAGTTCTGATTGCTTTATTTTAGTCCTTTTCAGTCTTTGCACTTGTAGGATTTTTCAAAGTATTTGGGATGAATATTAAAAGACTGCTATTCTCTTGGTCAGAGGCATGGTGACTATCTTTCACATCATTATGTTTCTATGGCAGTATGATGAACTGGCATCTTAATGCTCTGTTAACTAGATGGCTGAGTAAGGCCAGGGGGCCAGGACCAAAAATAGGAAACAAGAGCAGTACTTGAATCTTGGGCTCCCTTTGCATCTTGTTGCCAAGACAACTGAATACTGCCTTACTTGCTATGGCATCACCAACTCTGAGCCACTTACTTCTGAGAGGTCAGAGGTGAAAATAAATCCCAGGAGATGTCATTGTGAAAACTTTGGTGCTAAAGCTATGAGGACAATAACAAGATGCTTAGAAGGCTTGTTGTTAGTTCATAATATAGGCATAATGGTATTTTTGTCTCTTAGGAATTCTGAACTCTAAGTACCTTGGCCACAACTGTGGGCACATATTTATCTCTGATCTCTGAGTTCTTTGGTTCATCTTGAATCTTTCTAGAATGCCTAATCAAATGATCTCTGAGAAGAATGTGGTGATGGATTAGATGAAGATCACAGCTGGCTGAGGCATAATTGCCACCTGAATGCAAGGGACATTTAAACCTATTAAAGTTGCCAGGTGGTATGTGGTTCAGACTGATATGTAGTGGTAGTAGGTGGGTGGGTTGTGAATGGGCTTCAGTATATTCTAAAACTTTACACCTGAGTCAGGATCTTATTCAAATGACCACAGATTAAAAGATTTCATAGGGTTTTTTTTGCTCAAATACTCCCAGTTTTTTCAATGGAGGTGTGAACAGGTGAGTTCAGACACTCCTATGCACTTTCTGAGGGAGAGTTCTTGTCTGACAGTGTCTTTTCCACCGGATGGGAGGCTTTGGAGGGAACATACATGGAGTAGTGTGAGAGAAAGGCAAAGCACACCTAACAGTCAAATGCACTGAACTACAAGGCTAACATTGTAAGCATGACTGATATCAGAGCCAGATCATGTTAACATCCAATCCCTGCACATAATCCCCTTTGCCAGACTTTTAAGTATAGGATATTAAACAGTTTCAATGGAATTCTATCAAGCTAAGAGAGAAGATCAATAACTACTCAAGTCCCTGGAAGTAAAATGACTCTCAATCTATGCAGATTATGCGGATTACTAGAAGGAAATGTAAACATGGGTCCTGATCTCACCTAGATCAGGATAGAAAGTTTTCAAGTTGGACTTTGCAATGGCCATGACCTTGTTATTGTCAATTCCACTGTCCACCCACACATGGCTCAATTCCATGTAAAAATGTGTCCTACTTAAAAAAAAAAAAAAAAAGTTAAATGGAATGAAGTTAGGCAGTCAAATGCCCTAAAGTCTGTTAGCATAGAAGCAATAGGACAGACTAGAATTTTCATATGAAGGTGAAATAAATTAACAATGTTTTCTGGGCAATAGGTAATATTATTCATTCTGATTTAGCCTAGAGGATTCAGAAATTCTTTTTTTTTTTTTTTTTTTTTGCATATTTGAAGCACTTCCTTGTGGAAAAGGGACTTGATTTATTATATGTAGCTTTAGGGAGCAAAAGTCAGACCAATGGGTAGCTGTTAGAAATCTCAGAGGCAAACTGTTGTCCCATTTTTAGCAAATGTACAAGATCAAGGACAGCTTTGTATGCAATAATTTACTTTCTGGTTTTACCTTATTTTCTCTTTCATTTTCTCTAATTTTTTTCACTTGTTTAATTTTTCATCTTTCATTATTTTCTCCTATTTAATTGTGTACATTTTCTTAAGTAATGAGAGATCATGAAATAAACAAACACATAAATAGCCAGTGAATGAAACCTGCAGCATAGCAGATTTTCTCTCAGTATTAGGGGAAAGAAAAACACAACAGAGCATAGTAGTTGTGTGGCAGATGCTGTTAGTTGCCACACAATATACCCATTACCACAATGAGACAGGTACTGGGATTATACCCTTTGGGATTATTCAAAGATTTAGCAATCTCTTTTATGCTGATGCGAAGTTTTAAAGAATGTCCTATTCTCTAGAAATTCTTGGTATAATGAGAAGGAAGAAAAATCTTTTGGAGTATAAAAAGAAAGGAAAAAAAGATATACCATCAAGATTCCTTCTTGGACATATCATTACTAATTTGTGTCGCTTCTGCTAAAAATGAAAGGATAAGACTGACTTTTTCAGTTGCTTCTAAACTGCCTGGATAACAATCACAAATGATTATGCTTAGAATTTTGAAGACAGCTGTTTTATAGAGAACGTGTTTTGCATCAGCTCATTTCTGTTGCAGGCAGAAAATTGAGGCAGAAAAATTTGAAGGACTTGACCACAGTGATAGCCAGTCTGTAACCAAGACGGGAAATAGATTTTCAGCTTCCTGTCATTCGGGGTAATTTGCCATTCACCAGACACGTACTAAGGTGTGGCCAAGTTCTAGCTGGATGCATATCTAAAGTGATAATTTTGATCAGCATTTTATAAAACAAGGCAAATTCAAGTACTGTCTACAATCGCTACTAATGGAAGATATGTAATCTCATTTCAAACTGGCATTCAGTGGACACACAGTCCACAAATAGCCACAAGATTTGGTTTAAAAATAAATCAAGTCCAAGCCCTACCGTTGATTTAATCTCTTTATAATCCTGACATAATTATAATATTTTTCTGATACTCCTTTTGCAGATACAGAACTTTTGCAGGTATAGAACTATCTGTCATCCCATCAGGTTTTCCTTTTTCTCCATTAGTTTTGAGTTAATAACCAGTATAAGAAGCTCATGGCCCCAATTTATTGAGAGAAAATTCAGTAGAAAAGCAGCTGCTGCTATCTGAGGGAGGGATGCGCTGCACAGGACAGAGACCAACCATGGGTATGGGTACTTGCATCCATGTGGCTTGGAGAGGAATCAGGGGGATGCTGTAGGAGAATCTGGGTCAAGATATAAAGGATCAAGCAACGGAGGGGTGCCTGGCTGGCTCAGTCAGTAAAGAATGCTACTCTTGATCTCAGAGTTGTGAGTTCAAGTCCCATGTTGGGTGTAGAGCTTACTTAAATAAAATAAAATAAAATAAAATAAAGGATCAAGCAATAGAAAAGAAAAAAAAAGGAAGAATGGAGAGAATGAAGTTTGAGAGAGTTTAAACAATTGGATATAAAGAAAATTTTTTTGAAAATTTGAATATTCCATCACTTCCCCCAAATAGAATTATAAGAATTTAATTACAATTTAAAATGCATTTATATTATCATTTTATAGTTAGAAAATAGGTAGTGCTTAAGAATAATGAGACAAATTTTTAAACTATCCGCTTTCCTCAAAATTTCATATGTTGTGAGGAACAACCTCTCAACACAAATTATGACTACTCAATTTTTTATTTAGTTTTAGTTTTCTTTTTCAGTTTTTCAGTTTTGTTTAGTTTTATTCTTTTAAGAGCTGTTTTAAGTTTACAATAAAATTGAGAGGCAGGTGCAGATATTTCCCACCTCCTATCTTCCCTCAAACATGTATCACCTCTTCCATTATCATCATCCCCCACCAGAATGGTACATTTTTACCAAGGATGAACCTACCCTGACACATCATAATCACCTAAAGTCTGTTGCTAACCTTAAGGTTCACTCTTAGTGTGTAGATTCTATGGATTTGGACAAATGTGTAATGACATATAATCCATCATTATAGTCTCGGAATATTTTCACTGCCTGAGAAATTCTCTGCCTTGCCTATTTATCTCTCCTCCCACTTCTATCCTTGGCAGCCACTGATCTTTTTACTGTTCCCATAGTTTTGCTTTTTCCAGAATGTCGTATGGTTGGAAGCATGCAGTATGTAGCCTTTTAAGATTGGCTTCTTTCACTTGGTGCATTTAAGGGTCCTCCACATCTTTTCATGGCTTGATAGTTCATTTCTTTTTAGAGCTGAATAGTAATGCATTGTTTGAATATACCACTGTTTATCCATTCACCCACTGAAGGGCATCTTGGTTGCTTCCAAGTTTTGGTAGCTAAGAATAAAGCTCTATAAATATCTATGTGCAGGTTTTTTTGTGAACATAAGTTTTCAACTCCTTTGGGTAAATACCGAGGAGCACGATTGATGGATCATATGGTAAAATTATGTTTAGTTGTATAAAAAAACCACTAAACTGTCTTCCAGAGTGGCTGTATTATTTTGTTCCTACCAGCAATGAATAAGAGTTTCTATTTCTATTGCTCCACATCCTTGACAGCATTTGGTGTTGTCAGTGTTCTGGATTTTGGCCATTCTAGTAAGTATATAGTGGTATCTTATTGTTATTTTAATTTGTATTTCCCTGATTACATATTTTCATGGGAGCATCTTCTTATATATATTTTTTGTCATCCTTATATGTTCTTGGTGATGTGTCTGTTAAGATCTTTGGCCTATTTTTTAATCGGGTTGTTTGTTTTCTTATTGTTGAGTTTTAAGAGTTCTTTGTGTATTTTGGGTAACAGTCCTTTATTAAATGTGTCTTTTGCAAATATTTTCTCCCAGTCTGTGGCTTGTCTTCTCATTCTCTTGATATTGCCTTTTACAGGGCAGAGGTTTTTAATTTAATGAAGTCCAATTTATCATTTCTTTCGTAGATCATGTGTTTAGTGTTATACCTAAAAAGTCATCACCACACAAAAGGTCAGCTATATTTTCTCTTATATTATCTTCTAGGAGTTTAATAATTTTGCATTTTAAATCTAGGTCTGTGATACATTTTAAGTTAATTTTTTTGTAAAGGGTATAAGGTCTATGTTTACATTCATCTATTTGCTCAGTTATCCTCCTGCTGAAGAGACTCTCTTTGCTCCATTGTATTGCCTTTTCTCCTTTGTCAAAGATCAGTTGACTGTATTTATGTGTGTCTATTTCTGGATTCACTATTCTGTTCCACTGATCAACTCATCTATTATGTTTTCTAATACCTCACTATCTTGATTATTGGGGCTTTATTGTAAGCCTTGAAGTTGAGTAGTGTCAGTCCCCCAACTTTGTTCTCCTTCCATATTGTTTTGGCTATTCTGGATCTTTTGCTTCTCCTTATAAACTTCAGAAGCAGTTTGTTTATATCCATAAAATAACCTGCTGGGATTTTGAGTCAGTCTATATTGAGTCTATAGATCAAATTGGAAAGAACTGACATCTTGACAATATTGAGTCTTCAATGTCCATGAACATGGAATGTTTCTCTATTTATTTGTTCTTTGATTTCTTTCATCAGAGTTTCATGGTTTTCCTCATACAGATCTTGTATTTATTTTGTTATATTTATACCTAAGTATTTCATTTTGGGGGGTGCTAACATAAATGGTATTGTGTTTTTAATTTTAATTCCACTTGTTCATTGTTGGGATATAGGAAAACCACTGATTTGTACACTAACTTTGTATCCTAAAACCTTGCTATAATCACTTATTAGTTCCAGGAGTTTTTTGGTCAATTCTTTTGAACTTTCTACATAGACAATCTTGTCATATATGAACAAAGATAGTTTTATGTTCCATCCCAATCTGTATACTTTTTTTTTCTTGCCTTAATGTATTAGCAAGAATTTCCAGCACAATGTTGCAAAGGAGTGGTAAGAGGAGACATCCTTGCCTTGTTCCTGATCTTGGTGAGAAAGCTTTGAGTTTCTTACCATTACATATCATGTTAGCTGCAAGGTTTTTGTAGATAGTCTATATCATGTTGAGAAAGTTCTCTATTCATAGTTTACTGAGAGTTTTTATCATGAATGCTTACTAGATTTCGTCAAGTAGTTTTTCTGTATTTATTTATATCATCGTGTGACCTTTCTTTCTTTCTTTCTTTCTTTTGGTCTATTGATGTAATGGGTTACATTGTTTTTTTTCAAAAGTTTAATCAGCCTTGCATACCTGAGATAAATCCTACTTGGCTGTGATGTATTATTAGATTTGATTTGCTAATATTTTGTTGAGGATTTTTTCCATGTATATTCATGAAAGATATTGGTTGGTAGTTTTTTTCTATTCTCGTTTACTATTTCATAGTAAACTATGACTAGAGGAGAACTTCCTCAACTTGATATAGACTATCTTTGTCTGGTGTTGGTATTAGGGCAAGGCTAGCATCATAGAAAGAGTTAGGCTTCCATCCTCTGAAAAAGATTGTAGAAAGTTGGTGTAATTTCTTTCTTAAAGGTACACAGTTTTTAAAAATGTATTAACCCCCCCATACTTATTTGATCATGAAAATCATCAGAAGCATGTGTTAAAAATTTAGTTTTCCAAAATGTACTCTATCTACTGAGTCAGATTCTCCAGGGAAGTTACTTGGTAATCTGCAATTTTTTATTTAAAAAAAATCTGATATTAAAGATGATTTTTCAGATCTGACAAATTTGGAAAACAATGCATTAGGGAATGTTACTTAAGAGCCAAAGTCATGGGCATAAGTTCTGTCTATGGAGGGAAATTACTTTGAGTGGATGCCTTGGCCCAATGTGACCCTCTCACTTCACTGGTCTCCCAGCATAAACTACTGGTCATAATAGATTTATCCCCAAATTCATAGAACATTAATGAAAACCAAATCTGTTCCAAAATACACCTTCTATTGGTTCTCATTGTTTTCAGAAGAATTGCATTAAAATGACTATCATTGTTACTACAGTCACTCTTTATAGTCCCTCTTTAGCTAGAAAAAGAAAGTTAAATTAACTTTACAAGCCTCATGAAAGACTTTATTTTAAGCCTCCACACATGGCTAATTAACAGCATATGTTGTATGGAGTCCAGTGACTGCAGCCACAATAGATAATTTATATAAGAATGAAAAGGAGAGTCACTTTGAGGCCAATTTCATTTCAATACTCCTCTGCTAAGAACAGAGGAGTAACTGAGGCTATCAACTGTGAGTACCTTCATTTGTTTTTGTATCTTTTTCCATATTATAGCAAAAAGACTCTACCACCTGCAAAATCTCAACTTTTCTCTTTTTTTTAAACTAGGAATATGAGTGTTATAAATGATATTGCTGCTGTCATGAAAATAGTATGGGGTCTATAAAGTAAAAACTACACCTTACTCAAATTCTTCCTTGTGCTTTCATTTGCTGTGTGATTTGGGGCTCTTTATTTAATTTATCAAAATGCCAGTCTACTCGTGAATATAATTGTGGTACTAAAATCTCCCTATATGGGGAATAAATAAGATAAACCTCGTGCTGTGGATTGGATTGTTCCCCAGTCTTTATTCTCTTCTACCATGTGGTCTTGCAATGTATAGGGGTAAGTGACATATACTTCCTATCCCTTGATCTGGGCTTCATCATGTGGATCATTTTGGTGGATGGAATAAGGGCAGATGTGGCAGTGTGCCAGTGTCAGGCTAAGGCTTTAAGAGATCTTAGAGTTTACTTTTTCACTCCTGTGACCTGTCATAAAAAGAACATGCCTTGGGAAGGTATTGTCCCTCAGCCTAGGATGATCCAGAATGAATATATATGGGGAAGTCTTAAAAAATCCAAATTATCTTGAATCAGGGATGGCCCAGCCAACTTGCACATGCATTGGTAAGAAAAGTAAATACTCGTTAAGTCACTGAGTTTGGGGTAGTTTGATATGCAAGGTTATTGTAGTAGCAAAAGCTAATTTGTTATGTAATACTTCTGATGTAGTAGGCTCACAAAAGCATTAGATCTTCCCTTAAATATTTCATTTAGTATTGTTTGAATTTAAAATATAAAAATATATAGGGAAGGTCTAAGTAGATATAATCAATAAATGTGTATCTAGTATTATAGGAATGCTGGTGGACAATACATGAAAGTACATATGAATGCACAGGTATTAGGAGCATGGAGAAAGTGGGTGGATTATTGGGGCTTTAAAAGGAGAATTTGGCATAGAATTGATAAGGGGACTATAGAGACAAATAAAAAAAGACAAAAGACAAATAAAATTTAAAGGAGGTAAAAGAAGCAATTCTTTGAAGACTAAAAAATAAAATTCAGTTTGGAAAATGGTCCATCCAGATTTACTTACTTTGCTAAGGTCCCATGGCAGCATAAAGAATTTAAAGACAGAAGTTTATAAGCTCCCTGGGAAGGTAAGACCCACAGCCACATAAGCTAACACAGTAATGGTGTAGCACCTAATAAACACAGTAGCAAATGAGAAACTATGTCCGCAGTACCCAGCCAGTGTCAAGCACAGAGTAAATGTTCAGTACATTGTGGTTGCTTTTCTACTGGCTTGACCCAGAAATGTTGATGGTTTCTCGCCAGTCAGGGACAAAGTTCTTTTTCCCAACTGACTGTGGTTCATTAAAGGTAGGGCCAATATCTTCCTAATCTCTGTGTCCTCAACACTCCATTTAAGAGACAAGCATGCATAGAAAGCACCCCTTTTCTTCAGAATAGAAGCTGAAAGGAAAGAGGTAAAAGTCTCTAAAATACCTCCAGAATTAATCAGTGGCAGTATTTACTGTGTAAGAAAGAAAATTCACTCTCTTAAATTCAGTCTCACTAAAGGTGATTTATGCTTTCCTATAGCTTTGTTTTTGACACCTGCAACCAACCTGCTGGAAATTTCTGGTTCCTGATACTGTGCTCCACCTTCTTGTCAAATTAAAAGAAAAAAATCCATTCGTTATGGGGAAAAGTCTTTAAGTAAACACAAGATTTATTTGCTTGACTGATATACTTATTTTACCTTGACATAAAAGGAATCAATGAGTCTAGTATTCTTCAGTCTTATGCACTTCTAAAATAGAAGACAAAGACCTCAGGCTTTGCCTTATATAGGTCCTATAAGATACCTGACAGAACATTGATCATGATTTGCACAATACACTTCACTAAGACCTTTAGAGGAAGATCATGTGAGGAAGAATAAGGCACCATCCCTCCTCTCAAAGAGATTACAGTCTAGGAAGAGGGATTGGAAAGATACACAAAGACCAAAACACTGGAAATTGAGGTAAAGACTATAAATGGCTTGCCAGGAGAGACCACATTTTACATTCAAAGAAGGTCCCAGAGAAACCATGTACCTGCAGTCCAATAAAGCCAAAGAAATAAAGGCATTTACCTAAAATTAGTGCTTAGCTTATCACTCAGAAACTTGGCCAGAGTGAAGTGTGAAAATTCAATCTTGAATACGTACTTTCTTAATGGGGGTTCGGAGAGTCTGCACAGTAAATACAGAAGAGCATTCTCTGCATGCTTTAGCAGCCAATGGATATTAACCTGACGTGTTAATGAGTTCTTCAGAAGTGCATATCTGCAGTACCAGAGTTTAAAAGGCAACCATCTCAACTGCCTCTCTCCTGGAGCAGAGTGCCAGGAATCTGGAGGGCTTGTATTTGATCAGGTGGTGGGAGAAGAGTACAAGGGTTTCTGGAACTGTGGGTCTGTCAGCCTGGAGGCTGCTTGTTTGTAAGGAACGAGCACTGCCTGCATCTACGCTGTGAGTAGATGGAAATGAAGATGGCTTATTGTTAAATACATTAAACACTTTCCCTGACTCCCTTTCAAATATCATTCATCTTCCTAAATTCAAATTGCTTATCTTTATCTTCTTACTTTAGGATTTCTCACATTGGAGAATGACAAATAAAACCATATTTGAAGAACTATACCTATCATAGGCAAATAGATATTAAGCTTAGGACAGAACAGATTTGTTATATATGTCAAAACTCATTTATTTTTCATATCCACAAAGAACAGAATAAGGAAATAGGAATATAAGAGATTAAGGCAAAAAAAAATTTCATAACCACATACAAGGCTGTGACTTTTGTTCACTAAATTTAGTCTTCCAGCAGTTCCTTTCTGCATTGGTCTGACTTTGGTATAGAGGTGGCCTTAATGATAGTTACTGGTTTCTTTAGAAACTAAAACAAAAAGACCAATCTCCCTCCAACTGCATTTAAACAACGTATGCTGACCCCAGCTAATAGAGGTTCACCAGATTTTACAAACCAGCTGTTAATCATAATTTCATTACTTAAAAAGAAATTACATAGAGTTAAAATTAAATAAATTATACCAAAAACAGAGGTAATAAATTCTCAGGCCACATTACTTTCTAATTATTTTACTGACATCTAAGGTCATCTACACCTTTGAGTGTGGAGATGCTATCTGACCATGTGCTACTGCATTCATCTTTCCGACCCTGAATTAATGATGTCACGTTGGTACCTGGAGGCCAGGTGCAGTGAGAGTGTTTATCCCATAGAAATCAGCAAACACTATGATAAAGGTTTGATTTATTGTTCTGTTAATTGTAAAGGTTTGATTTATTGTTCTGTTAATTGTCTAGACTTGAGAAAGGGAGGAAGAAAATGTTAATAATGAAGACTAAAGTTAAAAGTATGTCATGTCTGGTGCTGAGGCTGAAAGAGGTTTCAATTTAATGGTAGGCATTTGTACAAAAGTGAGAATTGGCTTAATCACACATCACATATCACGTCTAATGACAATAAGGTTATTGAGAAAACAATTCCCGGATCGGGATACAATTCCATTTGTCCAATCATGGTTGAATTGCACTATAAGTTGGCTATGGATAAAAATTGGTGAAGATCGATGAAAGCATTCTGTGAGAACCAATTGGCTACATGGCATTTGTAATAATAGTATTTCATATGTTCTTATTTTTTGTAAATTGTGCACTACACATCTTTTATATCATTAAAACGCAGAGTAAAATTATGCGTGCATGTATGTGCACACATTTCTACTTCCTGAGAGCTGCTCGTTAAACATTTTCCAGCACACCAACTGCAAAAGATTACATGAAAGAAAAATAAAATCTCCTCCCACTCAAAATTTTGTATATTTGAATAAAAATACTTCTTAACCAAGTCATTATTAAGCTGGGGCATTCTTTGGCTTTTTTGATATTGGGAAAAATAAGGCATAAGGGAAGGGGGAAAAGAATCAGCAGATTAGAAACAGTATTTAAAAAACACTGAACCAGTGACCCCTCAAGGTCGTGTTTGGTTCTTAACTAAGTGACACTGGCGTTCATGTGTGAGTGGATTATAAAGTAGATTCAATACAAGTTTTTCTTTTTTCCCCCCAAGTACTTACTGTCCTTCTCATGAAACATGGCTTTATTTTAAAGGTTTTGAATTTTGAAATCCCCCCCCGGAGTTTGAGTCAAAGCTTTTAGGCTTAGGATGGGATTTAGAAGGATAAAGGGTCTCCCTTTCATCCACTGGAAGGATGTGGGGAAATCTGACATTTGTGTTTCAGGGAAAAATACAATTTTCGCCAAAGCCAAAACACGGTGTTAAGCCATAGACTAATTCTTTTAGGCAAGGCAATCAATATAGAACTAAAGTAACAATGTTACTTCTTTATTAATTATTGATAAGAGTAAGGTCTAATATCTGGTCTATATCTGACATTGAACAAGAACGCTGACTGACCAGTCAACATAAACATGTCTATTAAATTCGGGAGGCTATTCCTGATAATAATGGTATTTGGGTGCTAGGGCAACGAGAGCAAAACTTATTTTTGCATTGATTTAATCCACTGTATCGATGATCCATTGCTAGATAATAAATTTTCTCAGAATGTAGTGGCTTAGAACAATGTTTTATTATGCCTCACAAGTCTGTGGCCTGCTACTGTTGTCTGGCATCTCTCATGCTTTTCGTTCATTCGAGGGGTCAGCGGGGCTAGAGTTGGAGGGCCTACTATATCTTCATCTGTGTCTGAGATGCTGAAGTCTGGGGCCATTCTGTTGCAGAATCTTTCATTATTTTGTAGTCCAGCCTGAGCTGATTTTCATACTGCTGTGTTTGGTCTCAGGACTTAAGGTGGAAGCTTCCAGGCTGTTTCTGGCATAGGCTTGGAATCAGCAGGGCATGACTTCTGCCACATATTAGTGGTCGAAAAGCCATAAATCCAGTATAGCTACAAGGGAAGAGGAAAGAGGAGCCTCGTCTTGATGGGAGGAGGTACAAGGTTGTACAGCAAAGGTTCAGAGAAAAGATTACGGTCACTCTCTGTACGCAGTCAACCTCAGTCACATCCCCTGGAAAATATTATTTTATGTGTGAATTTCCATTCTTAGTTGTATCTTTTTTTTTTTTTTAAGATTTTATTTTATTTATTTGACAGAGAGAGAGAGAGACAGCAAGAGAGGGAACACAAGCAGGGGGAGTGGGAGAGGGAGAAGCAGGCTTCCCGCCGAGCAGGGATCCCGACGCGGGGCTCGATCCCAGGACACTGGGATCATGACCTGAGCCGAAGGCAGACGCTTAACGACTGAGCCACCCAGGCGCCCCTCATTCTTAGTTATATCTTAATGATTAAAGCAGCCATCCTACAAATGTTGCCTGAGAGTACATTAAATAATATAATTTTCCATCATAAAAATATAAGGCAAATTAAGGATGAATTGTTCTGGCTAGTAGACAAAATGAAGACCCAGTGGTCACCATGATAATGCGTAAAATGCACATCTGCATTTATTTCGAGTCTCTGGCACTGCTGATCTTGTAAGGCTGGCTCTCGGTGAGTCTGTGGCTGAGTGTTCAACAGACTAGAATGTCTTTTCTGCCCAAACCAGTTAGATGTTTCTACATTTGGAATGTGCCTACCATTACTTCCTTTTCTAAAAGCCAAATTCTCTGACCTTCTAAATAAGAGGAAAGTAAAATGCAGTGTCATTGCATTGGCTTTTGCACATATTTTGAATATTTTCTCAAGAAAATAAAAAAAGCAAAAGAGAAGTTTGGAGGTGGGTGGAGTTTTGAGGCATGTGGTTGTGGTTAGAGTTGGCATGGACGTAATAGTCTCCCCCCCGCCCCCAATCACAGTAATAAATTCCTTTTCCTGATACTCCTTAAATCCTGAGTCCTGGATCACCACTCCTATAGTCCATGAAGACCAAGATCACTGAGGCAGAGGCTGTGTGGTTGTTAGAAGGGAGAGGGAAGAGAACTGGCTTCTTTTCTGGGAAAAGAGGGAGAGAGGGGTAGAACTGGAAAAGTCAGAATCGGATTTGGCCGTTGTGTCTTCTTAACTCTAAACTGAGGTGGGAAGGACATTTTAAACACGGAAGTTTTGATGCTGCGGTTCGGGTGATTGCATGCAGGAGGATGTTGTTTCAGGACTCCAGAACATAGGTATTTGGACCAGGCAGACCTGCCTTGTAGGACAGGTTCTACCAGCTGTGGGTATGGGGCAAGTTATTTATGTTTTTTTGGTCTAGAGATAATAAATAAAAATAATATTTACCTCAAAGGGTTACTTGAGGTTGAAGTGAGATACTGTTAGCAATTTGTAGAGCAACTTGCTCCATTGAGCTCTAAAGAGCTGGAAGCTACAGTTATTATTAACTGTAATTAGATATTAAAATTTAAAAATAATTTTTTTAGAAATAAAAAGGCCAAACATAGCCCCAAATGAAACTATTAAAATTGACTTATGAGGTATTAGAGAGCATTATATTTATGTATGTTTTTCAAATTTGTATTCATTTTGAGTATAAATGTATAATGTTTCAATTTGTATTACTTAGTAGAATTAGGGTAACAAAAAGGAAAATATATAATTATTGTACCTACTTCAAATTCTGAATATCTCAATTAACTACCTTGAAATGCAATTTTTGTATTGGAGAGTCCTCTGCTATAAAGGGCATGCACAGGGTGGGGTGAGAGTACACACAGCTTTTCATTTGATTTTAGATGCCATTCATTTCTTAGCAAGAGATTTGTTCACTTCCTGTTCTCTTATTTGAAATACTCTTTCAGCTCTTCTTTAATTGTCTCCTGCAGGATCCTCTTGCTGGTGCTTTTTCTTAAAGCGTAAAGAGTTTTTTTCTATAATCCTCCCACCTCAACTCACTAAATGTTAGCTTGGTAGCACGGGAACTTTCTAAGTGCTAATAAAATTCGTGAATTTTCTTCTATTGTGGCCCTATAACTTTCACAAAGTACATTTCTGACCAGAAAGTTTCTCTCTCCAAGATCTCTTTTATTCATATTTGTATTTCCTGGTCACTTTACCCCTTGTAAAATGACATCACCACAACAGAATGAAATCACAGCCTCTTAGAAGGTTTCTTTTTCAGAGGTGGTTTACAAAAAATAGTAGAAGTAGGTTTGGGCCTGAAGTGGGGTTTTGAGTCAATCTGGTTGTTTCGTCTGAAGTTATGGACCAGTTCCTTACTCCTACTCCCAATCTGGGCATCTATTTACATGAGTCAAAATGCATGCAGGAGAGGAATCTGCTAGGAGGAAATGTAGGGTTAATGTTCCTTGGGGAGAAATAGTGAGGTGAGGAAGGCAATGTGGTGCCTGGCCAAGGAAGGTCAGCTGCTTCTTGTTTAGAAGTGTCTACAGCAGAAGTCGAGACCATATTATCATATGGTGGTCCAAAGGTCCACACAGAGTTGAGGACGTTGGTATTCCTCTCAGTTCTGTGCTGAAATATGTGTGATTGTTTTAGCCATGTAGCGCTACATAACAAACCACCCCAAAATAGTGGCTTAAAGCAATGACGGCACTTCTCTTGCTCACTTTTTTTGGCAATTTGGGCAGAGTTTGGCAGGAATACTCGTTGATGCTCAACTACCTGTCAGGTGGAGCGTCTCCAAAGCTGGGAGTTGGAATGGCCTAAAGGTCTCTCTTTTCACACATCTAGCAATTGTGCAGGTTGTAGGCTGGCAGCTTGGCTAGCACTGCTGGTGGAAACACATGGCTTCTCCATGTGGCTTGTACTTCCTCACAACATGGTGGCTGGCTTCCAAGTGCCCAGATCCTGAAGAGTCAAGAGCCAGGAGAAAGTTATGTCCTTTCCATGATCTAGTCTTTGAAGTCACATGCCATCACTTCTGCCTTACTCTATTGTTCGAAACATCCATAAGCCACCCAGGTTCAAGGAGAGGGAAAAGAGAATCTACTTCTTGATGGGGGAGTGGCAAAATCATGGAAGAGCACGTGGGACCAGAAGTTATGCTGTGACCAGTTTTGGAAAATGCAGTCTTTCTTCAAGACTCATGGGGTTGCAGGAGCTCGCTAGGGTTAAACAGTTTTCGAAGTGCTGAGGAGACCTTAGGCACGTAGGTTTCTCCTGAAGCATCCAGACACCGGTCCTGTGGTGAAGTGTGCTCTTCTCCTGGCTCTTAGGCAGAAGATATCACAGGGGAGCCACATAAGAAAACAGGAAAGGAATGATGCTAGTCTTATATCCAGCTCCCCAAGAAACCTTGACGATTTTGAGGCAGTTATGAGAGTGAGGATTATTAGCCATGGAAATTCATGTATCATGTATTCATGTATGTATGTGCTAACGTGAATTCTTTTGGACCACAGGCTGGTAAGGCCTAGAGCAGTGCAGGCTAATGAGAATATCCAACAATCACTGAGTAACTTTCCTGCAGTATGGTTTTACACCAGAGATTTTGTTTCTCAATATCATGGAATTATTTCTCTTTTCTCTGAATCCATCTTTAAAGTGACTTCTTCAAATTAAAACCAGACACTATTGAATCCTTTTAAAATCAACAAGTGATTGTCTTTCTTACCATAATTTCATAGAAATTCATGGGTAACCTATTAAATTTCTTATCTGGACAACTGGTTTATGTTACAACTACATTTTTATCTTCTCTCTTGTTCGTTCATGTAGATATTAGATATTCTTTCAGTTCATGTCTCAAAAGAGATTTCAGAGTTCAATTTAATTTATGCTGGTATGACTATTGGTATAAGTTGGCTTAAGAGTGCTTTCATTTTTGCTGAAATCCCGAAATGCTAAATCCATGTGATAACATTCATGGTTTTTGACTGAGTACCATCATTTACCAAAAGCAAAGTCATTGGCAGATTTGGCAGTCAGACTCTATATCCCTACCAACTCACCTCCTAGTTTCTCCTCCTTCGTGTTAAATATGTTGTATTGAACAATGCCAGAACCAATGGTAGACCCCTGGTGTCTAATTATTAACTTCATTCTCGGCCACGACTGTTCATGAAGACAGCTGTGATGACTTTTCATGGCAACTTTTGACAGTATCTTGCCATTTACCCTCTGGTGACTTCTTTCCTTTATTAATCTGTTATAAGGAAACTTCTCCAGAAGCTTTTTGAAAAACTGAGCAGATTATACCTACTGGGTCACTTATATAGTATGCTATCAGTAGATCTTGTTTAATAGATGAGAGACAAACTTTTTTTGGGGGGGGGGTTGTTTCTTTGATTCTGTAAACTTCGTACTATAGGCATATTGGTTTGCCCTTAATTTAATTCTTGATCTACTTACCCAAGAATAAAAATTAGTTTTGTTAAGGTATGGTTTCTTAAAGTCCTTTGGAAGTTCTCATATTTTTATGATATATGCCGTTCTAATGGTGGTTTTCAGGCACATCGATTGTGATCTGATGTATGTATGTATGTATATGGCCTCCCACTCCTCCTTCCTTTGTATTAATGGGGGATACCCTGAGGAAGCTGTGGGCATGCTTAATCATTGCACGTAGCTGCAGAAAAGCATAGTGTTCCCTTGCTTCTGTGGATAATGCTCTCTGGAGGCCCTGCTTTGATTCTTCTTTCATATTGCAACGTTGGTTTGAGTATCCTCTCTCTCATCACCTGAAAAGGCATGGGGACAGCAGGCAGCATGTCAGGTGTGGATTACCTGATCTGGTTCAGATTCAAGCAGATCTGGCCCATGATGCCTCGCTCACTGTGCCATCCCAGTCCTGGTAGATCATATTGTATGATCTACCTGATGTACAAATTCATCATAAAGACTAGAAATACAGGTGTGAATTTATTCCCATGTACTTGCTGGCCTAAGTTGGCTCAGATTTAGTATGTATAAGTTTACAAGGTGTGATGGTTAATTTTATGTGTTAGCTTAACTCGGCCACAGAGGGCCCACATATTTGATCTAACATTATTCTGAGTGTTTCTCAGTTCTGAGTATTTCTGAGTGAGATTAATGCTGAAGTAGGTAGACTGAGTAAAGCAGTTAGCCCTCCCCAACGTGGATGAGCTTCAACTAATCAGTTCAAACCCTATATAGAATAAAAACACTGACCTTCCTCTGAGCAACAGAAAATCTTTTCTGCCTGACTGCCTTTGAACTGGGGCATCGGCTTTTTCCTGCTTTCGGACTTGAATTGGAACCCCATCTCTTCCTGGACCTCGAGACTGCCAGCCTTGGGACTGGAACCCTGCCATGGTCTCTCTGGGTTCCAGGCCTTTGGACGCAGACTGGAACCACATGTCAGCTCTCCTGAATCTCCTGCTTGCTGACTCACTTTGCACATCTTGGGGCTCACTGGCCTCCATAATCATGTGAACCAATTCCTTATAATAAATTAAGAAATATGATGTGTATATATATCCTATTGGCTCTGTTTTCCTGGAGAACCCTGACTTATTAGTGACACTAACACACTAGGGAATCTCAGAGCTGGAAACACAGCTACAAACAAAGCTTCATTCATTCTTCACAACAACGTCTTGACACATACACAGTTTTAGAGATAACAAAACAGGCTGAAGGAGATTTAAAAGGCTCTTGAAATATAATAGCCATACTAAAGGATGGGCGCAGGATATAACAGAGGAAAATTAAAAAACCATGATTCTCCCCACACAGATGGCACTGATAAGGAGAGAAAGTAGGGGAGTTGGTCCTCTCAGCGCTGACCATCTGCAACCGGTCTCACCTGAAGACAGAGAGGCAATCACATGGGCTCTGCCAGGACTGGGATGGCACAGTGAGCGAGGCATCATGGGCCAGATCTGCTTGAATCTGAACCAGATCAGGTAATCCACACCTGACATGCTGCCTGCTGTCCCCGTGCCTTTTCAGGTGATGAGAGAGAGGATACTCAAACCAACGTTGCAATATGAAAGAAGAATCAAAGCAGGGCCTCCAGAGAGCATTATCCACAGAAGCAAGGGAACACTATGCTTTTCTGCAGCTAAGTGCAATGATTAAGCATGCCCACAGCTTCCTCAGGGTATCCCCCATTAATACAAAGGAAGGAGGAGTGGGAGGCCATATCTAGCATACAGTTACCGCATTGACCAGGAAAGGGGCTCAGGGGCCATGGTAACTCTGCCACGACTTGTTTGATGTCTGCAGGAAATAAGAACCTGCCTGGAAGCAAGAGATGAGCTATAACCAGAATAAAAGACTAAGTCGCTAAGTCAGTAGACTAAGTCAATCACAGAAACAAATGTGACCTATAAAGGTAAGGTACTCCCCAGCTCCTGTCCCTCCATGCCACCACGGGAGGGGTGGGGGGCAACATGCCAAACCATGCCCCAGATCCCCTGACTCTACCTGCCCCAGCCCCTCACTGCTGGGGACATAGAGGCTCCCTGCTGCCATTTCTCTGAAGCTGCCCTCCTCAGAGTGGGAGCTTCTGCCCCACTCTGTGACAGGGTTTAGGATTATGTTTGATTACTAAGCCTAGGGTCTAGTGATAGAATTGAAAACTGAGTTCCTGGGTTGCCAGATCTGTCTCAGATCCCTCCCTTCTCCCTGATTCCCTTCCTTGGGTACTTATATCTCCCTCTTTCTCTTTTCCTTAGTAATTCACTTTGAAAAACTAGCCTTGGCCCTTTTTCTTTAGTTCTTAACTTACTTATCAGGTGTGTCATGGCTGAAGACCTGACCAGCCCCTGATAGTGGCTTAGGCCTCTACTTCGTTTTCCAATTACATCCCCCATTTGGATTGGGTAGATTTTATTTCCCTCTGACCTGCCCCTAGTTGATTCTGAGCCAGGGACACTGACCTGAGCTGGGGTCTCAGGATCTGGACCTGGAGGAGGAAAGTGATGGGAGTCATCCTGGGCAGGAGCTGAAGGGAAGAGGTTCTAATATCCAGAGAGTTAGGGCTGAATTGGAAACCAGAGTAGGTTGAAGATGTGAAGTCAAGAGCTTGGCAGTAACTCGAAACAGGACTGGTTTGGTAGACAGAATCTGGCTAGATCTGCTGAAGCTCAGTGTACTGGAGGCTGAAGGCCTTGTGGAGAGCCTCAGAGGGCTCCACCTTCTGCTGCGGGTGAGCAGTTAATACACCCCCGAGGACCATTCAAGTTCAGTCTGTGCTTCACCTTGTTCTGGCTGTGCGACCTTTGTGGTAAATTATGTATTTCCTCCGAATTTTCATTTTTTTATCTATAAACTGACAATCCTTGCTCATGGTCCATTGTGAGGATTACAGGTACAGAATGTAAAGTTACTAACAGACTTAGTGTGTGTAAGTGCTCATAATATGGTTACTCTCAGTCTAGCTCTGTCACTTAACTGCATGGCCTTGGGGAACTCATTTCAGATTTCTGGGTTTCCATGTCTTGTCCTGCGACTGAAACAGTCAGGTTAGATAATCTCTAAGTCCCCATCCAACTCAATCATCCTAGCATCTATCTTAAACTCTCACTTGACAAAGGAGTCTTGCTTTCCAAGGCTATCTTCTAGCCACCCAGAGACTCAGGTCCAAACTCACAAATTAGATTAAATCCCATTATTTTTAAAAACCTCTTCTGAAACATTAAAGCCCACATATATGTTTAAATAACCTTGTCAAATTGGCTCTCCCTGCAGAGGGCTTTTCATTATTCTTTTTCATTAAAATAAAAATCTCTTTGGTTGACTTTCTAAATGTGTTTTCGTTAGATCTTCAGCCTGTTGTTAACCATTTTCAACCTAATATTAAACTCTGTCCTCCTAAAGCTGAATGCTCTGCTACCCCCTGAGAAGTCATCCACGATGATGATAGACCGGGCACTTAATATGCTAAATAATAATAATACAAAATCTAAATGTGTAGCGATCACTGGCTGCCCAACAGGGGTCTGTCACTCACTTCCTTTATCAGTAATTTTCACTATAAAATTCTTCACCGAAAGGGGAGGAGAACAACCCTGCACAGAAAATGTCTCCAGGCTCCAGGCTGTGGTAAATAGGGTATCTAATATCCAGAAAATGAATATGCAGCCTCCAGAGAAACATGCAGAGAGGGGAAATGGATTCTCAGATTAGGAAGTTTAGTACCAAGGTAGAAAGGGAACTATTTTGCAAGAGAAAAGATTAGATGTAGTCGATTTCCCTTCTAACGATAAACTGTACTTGGTATAGTTTTCCTCTTCTTTTCTTTCAAAAAGCTTAAGTCAAGGTTTCTTGTTCCTTGATGTTCCATAAACCAAGTCATTCAGATAAACAGCCCTTTGCTGTATCAACTAATTATTTACTGATTTGCTTTGATCTATTGTTCAGGCAGTAAATTCCAGCTTCCTCGCACTCATAATGTATAAACCCGAATGTAATCACCGTTGCAAAAGGAGATAACATGAAGTCGCCGATTTTAAAAGAGGCATTTCCTTTTGCTCGAGAAGTCTGGTATGGGATGCATACACTTTCCATGTCATTTAGGCAACTGGGCTTGTTGCAAACCCAGTCCACACTCTGGGGCTCTTTTTGCCAGAAAACAATGATTTATCACGCTTTAGAATTGTAAGTTATATGTGGCACTATTGTGCTGTTCCCGTATGCTATGATATGCTTCTCTTCGTGAATTAGAATGGTTTTTTCTTTTCCTTTCTTTTTTCTTTGAGTGTGGCTTATGGAATCAGTACTTTATAGTAAAATCTTTATATATGTTATCAGCTTCACCACAAAGTTCTTTCCTTTTGTGGCTCAAATACATTGAGAGATATTTCTGCCTAAGTCGTTTTTTTGTTTTTTGTTTTTTCCCTAATTTATCTGAACCAATTGGGCTTATAAATTAGAATTCCCTTGCAATCTATTAAATCCACATCAGTCCATATGTTCAGAACCAAGGGAGCCATCTGTGAGAATGATATAGGCCACCATGGTTACTTTTACTTTAATCTTTGTGAAATCACAATTCACTATCATTTGGCTTTAGGAAAAAAAACAAACAAACCAATTTTTCCAAAATCCCATGCAAACAAGAGTTTAAACTCTTCAAATGATTCTATAAAGTAAAAAATATTCTGACTCTTGGCTTTTCTTTGAAATGCATTATTTTATCATCCACTCTCTTTCCCTCTCCTCTTTCCCTCCCCCATCATATCCTTGCATATGTGGACAGATGCATCATGCCCTAGTCTATGTTCTCCACTAGTTCTGGGCATGGAAGGGATTCTGTAAGACATTAATTCCGAAGCATCCAGATCTTTTATGGGCATTTCTCCTTCAGTCACTGCCTGGGTAGCTTTTAAGATTCTAGGCACAGAAAGAAAGCAATCGATCTTATTAGATTAGCTCTTCATTAAGCAATGTTCTAACATACACTAATCAAGCTCTATCATTTGGCCTTAGAAATAGCTGATCATCTACTCTGAATTATCTTTCTTTGTGGTTCTTAAGTAATTTACTTTCTACCATGTCCTTTCTCCCCACTCCAAGCCCCATGTAGCAACTTTTCTTATAAGTTTTATCTGGTTTCCTAAATTTATCTGTTATTCTAGAGCATCGAGAGTTTTGGTCAGAATAAGACTGTCATTTTTCTCCTACATTATTTTACCCAGCAAGGGCTTTGGAGAAAGGTGACTTCTGTCCTCCTTTTGAGTGCTAGGAGTGTGATAATAATTAACTTCCTTGATAACCAGAAGGCAGTGAGGAATTTGAAGGCCATGGTACCTGTTGTGTAAACTGGCCAGTAGCCTGGTCATTTGTTCTTTTATGAAAGGAAAGGAATGATTACATTGTATTCTGATCTTGTCTATTGCAAAAGGGTTCCTGGTTTAAAATTGGACTGGAAGGATCTAGTGCTGCACCAATGAAACTGGATGTTTGTGGTGGCACGTGGGTTCTCTTAGTCTTTGGCTCCTAGGAGCAGAACTATATGACTTTGCAAATAGGAGGTAGTTGGTATTTAAGATCAGTATCACTACCATAAAAATTAATGAGTGTTCAGATTTTTATATTATGGGTAACTCCTGCTACTGACAAAATCCGACCTAACTCCATTGCTTTCAAAGTTCATTGCAAAGTGCTTTGGGATTTGCCTTGTCTGCCTTCTTACTAGCAGGGATTACCCTTCTGGCTGCTTGATCCTTAACTCATTGAACAGTTTCTTCTTTAGTAAAATGGAAATAAGTATAGGTTCTGCCCATGAGGTTGTGATAGGATTAAATGAGGTCATATGAGTGGATTCGGTGAGATAATGTATGTGATCTGTTTTGGACAGCGCCCGACATATAGCAAGCACTTGATACACACCAGCCATCCTATCAGCCTCATTACCCCCGTCATCGTCATCTGAGTCATTTAGGTCCTGAGGAGTTTAACTCTGGAAAGAAACTGCTCCTCTAAACTTTAGTAATTCAAGGGTGGGAGACTTGGTGGGAGTTGTATTTTTAGCTCCCTACCATCGGTGTGATCCATCTAATAATGTGCTCATAGTCAAAACCACTCTTGAACCCTCCTTCTAGGTAGAAGAGCTATCTTCATTCATCCATTTCCCCAATTTAATTTTCTATTGACTTGCAGAAGGAAACACAATGGCAGAGCCTTTCTCCATCCATTTGGCCCCACGTCCACCTTCTAAATTTGTTAGGGCATTCTTGGGTATTTTTATTTTCACCCAATCCAAATGTCCTAATTGTCCAGTCTGGGTAAGAGCTCATGGAGTGCTGTCCACTACAGAAATACGCTTGATGGCAGCACCTGTTTTCGTCCTATTCTGACCACCCTTTAATGTTTTCAGTGCTCTACTCAGGAATCCTGCAGTGCACATTGTGACATTGATCAGATCACAGAACATAGTCTTCTACTGATGGTAAATACAATGCCTTTGAATGGTAGAGAAGGGCTGAGGTTTGTCTAGCTCCGGCTACAAGAAGTCACATTTCCTAGTTGACACCGTGGTAGTTTACTCTCCACTAATTTGGTACAAATGAACAGAAAGAAGAAGTTACATTTCCCGACTGTCTACTATGTGTGAGTTACTTTAATAAACGCTAATATCCACTAAGTGTTCTGTATATGTATTACATGATTCAACTCATTTAATCCTGAGATACAAAGTCTGTGATGTAACTACTCTTCTTCTTCCTGTCTCACAGAAGAGGAACTTGAAACACAGAAAAGTTACACAACTTGCTTCGATCCCCCCAGCTAGGAAGAGGAAAAACTGGGACTTGAAGCCAGAAAATCCAGCTCTTCACACCGTGCTGGTTAATTCCCACAGCAAGCCATTGTGTAGATGTCTCTTCCTTAGGAGGAATTGGAACTCAGGGACATGAAGTAACTTGCACTCGCCTTCTACCCTCTACCACACGCAGATACGGAGGTAAGTGTCACGTCACACACATTAGTGGCCAGTTCTTTCCTGGTTAGAGGAGCCAAAAGCAGGTTTGGATGTGGTTATGCCTGTCTGTGGTTGTTTGCCAGAGCCCTGCATGCTGTCCCAGGGAAGCAGGTCCATGAAGATGCCCAGGAAAGCTCAGGGAAGGTGTGAGGAGCCAGTGAGGTCTCTGTCTGGAAGCACATTTGAAAAATATGTTTATAATCCTTCTGGCACACCTGCTGGCTGACTCAGAAGATGAACTGAGTTTGTTCTCAGAGGCTGTAATCCCTCCTAGGCCCATCTCCAACATGTTGGCGGGAGAGACAGGGTTAACATTCCCCATCATCCTAAGGGGTGCCAGCTGAGGAAACTTTCTCTGCATGTGGTCCTGTCAGACCAACACAAGGTAGGAGAAGGGGGTGGGGAAGAGAACCAAAGCAGGGGAAGCAGGAAGAGGGAAAGGACAAGAAATAAAAGAAAATTAAGGAAAACAAGGTAAAGCCAAGAAGCCCAGCACTGGTGGGGAGAGTGAGCCTATGAGGGACCAAGAGTATCCTGTTTCCCTGCTTCTGGAGAGAAAGCAGATTTCTTCCCCTCAGGGCTCAGAATCCTGCACCAGCACCCACCCCCACCCCCCAAAAAAAACATTTGAAAAATTAAATTATGTCTGAGGAGTAAGCAGCACTCCCCCGCCCCCGGCAAAGGCCCTGGAGGTCAGAACAATCAGGATTTAAATTAATTGCTTAATGGAAAAAAACAAAATTCTAAGAACAATGCTGATAATTCGCTAAAAATACGGTATGTTTGTAACTCTTTGAAATGAATCGAATTGCTGGTTACAAGAATTAATGCTTATAGAGAAATTGTGATTGAAATCCCAGAAGTTAAGTATTAATTCCTTAAAGCAATTGGTAATTAGTGAATTGTGCACTTAGTCAGTATTATATTCAGCACTTAATTATACACTATCTCCAATTGTTTCCAGTGGTTGCATGTATGTTAGTCTTGTCTCCCCGAACCTGATCATGAACTCGGTGTGAGCCGGGCTGGGATTCCTTCTTCGTTGGCATGTCTCACCATCCCAGGGCAGCCCTAAACATACACAAATACTCAAAAGTGGATGGATGCTGATTGGGATAAATCTTGGAGCTTAGAGAAAGGTGGCTTTTTGAAAGAAAATGTATCTAGTTATCCCAGCATGCCCAGAGCTGGGCATGTTCCTCAGGAAAGCCAAAGAAGTAAACACATTAGGTAGCTTGAGATTGCATGCGTTGAATGGAATAGAGGATTTGAAAGGAGCCATCTTAGTTGAGTGAAAAGAAATTGTAGACCCCTCGAGATCAGGCACTTGCTGTGGAGCAGCTTGATTTGGGTTTTGTTGATTTCACATTTTACAAAGACTGAAAACAGTCATTAGGCTTGGAACGGGATCACGAACAGAGGACTCCAGTGCTGCAAGGCTGCTTCATAATTTGGGGGGGACCTCTATACTCAAAAGCTTTAGCTGCTCTTTGTTTATTTAAAAAAGCAACTAAAAAAGCATGACATGGCCATGTTCCACTTGTGACCCAAAGAAGCATTTACTGGGTGCCTGGGTGGCTCAGTCGGTTAAGCGTCTGCCTTTGGCTCAGGTCATGATCCCAAGGTCCTGGGATCAAGCCCCCAGTCTGGCTCCTTGCTCAGTGGGGAGCCTGCTTCTCCTCCCCCCCGTTTCGTTCTCTCTCTCTCTCTCTCGCTATCTCTGTCTCTCTCTCTCAAATAAATAAATAAAATCTTAAAAAAAAAAAAAAGAAGTATTTACCATTATGTTTTAGGTTGAAATTGGTTTCTCCATGTGGGAGACATATAAATAGTCACTTCTGCTCTTAGGAATACTCACTTGTATTTTCATATCTTTCTGAGTTAAGTCTTCCATTTAAAAATATTTAATGCATGCGTCTTAATGACAGCTCTCTTTGAAAGAATCTGAAGATTAGCTTACGTTTCTTATATGTTCACTTAAATTTTTTATGAAAAGTGGCAGTGGTAATGGAAGGCTGCGAAAATATAAACACCTCTATTTTATAATAATTATATGGTAACTAAGAGATGAATGCAGATATTACTTCCCATCAATTCCACACTAAGGAAGGGCCTTCTAGAACTTGCCCATATCTCTTTCTCAAACTCCTTTCCCACTGCTCTTCATGTTACATGCTACATTCCAGTAACTTCAAATCGCTTATGGCTCCCTGCATATGACACATTATTTTAGTTCTTTGCTTGGCCTAGAATGCCCTTCCTACTTTTCTTGCTCTTACTTATCCTTTAAGACTTCTTCTCGGCAAACCTCCAGAATGCCCCTCTCCCTCACTACTCAGATGGGATAGAGCGCTCTATTGATATAGCTCTGTCACTGAGGGTACCCTAGCATGACTCAACCCCGTTGCTTTTCATATTATATGAAAAATCTGATTATATGCCCCTCTGTTCCACTAACCAGCAAATCTACATCTATCTTTCTCCTCCTTCTTCTTTTCTCCCTCTCACCCCCATCTCTCTTTTTCTTCCCTCCAAAGACTAGCACAGTGCCTAGCAGCACACGGAAGTGCTCTATAAATTTTGATAGTTAGAGCTATCGTTGTTATCAAAGGGCTGAGAACAGAGTCTTTTTGCGCAGTCAAGGTAAAGAATATTTCGGCTTAGGATTTTGCCAGATTGCGGAGGGTATAAGGTCCTTTAATTCTGTGTGTGTGTGTGTGTGTGTGTATTTTATCTAAGACAAATATATGTCTTGAATATTTTCCTCTAACAGGATTTCAGAGGAAATAGTGTTATTGGAATTTTGGGCTTTGTGAATGCTAGTATTCTCAAAAATTTGAAAATATTATTATACTTGAAACATGGAATTTTACAGTAAGTATGACATTTTATACCTAGTGGAGTGTGGAGCTATTTAAATGCAAGAAGCTTAATAATGACTGAAGGATTCTTTTCAAATCTCCAAAATATAGCACAGCCTTTAATTATTTCAGAAGAATAAATGAGTCAAACAATGTGATATAGTAGAATGAGTCCTCACATGAGGATTGGGTGCCGTAAATTTTCCTTTAATTGGCTGTGTGACTATTCCAAGCTGCCTAACCTCTCCAGTCCTTATTTGATTAAAACAAGAAAGATTACCAGAAAGGAACTTAAATTCTACTCTAAATGCCCTGCTGGTGTTATGATACTATATTAAAACATTTTAAAGCATTTTAAATTATCTAGCACAAATGGACTATATGAATGCAAGGCAGATTAGAATGGAGTGTGCCTCATCAAGGAAAACTTCTGGAAAGAGGTGAGTTCCCAATTCAGTTTCGAAGGAAGAAGTGAAGGGAAGCCTTACAAACTAGAATGTAAAGGGGAGCTGAACTGTCTCTATGGTTTTCATCCTTTCATGTATCCCTCATATGTGGGAAGTAGAGGAAGCAGAAAAGGACACCTGAAGTCAGGCTCAGATGTGCAGATCTCAGTCACCAAGGGTAAACGGTAAAGAGGATGCTCCACCAACAGAAATGGATTTCCTGTGGAGGCAGAAGACTTATGATACTTTGGGGCTCTGTGTTCTCCCCTTACATCTTTTTGAGGGAAAAAAAAAGTATATGTCTGAATCCTCCTTTAAGTATTATTTTCCCAAGTCTGTTCTCGGCCCCTCTTAACAGCTTTTCTCTGCTATCTCTCCTCTGATCTCTCCCACTCCCCTTTTTCTTCCTGTTTCCTTTGCCTTTGGGATGACTGGGATAGATGCAGCAGAATGGGCTTAAGAATAAATATCCACTTAAAAATGTAATTAGCTAAAAATGGCTTTATCTTGTCTGTTCCTACATCTGTCATATTTCCTTTTATATTGTTAGTGACTTCAGTATAAACATTCAAACATATGAGGGACTTTGATTTGAGGGGCTAGTAGCAGTAAAATATGAGACATTTTTTAGGTTAGAGGGAGGGATAGAAATTTTTTTTTTTTTCTCATTGACCTGATCCACAGGGGAGAAAAAAAAAATTACAGGGTCTTGGCCTTACTCTGTTTCTTACTCTATTTCATAAAAGAAATTCAACATTTTCCTCTATGCCTTTCAATCCCTTTTAAAATTAAGAACCAAAGAACAAAAAATGTTACTCAATAATCACAGCAAATTTTTAAAAATGTGCATAGTGGTATTTTTTTTAAGGGAGTCCGAGACAAAGGAGATAGAAAGAAACTATTTCAACATGGAGAGAGACAGAGAGCTATCCATATACAGAAAGAGACCAGTGGGAAGGCAGGTGTGACATCATGGCAAGAAATGTGTGCTTTGTTTCCAAATCAATGTCCGTTTTCATTCCAATTTGCTACTTTCCTGCTGTGGGACAATTTATACAATCTATTCCAACATCAATTTTTTATTTATTTATGAGGAAGAAAAATACATATTCTACTGGGTTACTAGTGAGATTAAAATTAAATATCCATTCCATAACTATATATTGAGTCCCTATAATGTGTATTTGTTTCTGTTTGTAACCATTTGTTTTTGGTCCTTATCCCACTTGTAATCAATACTTTTTCTTATGGTTACTGCCTTTTTCCTTCTGTCATGTCTTGATTCTTATCTCATGAAAATGTAGGAGACCAGAGTAGGCCAACGCAACTATGACTGGAGGGAACTAGAGTATGCCACCCCAAAACATACCTTTTTGGCATAAGGAATATTTTGAGAAAGAGCAGATGCAGGAGAACTCTGCAAACAGAGTAGAAGTTACTCTGTTGTAAGGCCATCTCCCATTTGTGAGGATACCAAGAAAAGAAGGATGATTGTAAATCACAAGACAACCTTAGAGTCGGAGAAGGCACCACTTAAATTTGCATGAACAGCCTTACTCTTGTTTGCCATATATTTTCCTGATCGCCTTTTCATAACTGGCCTCCTTCTTTCTTTGATTTAGCTGAAGATGGTCGTTGAGCCCGAATTCTAAGCCACTGCCTTGAGAGTCATTCATTTCCCTGAGGGTCTCCCATGTATATGGGAGATATACATGTTACTGTCTTCTGTTTGTTTTTCCCTTGTTAACTTGTCTAGATAGAGAGAGAGGTATTAGAGAAGATAAACACACTCAAGGGCCTGCACAGAGAGGTAGAATTCCTGCACCTAAAGGAACAAGAAAAACCAGACATAGGAGACATGCTTCACAGGTAATTACTGCATCTTTTAACACAAAGTTTTGAAAGTCATGTTGCATTTTAACAAGTACCATAATGACAACCTTTCCCTTCATACTGTGTATGGATGTTGGGGTGGGAGGTACAATATTTAGCCAGGGGTTTTTGATCTTCTATGCTTGCTGGAGAGAGACAAGGACAGTACAGTGATGGAGACTGAGTATCATTTGATCCTTCAGGGGGTCCTTTATCTGACCTACCGTTTCACATACCTTCTCAAAATTAAATGTTGACATCGGGATGGGATTATTAATACAGCCAAAGTAGGTGTGAGCCAATAAAAGGATCAGGAATCATTCTGAATTCCATTTATTTCTATCTTTCAATTTCTAGTGATATTTTCACAATCTTTGAAGGCATTTTTATGGTAGAATGAATACCTGTGCAGATCAAAATAACAGAAATAAATGGAAGAACATCTGGCTGATTCAATCACGTTAAAATCTGAAGTCAAACCTGGCTTATTAATATTTATGACTTGAAAATAGGTCCTTGGGTTTTGTCTAATAGTATCCAACATGATATTTAATGATTGAATGATTTGGCCTTTTTTTTTTTTAGTTATTTAAATATTGTGGCTTAAATTTTTTGTTATTTGAAAATAAACAAGTACTTGAAAATTCAATCTATCACTTCTTATTTTTCCCTTTAGGATAACAACACATCATTTACATATTTACCTGTATTTACATAGGGCTCAAGTGTGTGATTACAGTAAACTTGTTAGAAATCAATGTTGTTTTGCTCATGTTAATGTAATACCTTTAAAATTTAAGGTGGTAGTAAGTAAAAGTGATGTACCATGTAGGTCTAGAAATACGTAATTAGTTCCTTGGTAATTGAAGTTGAGGATGTGAAAGTTTGTGTGTCTGCCATACCCTGTAGTAGCTTCAGATGAGATCTAGAAACAAAGTTTAAAAATATGGATTTTAAGAGAGTTATGAATAATCATTATAGTTACCTCTATTGAGTACTTACTTTTTGGCAGGCAGAATCCTAAGTAGGTACACGTATTATCTCATTTCATACTCTCAGCAAATCTTCAAGCTAGCTATTTTTTTATCCCTGATGAAGAGGTGAAGAAACCAAAGCTCACTGACTTGATACAAATTGCAAAAGTCTCTTATGTACTAAGTGGAAAGGCAGGGATTAAAATCTGTATTTGTTTGATTCTGAAACTTGAGACTTCTATGTAGTAGGTTAATTGATGTTCTAAATATTTTAACTAGATAAAAGGAATTTAGTAACTTCTTTGGCATTTGTCCATTATTGAATTAAAAATATTGTTTTAAGAAAAAAAGGTACTAAAAAAAGAAAAAGAAAAAAGGTACTAATTTTACAAGACTTTGTACCTCATCTTTTTTTTTAATCATCTTTTTAAAGATTTTATTTATTTATTTGAGAGAGAGAGAGCACGAGCAGGAAGAGAGGCAGAGGGAGAAGCAGGTTCCCCGTGGAGCAGGGAGCCCGATGAGGGGCTCAATCCCAGGACCCTGGGATCATGACCTGAGCTGAAGGCAGATGCTTAACCAACTGAGCCACCCAGGCGCCCTGTACCTCTTCTATATAAGGATAAATTGCTGCCACTTGGTAGGTTGGAGTTTGCTTAGAATACCTGAAACTTTAGCTCAGAGAATCAACGAGATGTCTGTGACCATATCTCCTTCAAACGGTAGGGCAGGTGTTAAAGGTCTACCTCCAGTTTGCAGAGCTACTATCCACAGCACCACCCTACTTGACTTGATTTTAGCTTGATCCCATTGCTTGTCCTTCCATCTCTGGGCCCTTACTATCCGACTAACCTGGAGATCTTGGACTATATATTGGATCACTGAGATAAGCAAGCCACACACACACATACTATTTCATAGTTTTTGTTTTTACTTTATTTAAATAGTGCAGATTGCATGGGTGTAATGGTGAACAGAATTATCCGTACTATTTAAATTTTTTTCTCACTTCCTTATCTATTTTATTTTATTTTTTGTTACTTACTTACTTGAGGCAAAATAAAAAGTAAGTAAACAAGTAAGGCTGAACTCTCCTGAATTAAATGATTATATAACAATACCAGATGTATATTTTTAAAATCTTGTTTCATCCAAACATAATATCTAAAAATACTGCTTCATGCATTGTTCCAAGCAGTTTCAATCAAGGTTTCTAATTTCATTTAACAAAGATAATGAGAGGAAAATCCATGGTTAAGTCTGTACCTTTGATCTGTAGTTCAGATTAGTGCTCAACTGGTAAGAATCACTTATGTTGTTGCAAACAATGTTGCAAATCCAACAAAATCTTGCAAAGACAAACCTCTAAAATGACAAATACCAGTTTGTTATTCAATTCTGCTTCACTGAGCTTAAAATAATGGTTACATTTGAACTGTCACCTTTCATTCCATTTCCAGTAGCTCCTCTCATATGTATCTTTATACATACAAATCTAAGGCCTCCTCTCCCTGTGCAGTGACTGAAGCAAGCCTTGTACCTTCTGCCTGGGCTCTGCAACCCCACATGCATACAGTGATGGGGCTAGAATTTTTATACAGGTGTCTTAGGTTTGTCAACCTGTTTCGAAGGTGAACTGGGTTATTTCTCCTGAAGCCATGTTTGCTAAATTAGCACATTTTCTTTTCTTAGTTCCTGTGTTTCCTTGGGGGAACCCAAGGAATAAATTGTGAAGGGTTACATTTGCTATTTGCCTGGACTGAAATTCAAGTAGCCCCTCAAATCATGGGTTCCACATTCATAGAGGTCTCTTTTCCCATCCTTGTTCTTTGTTTTGTTCCCGCAACAAATATTTATTGAACACCAGACTTGTTTTAAGCATATTATAGTTAATCTGTTTCTGATTAGTTAATTGGCTTATTGCAGGTTATTTAAGCCTTGAAATATAGATCAGTTTAAACACTGTTCTCTTCCCTACAGCCAGAAGTTACTTTGGCTATATTTAAGTTTCTAAGTCTGTATCTTATTTCTATTAACATAGATTGCCCAGTGCAATAATCTTTACTCTATTGAACAATAATCTTACCTTAACAGTTTTAGATTTTTCACATTCAGTTGCTTAGCCTGTAGGAAAGGCATAACAGGACAGTCTATTAAAAAAGTCGAGAGTAATAATAGCACACATATTGAGGATCTGCTGTACATCAAAACGTCATCAGCACTTTATACCTTATCCCATTTAATCCTGACTTTGGGCAAGTTATTGTTGGCATCTTATCAATGAATTCACTGAAACCCAGAGAAGTTAAAAATTATAAAATGTGTATTGCCAGTATTTATTCATGATTACGTATTAAGCTTTTCCATGAAGCTAATTATACACTATCTTTTATTATTCCTTAGAAGTTTTGTGTGTTCGGCTTTTTCCTTTCTCCCAGTTATATTATGTTTGAGGGTAGAGACCATGTTTCAGACTTTTTCATTTCCTCACATCACTCAGTTCATAAATTTCCTTCAAAAAATAATTATTAAGTCAAATTACTGTATTTAGTCATAAAAATTTTCCTCTAATCAGCATTTTTGCCACTTAAATAGAGCAAATCTTTACTGGATGCCATTGCTGATCGTTTCCCTGGGGATCAGCAACTGAATTCAGGATGATACACTCTCAGATGGACCCCACACAAGAAGGATTAGAAGAAGTAATCACTGTTCACTCCCTTTCTTTACTCTTAATAGGGAAAGGCATTCATATTTCTTAATAAAGCTGCATGAGAAAAACATGAATTTCATTTTCCAATTTTAGTGGTGGGAAGGGGGCATAGATGGAAAAACGTGTTTTTAAAGTCTAGTAACTCCATCACTGAGATGGGAATTAATAAAAGGTAGGGGCTCTTAGCTCTATTTGCCTTAGCTCTTGCAGAGAGAACACTTCTGTTTTAATGGGCTTGGGACTTGAAGGACTCAGTTGAGACTCTCACAACCTGAAGATCATGGCCCTATTATTACGAAGGAGGATTTAGGGCTATGGTTATAGATAAGTATGTCCTGCCAACGAGTTAGCTAACTACAGAAGTCTCAAACTCCACAGTGTTTGCTCAAGTGCAGGTTGTAATAAGGACTCAGCACATATTTCTGAAATGATTTTATAGTTTTTTTTCATTGGAAGTTGTCTATATTTAGTCACCCTTTGTCTGTATGACTTCTGTTCCCGGCAGGCAGCCTGGAGGGAATGGTATTTTCATTTGGGAGGTCATGACATCATCAATTTGAGAAATTTGAAATTCTTACTCAAAAAGAGCGATGGTTTTCCTGACCAGACTCTGACTGTGGGTAATAAAAAAGAAAGCCTCGATGAACACATATCTGTGTCTCCATTCTCTTTCATTTTGTTTAAGAATTGACTATTGTTTCTACTCTCCTTTTACTTGATAAGTCAAAAGGACATGTTATAGCTTTGGGCACAGAAAAAACAGCAAAGAGTTTACCTTTTTGAGGTTAGGTTTCTATAGAAGGAGAAAAAATGGTGGACATCATGTTAGAAACTTTGGGGTGAGAAAGTATATGAAGAACAACACTCCTGGCTACCAAAACCCAACTCAGCACTCTGGTTACTAAAACCCAACCAAAAAAATCTTATGGGAGCACAAGCAGTGAGGGAAAAAAAAAAAGGGTGGGGACAGAGGCAGCTCTGGGGATTAGAACTGGAGACTTGATCTCTCAGACTTCCCTCTTTGTTGCCATTTCTCCTCTCTGCTTTTCTTGGGCTGTGGGTCTCATATTCTCTTATTGCAAGTCAAACTTTCTCCATGAGTCAGAGAACAGAGCCACCAGCGTCATTTCAGTTCAAGTTTCATTTCCTCCAGCCCATAACTCCTTAAGCTCCTATTCTAAGTAATTCCATCTTTAATCATAAAATGCCTAGTATTGCTGATATTTTATGGATATACACATTTCTCCGTAATGAGATTAAGAGTTCTATGAAGTTAGAGCCTCTCCCTTATGATATTTTAATTCTTTTTTACCTCCCATTGCCTACAGTATAGAAGTAGATGCTCAACCCAATGTCTTATAATCCAAATCAATAGATTTCTTTCCCCATTTCAATAGATGCTTAAATTTATGCAACACTTCATAACTTGTAAAGAGCTTTCATATATATTTTTAATCAACATCGATCTTCTTTTCATTCTACCTAGTGGCCTTAATTCATTACCCTAAGGTATTTCCACATGTGAGGGGAAGGGAGGTGTGCGGGGGGTGGGGGGCAGCCTTTGTGAGGTGAGTTTATTGTGAATAAGAAAAGACTCTTGGGAGGCACCTGGGTGGCTCAATCATTAAGCGTCTGCCTCCGACTCAGGTCATGATCCCAGATTGCTGGGATGGAGCCCTGCATCGGGCTCCCTGCTCTGCGGGAGGCCTGCTTCTCCCTCTCCCACGCCCCCTGCTTGTGTTCCCTTTCTCACTGTGTCTCTCTGTGTCAAATAAATATATAAAATCTGAAAAAAAAGAAAAAAAAGGACTCTTGGGATAGAAAGCTGGGATGGAGCTTCCAGTAGATCTAAACCCCAATGGGCATTAGGAAGCTGTAATTCAAATTCTACCATCGGTATACTTGTGAACACAGCATAAGGTACAGAGTTGTTGAATCACTATGTCATTCACCTGAAACTAATGTAACATTGTATGTCAACTATACTCAAATATAAATAAATAAATAAATAAATAAATAAATAAATAAATAAATAAATAAAATCCTACTGTCTATTTAAAAAAATAGGCTGTTTAACTGTTACTGTTGAGACTCACATCAGGCAAATATGAGTAAATTGTGTGACAGAATGTGGTTGAAGAGATTTTGCTCATGATGAGTCAGTTATGATTAAAGGCTGTGAAGACTCAGAATGAATATAATGTTTGCCGGCATTGATCCAGCCCCGTTATTTAATGAAAATTCAAACTGTGTTGCAGTGACCCTTGCCTTCTCCTCAGAAGGCCCCCTCCACCCACACCACTCAGGACCCCGTACTCTCTGATCTCAGGAGCTGAGGACCACAGGGCATGGGCAGCACGGCACAGCGATGGAATGTGAAGGAGGGATTCAATTTACTCAGGAAAAGGGAATACAAATGCCAGGGATTTGATCAGTCATGACCTTGGGCAGGTCGCTTAACTTCTCTGAGTCTCAGTTTACACCTTTGTAAAATAAGGGGCTTGTTGAATAGGTGCTGTTCACACATTTTCAGGCACAGAACATCTCATCTCAGCTTATAACCATACGGCCCAGTGAGACAGTTGTCAATATTTTCATCATTTCATAGATGGAAACAATGAAAACCAAATTAAACAAATTTGGCTATTTAATTAAGGTAACACAGCCAGAAGAGGTGTGCTGAATAGTCCAATTCTGAGTTTCTAGCTTCAAATACTCTCCCTTTACTGTCACCTTGAACGGCTTCACTCTCTGTGGTGGAAAGACAGGGGGGATGACACCGTATCTCTTTGAAAACCCCAAAATAATATAAACCCAAATATCTCATCTTATCAAGTTCAAAATAACTTGAGTTAGTATTGTCACTAATTTGCTCATGTAGGATCTGTTTTCCTCTTCTCTAAGAGAAGGATAATGGGAATAGAAAAAGAGACTTATTTTTGTATGATTTTCTTTATAGGCGACAAAGGCAAATTGATAATATCAAAACTCCTGAAGGGTGAGAATTTAGAATTTCTCTTATTCTTCCTATCTATTTCACTTTTTAGGTTCACTGTCAAGTCAGTACAAACACATATCTGAAAACAAAACTTACTGGTCATGACATTATCACATACGATTTGATAGCAGGATAAAGCCAGAGCCGATGTTCTCTATTAGCCGCCAGCTCGGCCGCATAGCTGCAGATGTGGATGGATCTGGGCATCCGGAGCTGAATTGGCTACAAAATTACAATCTTAGCAGTACCTGTGAACTTCAAAGGGAATGTCAAACCACCTAATAATCCAGAAATAAGGTTAGTCATTTACTAAATATTTTAATGGAAATGATTACAAATAAATACACTTGAAAATCTCCATAAACAAGGAAACAATTTGGTGAAATGGGACTTGTTTCAGCAGACGGATTTCTTGACATATAACCTACTTTGTAACAATGTATATCAATGTCAAAAACCACCCTGCTTCAATAAGTCATTTTACAGCTTTCATCTTAGGAATTAAAGAATATTCCTGGCAAACTCCAAATGTGCTCATTGGGATTCTGAATTTTGTGAAAATAATACATATTATTGTTGCTTGTCACGTGTTTCCTTTTACTGTTACTTTCATATTATCTGTGCTGTACTTGATCATGAATACAGAAAAGTGCACCACACATTGTACAGTAGTAATTAACACAAAGAAATCACTTCCTAACCATCACCCAAGTCAAGAAAAGTAACACTGCTGGGGCACAGAGCCCCTTTGAGTGCCCTCCAGATCACGACCCATCCTCCCTTCTTTTCGCAGATAACCACTATCCCGACTTCTGATAGAATTGTTTAGTTTTGTTTGTTTTTGGAGTCATACACCATACATTATTTTATGTCTGATTTCTTTTGTTCAACACTGTGAGAGCCATCCTTATTGCTGAATGTGATTATATTTCATTTATTTTTATTTCAATAATAGTATTTCATTTCAGGAACATACCACAGTTTATTTATGCATTTATTGCTGATGAACATCGGGGATGTTTCAATTTGGGGGGCTATTATAAAAAATACTATGGACTCCTGCTTGGAACCAAGCTGGACTAACAGGATGGGATAAATCGTTCCACCTGAAATAACAACAAAACTGGACGAGATATGTAACTGTTTTCAAGACTCTGGACATAGGCAATGAATGACCGTGATCGTGATTCCTGTAAGATGGGAAACACACAAGGTGGCCCTACGATGACCCCAGATCACTACCTTGGGAGTTTACAGGCCATGATGGGGTGTGGTGGGGAGCCCAGGTAGATTCCCTGAGTTTGTAAGGGTGAGCACGGGAGAGAGTTGCATAGAGAAAGAGCTCTGGGAATCTTGAAGGTTCCCTTTGAGGACACAGAAAAATACTGATCAGCACATGCATGTAAGGAAACTACCTGCGGCGAGAGAAATAACCATCTGAGTATATTAGAGGGAGCAATACCTAGTACTCACACGGGAGGGCATCCTGCCTGATTGGAAAATTTGACTGGAAAATTTGATGATTCCCAGGGTACTGGGGTGGAGTACGTTGCTTTGGTCCCACCTAACACACCTTAAAAGCAATTACATAATTTGCGGAACGCAGTGAAAAATGGAAATGCCAGGTCCCATGCTCAAAATCATTAAGACTTTCAAATTGGTGAGCGTAGAGTGCTAACCTAAGCCTAGACCTCTGTAGGCCCTGGGCCCTGCGTGCTTGATCAGGTCACATGCCCGTGAAGCAGCCCTGCTTAAAAGCAAGACCAGAAAGGATCAAACTGTTCCCAAGTATCTTTCCTTTATCTCTCAAGCCCTTGTAGATCATTGCTACTGTCTGCTTTATTTTCTTTCATAGGATTCTGATTCTTGATTATTTTTGATTGAGTGCTGGATGGTATATGTGAAAAATTGTAGAAATAATTTGCAAACTAGAATAATGATATCCAAATCCATAGAGGATATATATATATATATATATATATATATTTTTTTTTTTTTTTTGGCAGTCTGTTTGGGACAAGAGAAAGCTAAAATTCCCTTTCAGAGTTAATTCAGTGATGGGCTTTAGTTACAGCAAGGGCTGATCTACTTCTGGTTCGTTCCTACTTAACGGGCAGTCCTTCATTGTTCCAACCTGAAGCTTGCAGCTTCAGATCTTGAGATCTTCACTTGTGCAGGCCCCGGAGTCCAATCGTTATTTTTATTTTTGTCCTCTTGGTCCTGTTAGTTCTGATCAGCTTATTAGCCTTTAGCTCTCTCTTCCTGAATTAGCAGTTGCCCCTAGGGAAAACTGGGCCACTCACAGCTACCCAAGGATGATCCTAGAAATCAGCGTAGTTTGATTTAAGCAATCGCTTGATTCTTAAGAGGAAATGGTAGAATACATTTCATTGTTTCCGCTCAGATGCTTTATGAATCTCATTTGAATCTGTTGTTTAATGTTTGATATGTAATGTTAACATATTTTAACAACTTTGTTAGGTAGGGAGTAGTAGCCCCAATTCAGAGAGCTGGAACTCCTTTCTCAGGTTAAATAAGGTACTGATGCCCCACACTTGGTAAGCGGTAGGGGCACCATAGAACCCCCGTCTTGCCGACTTCAAAGCCTGTCCTCTTTAAACTACACTCTCTCATTTAACATAATGTAGATTGCAGAGTTTTACAAGTAACATTTATAGTGTTATGGAGCCTGCTAGAACTAAATTTAAAAACCGCATTTAAATGAATAAAATAGCTGACAGCGTCGGTTGTGGTCTTCTATGACGACACTCTATTTAAGGACTGCTTTTAAAATCTATTCCAGTCGGTCGATTAGACCATAAAGGTTTCTGCCCCTGTACGGAGGTAGATTGAAGTCTCCGTGGAAGAATCTTTTGCAAACACCTTTTCAGGGATACACGTGTACATACATGTGTGTGCACACGCACGCGTGTCTGGTGGAGATCAGAAAGAGGCAGGTGTCTTGCAATCATTTTAGTCCATCTTTTTGCACTTACCGCTGTATTGGGTTGATCCGCTGGCTGGAAATGGTAATCACCTGGCGATGCATTACACCTTTATGCTGTATTTGAATGGCTTTGAAGGCCTTACTAAATCCCAGAGAGCTGTGGTTTTATCATAAATTCTGACACGAATCCAATATGATCTTTTCACAAAAACTTGGCTATACAATATTAATCATTTATAAATGTAAGCCTATAGAGCCAGGCTGGTTTCCTTTTACGTTATAGCCAACATTTGCGTGTTACCACATCCAGAAGGAAAACAAAAAAAATACAAGTCCAATTTTAAAAGCACTGGAGGTGTTTCGGTTTACAAATGCAGTTATGCCACTCATGGCCCTGAAAACATTCCTAAAATTTCTCCTTAAGCCTCTCTCTCTTTCCAAATTTCCATTCCCTAGAACAGATACCTAAAGCCCTTTCTTATCTTTCCCTCCCGGCCCCTCCTCTGGTTGCTCAGTCTTTGGTATGTAAAGTGAGGTCACCCCTGGAGGACCTGCAGGCTGAATATAGCCCGTGGGTATGTGGAGTTTGGCCTTCACAGAGTGCTGAAAAATCCGAATTAGTTGCCAGCCTGTGAAAGTCAGAATATGTCATGTTAAAATCCAGATATCCCTGTTTCCCTCGGCAAACCAGAAAATCTGGTGAACCTAGACTTTCTTCCCATATGGCACTTCTCGCTCCGTGCTTTCCAACAGTTAGTGGTCCCCATTTAGCCCCTTCGTCGACACTGGGATTGGCAGCTTTTGCAGTGAAGAGGACCAGGCTGGACTTAGCTTGTACTTGCAACCACCTCACTCGGCTAAATATAAATGAGACCCTCGTGGGCCTACATTTCTTAAAAGGCTGAGAGAGGGCAAACGTAAGTACTTAAAATTTCAATGTTCCCATCACATAAAAACCAGCAAAAAGTGCAAGTGTCTGCCCTTTATGTGATAGCGGAGGCCGGAGGTGCTCAGGCCTCTGACCTTTCTCAGATGGGTGCATCTATTACTGCTCCCTGGGCTAGTTAGGGCAGGGTTCCCTGAAAGGGAGAGAGGCAGGGCTGACAAGTGCCCCTTTTCTATATAAATCTGTCCCAACACGCTGTCTCATGATGTGAAATTCTCCCTTCGTGCCCTTATGGATACGTAGCATCAAGATCTCAATTGTCCTGGGGCGCCTGGGTGGCTCCCTTGGTTGTCTGCCTTCGGCTCAGGTCATGATCCCAGGGTCCTGGGATTGAGCCCCGCAGGCTCCCTGCTCCATGGGGAGCCTGCTTCTCCCTCTCCCTCTGCCCCTACCTGTGTTCCCTCTCTCGCTGTGTCTCTCTCTGTCAAATAAATAAATAAAATCTTTAAAAAAACCTCAGTTGTCCTGGGGGGACTCTATAAAGGAGAATTTCCCTATGTTCTCAGTCCACATAATGTACTGATTTGCTCTGAAGTTCAACATATCATTTTTTTTCTCCACAATTGAGCTTCTGCTGCATTTTGCCAATTAAGTATTTGACTGCTGACATTTTTTTAAACAACAGAGAAGTGAGACTGAGACCCAACTATTGATGAAGGCAGAGAGAAGCAAAGAACCACAGGTACTTGCCTGTGCCCTTGAGAAGAGAAGTAGGAGATGCATGGATGTTATAGGTTAGCAAAAAGGGAATAAAAGGAGCTGGGGATAGATAGCAGAATATAAAATATGCATGCAGGGCGCCTGGGTGGCTCAGTTGGTTGAGTGACTGCCTTCAGCTCAGGTCATGATCCTGGAGTCCCGGGATTGAGTCCCACATCGTGCTCCCTGCTCAGCAGGGAGTCTGCTTCTCCCTCTGACCCTCCCCCCTCTCATGTGCTCTCTCTCTCATTCTGTCTCTCAAATAAATAAATAAAATCTTAAAAAAATAAAAAAAATAAAAAATAAAATAAAATATGCATGCAATGATTTGCAGCATTTGGATATCAGAGATGAACAGCAAAAATCAAGAATTTTTAAGGTTTGGAGTCTCATGGACACTTATTTATCAAGCTGCCAGAAGTTAGTGACTTCTAGATGCAGGCTCTGTGTTAGTTTACAGAATTTAATCTCCTAGGCAACTATCTTATTACATTCACAATTCCCCACATTGCCTAATTTTAAGGTATTTACAAATGTAAAAGCATTGCTTTAGGATAGGTGTTTAGATTTTGCAATTTAAATTTATATCAAGTTTATTATAATATAAGCGAGTGCTTGCTCCCTGAACCATTACCATCTTGGCCTATGATCTAAGATACTTTATTTTTTTTAACTTGAAAAATTTTTAATAAAATATACATAACAGAATGCACCATCTCAGACATTTTAAAATGTACAGTTCAGGGCACCTGAGTGGCTCAGTCTGTTAAGCGTCTGCCTTTGGTTCAGGCCATGATTCCAGGGTCCTGGGATGGAGTCCAGCATTGGGCTCCCTGCTCAGCGGGGAGTCTGCTTCTCCCTCTCCCTCTGCCCCTCCCCTGCTTGTGCTCTCTCTCTGTTAAATAAATAAATAAAATCTTTTTAAAAAATTTACATAATAAACTATACAGTTCATTGGGATTAAGTGCGATCACAATGTTATGCAACCAATCTCAAGAATTTTTTTTTGAAGATTTTATTTATTTATTTGACAGAGAGAGAGAGCACAAGCAGGGGGAGCTGCAGAGGGAGAAGGAGAAGCAGGCTTCCCGCTGAGCAGAGAGCCCAAGGTGGGGCTCAATCCCAGGATCCTGGGATCATGAACTGAGGCAGATGCCTAACCGACTGAGCCACCCAGGGGCCCCAAGAATTTTTTTTAGGACAAGACTTTTAACCTCCATCAAAGGATGTAAACTCTTTAAAACAAGTCAGTTTATTTATTTACTTATTTTTAAAGATTTATTTATTTATTTTAGGGGGAGGGGCAGAGGGAGAGGGAGGGAGAGAATCTCTAGCAGATCCCCCGCTGAGCACAGAGCCCAACATAGGGCTCAATCTTAGGACCCTCAGATCATGACCTGAGCGCTCAACTGCCTGAGCCACCCAGGTGCCCCTAAAATGAGCCAGTTTAAGTATTAGTTAGCCTTTAAATGCAAAAATAATAATGCCCTTCATAAAAGAGTTGATGAATTCTTTGATATTTGCCACAGGATGAAATGTGATTTTTGAAATATGAAGTAGTGTTTTATTGCACAGTGCATAACATAATATTAGTGAAATGTCTTTTCAGCAAGATTGATTCCAAATATACAAAGTGTCAAGAGAACAAATATCACTGGATACCTTTAAAAGCAATGTTTTTGTTTATCTTCTCATTGGCGTCTCCAATCTCCTCCAGGCTGAAGACATCCTTCCCTCTGCATGTGTGACTCCTCCAGAACTTTGAGGAAACCTGGATGTGCTATTTGGGGAACTAGGTATCTTCCAACAACTGGACTTTTTTTTTTTTTTTAAGTAAGCTCTATGCCCAATGTGGGACTTGAACTCATAACCCTGAGATCAAGAGTTGTATTCTTTATCTACCGAGCCAGCCGGGCACCCCTGGGCTTTTCTTTTGTCCCCTTTGGCTTCCATTCCCAGATAACCAGCTTAGTTCAATTTTCTTCCCTCTTCCTAATTCTTTTTTATCTAACACTATTTCATTCCAATATTCTACAGTCATTTCTTATTCTTTTCTTTTTATTGATTTTCATGTTCTTTGCTTTTTGTTCCCTCCTCTTTGCTTTTCTTTCTCATTTTCTCATTTATTCTTTCACTCATTTAATTATATTAATTACTCACTTATTTTTTAAAATTTTTTTTAGAGAAGGAGAGGTGGGGGAGGGGCAGAGGGAGAGGGAGAATCCCAAGCAGGTTCCACACCCAGCACAAACTCTGACGTAGGGCTCGATCTCACAATCCTGAGATCGTGACCTGAGCCGAAATCAAGTCTGACACTCAACCACTGAGTCACCCAGGCACCCCAATTACTCACTTCTTTTTACTCATTTTGTATGTGTATAAAAAACTAACTGCCGTGTGCTGTCCCATGAATTTGTGTTAGCCATAATAAGATATAACCTTAAAGATCAGAAAGGAGCTGTGTACGATTGAAGTGTCCCATCATCTCTTCCCACAAGGGAGGGAGTTCCAGGGTCCCCAGTTCTTCCCTGTCCCAGGGTCACCTTCCTCAGATGTGCAGTAGTATGCACAGCAATAGGTCCAGTGTGCCTCCCATGATTGTTTTCCGTTCTCTGCCCTATGTTGCTCCAAGGATGCCCCTGGTTCTGCAACGCCATTACTACAAGACTGGTGGTGTGGCTGGCTTTTGGAGAAGATTGAGGATCTGGCAGTAATTGTAGCAAAGCCTAAAAATACATCCACCTGCGTATGAGACATCAATTTACATCAATTTATAATTTACCAAATGGATCAGCCTCTCTCCATCATGGGAAACTTCGTCCTCATGAGCAGTGTTTCTTGTAAAGCCCTGAGCTCCCTTGTTACTGTTCAGGCTTTATGATATATGGTTCTACATCAAGATATTTTAAAGTCCTAAATTTCCCTAAGCTAATTTAAATTCAAAGAATGTAAATAGACTATCAATGTAATGACACCTTCCTACTTTTGTATCAATAGGAAAACTCTACGTTCATCATTTACAGAGTAAAATTAAACTTTATAGTAGTTTAACTCCGTATCCCAGGACAGAGAAGTTTTATTTCATCAATGTATTTTGAATAAATCAATTAATTTTCTGCTTTCAAAAATGAAGCTGTTAATTTTAATCATCAGAATAAAGTTGGAATTTTTTTATTATTTTAAATTCCAAAAAGTGACAATGAATCCAACTAGCTAAAAATACAACTCTAGCTCTGTTTTCAGTATTCCAATACAGCTCAATTTCACTTTAAAACATTTTATGGTCACCAAGACATTAAACTTTATTATTTAAAAACCCAAAATGTACCATTATTACTTAAAAACGCAAAACGTACCCATCATACTAACATATTCACAGGCAGTTTGATGTAGTTGCCCTGATTGTTTTGTTTTCTACTTTTAAAATTATTATAAACATTTATCTCTCTCTTTTTTTTTTTGAGAGTATGCATATGCACACATGCGGGGGGGGTGGGGCAGAGGGAGAGAGAGAGAGAATCTTAAGCAGGCTTCATGCACAGTGCAGACCCTGAGATCATGACCTGAGTCTAAATCAAGAGTCAGAGGCTTAACCAACTGAGCCACCCAGGTGCTACCCTCCCCCTTATTGTAAACATTTATACAAAGGATGCAGTTAATATAATTATTGTAATGGATATTTGATATTCTATTGAAAAATATCATTATTCATTTAGCTATTCTTTTGTTGAAACAGTAGGTTGTTTAATATTTTGCTCTTTCAAGTAATGCTAAGATAAATAGCTTGTCCCATCACTGAATAAATATTTATTGAGTGCCTACTATATCCCAGGCAGTATTCTAGGCAATAAAATATAGGCATCAACAGATGGAAAGTCCTGCCCTCATGGACCTTATATCCACAAGAAAGAATACAGGAAATAAATTAAATGAGCAAATTATGTTGTATGCTTGAAAGTGATGAGTGCATTGGAGAAAAATTAAGCAGGGAAGAGCCTGGAGAATGTAGAGGGTGGCAGATGTCACAACAGGATGGTCTAAGAGCCCTATAAGAAGGTGACATTTGAACAAAGACTTGAAAAGGTGAGGGAAAAGTCTGGAATATCTGGCCTTGGGGCAGAAACATGCCCAGCACAGTTGTGGTCTTAGGAAGAGCGAGCAGTCCATATGAATGGAACAGTGCGAGAGGAGATCAGACAGGTAACAGAGTCTGGGATCTTATATGGCTTTGACAAATTGGGTAAGGCCTCTGAGTTTCTTTCACTCTAGATGAAATAGGGAGATATTGGAGAGTTTTATTTTTTATTTTTTTAAGAGATTTTATTTATTTGAGAGAGAGACAGAGCATGGGCAGGGGAGGGGCAGAGGGAGAGGGAGAAGCAGAGCCCCGCTGAGCAGGAAGCCCGATGTGGGGTTCGATCCCAGGACCCTGGGATCATGACCTAAGCTGAAGGCAACTGCTTAACCAACTGAGGTTAGGCACCCCTACTGGAGAGTTTTAAATGGAGAAATGATAATGGATTGACTTGTTAGCCGATTTAGTCTTGCTACTGTGTTGACTCTGATGGGGTAAGAATACAGGCAGGGAGACCAGTTAGGAAGTGTTACAATAATGCAGGTAAGAGATGGCAGTGCCTTGGACCATGGTGGTAGCTGAGATGTTTATGGAAAGTGGTCAGATTCCACATGTATGTTTAAAGTAGAGCTGGAAAGGTGTTTACAATGCCTTCATCAATACAAATGTACACTTCCTAAACATGTAGTGTTATATATTTTTTCAAAAAAATTGCTAATACTTTAAAATTATTCCAAAGTTTACTTTTACTTTCATGAAATAACAAATCTGAATATTCTCCCACATATTTATTAATATTACCTCTTGTATTAATGGTCTCTTCCATCTTACTTGGCTCATGTAGCTAATTTCACAGGCATTGAAATAAATTTCAGATCTTTTTTTTGTTTTGTTTTCTTTCATAATTGAGATGTTACTGGTCATTCTGAGGATAGGTACACAGATATTTCAATTTGTGCACAATTTTTAACATATGTGCTGAACATCTGAAAAACCATGTAGCTGTGATTCTTTTCCAGTTATTCCGGTGACTTTTTAACTTAAAATCTGGAGGCAAATCTTCCTTACCAGGATATCAAGTATGAATACCTTCAAGTGTTGATACGCTGTTGTAAGTCCCACTAATTCACAGTTTAATATCATGTACACTACATATTCAAATTTTCAACCTTTTCCAGCACATTAACAAAGTTACTAGGAAAAGCAGGCCACCGCCCAAAGATGTTACAGAGTGCACAAAATTCTCACAGGGAGAGCCAAGATCAAGGAGTGGTTTTCTTTAGAAAATAATCTACCAAAAACAACACAGGAATAAAAGTAATTTAAAATATTCAAGACATATTACATGCATGACTGTCTCTGAATTGCCGTTTAGTATGCTTTGTAGGACAGGATAAAAAACTACCCCCTCCTCTGGAATGTTGAGCTGACACCCAAGACAATAAAAACTTCTGGTATTCCATATCTTACAACTTTCTGGTTGTATTGCAAAATAAACAACCAGCCAATGATCTCACCTCTTAAAAAAAGAAAAAAAAAAAAGCATTTACACTAAAATATGGGATGAGACAGGATTCTCTACTTCTTAAAAATGTTTCTAGAGCTACTAAAAGCTTGCATTTACAAAACAGTTGATAAAAATATTCCTGAGCCAGGGACCACTGGTAAGTCATGGTGTATGACATTAATCAGATTTGGCTTCTTCCTTCCCGCTTCATCAGAGACTGGACTCTCCTTAGCTTCTCCATCTTCTGCAGATAAGTCTTTTTTAGTTTTTTGGTTAGCCACTCTGCCTGTTTTCCCTCTGCTCCCCTTTTCCCTGCTGTTTGCACTTTTTTGTCTGAAGATTCATCCTTGCCTGCTGCCTTTTTTGGCTTCATTTCCACTTTTGCAGAAGCAGGCGAAGGCAACCTCGTGGGTCCCCTGCTGGCCTCCTCCTTCACGGCCTCCACGGCGGAGCAGACCTTCCTCTTGGGCGGCCCGGCTGCTGCCACTCTCCCAGGCCCAGGAGATCTTCATGAAAATAATGAACCATACTTTACTGACAGTACTTACACACATCATGCATTATATAATACCTGTCCACGCCAGCTCTTCGTTTCTCATTTTCAAAATATGCTGCAAAATAACCATGTGATGTTGTAAAATGGGTCAACTAACCAAAACTGCACAAAATACTATTTCAGTTTTGGTAGGCATTGAGCAAAATATTAACATCTTAAATATTATGGTTTTTTATTCTAAGATGATATTCCCAGGAGAGGAGGGGCAGAACCCCCGAGAAGCAAGCAGCAATGGCAGTGGCTGGTGGTCTTTGGTTCCATCCTCATGTGTGAGCCCGGTTCCGTGGGGGGCCTGACCCTGCCTGCCGAAGCTCACCGTCTGCAGCGGCCGCTCTAGGTGATCTTCAACCGAATCCTACTGCTGAATTCTTTGTCTTCCCACGTCATTTGATATTTCAAACAATCCTAAAGATACTTTTCATGGATAGTGTTCACAAATGCCAAATTCCATTCAGGGGCCATGTTTAGTTTCTGTATGAGTTTCTCCATGCTGCCATAAACAAGTACCACAAACTGGGTGGCTTAAAACAACAGAAATTTATTCTCTCACAATTCTGGAAGCTAGAAGTCTGAAATCAAAACGTCAGTAGGACCATGCTCTTTCTGATGGCTCTAAGGGAGAGTCTGTTCCATGCTTTTTTCTTAGCTTCTGGTCCTGCAGGCAATCCTTGGTGTTCCTTGGCTTGTAGACACACCATTCTAACATCTGCCTCTGCTGTCACATGACGTTCTCCCTGTGTGTCTTCATATCCTCTTCCTCTGTGCATGTCTCTGTGTCTCTTCTTACAAGGACACCAGTCACATTGAATTAGGACGTACTCGAATTCAGTACGATCTTATCTTAACCTAATTACATCAGCACAGACCCTGTTATAAATAAGGTCATGTTCACAAGTACCAAGGGTTGGGCTTCAACTTATCTTTTTAAGAAACACAATTCAATGCATAAACATTGATTTGAGGAAAAAAATAGCTTTCCAAAGAACCAATGCAAAAAAAAGAAATTATTCAGAATTAACGTTATAGTCGAACCTATCCAGAACTTGAGATGAGATTTGTGATATCAGAAGAAGATGCAGATTCTCAGCTGTCTTGCCCACCCATCTTTCAAGCCTCAGCTTAGTTCCACCTTCTTACTGAAGGCTGTTGAACAGCTCTGAGGATTTCTCCCACAACAATATTATTTGTACCAGGTGTCTTTGCATTAAAATATTCTTCTGTATTATCCCCTCTTTGGTTTTGATTGGTTTGATTCCATTTTCTCCAACAAAACTGCAATCTTTTCAGGGCAGGCATCTTGGTATTTTTATTTCTCTGGTATCCTCCTGAAAGTTCTATCACAGTGTTAGAAACATTGATTGGTTTAAACTGAAATACCCAAGGACCAAGCTTAATTGGATAGCCATTAAGTTTGGCAGAGAGTTATTTTCCTGACCAACCACTTACTCATCTTTCAAGTTAAAATGAAAGTGTTCCTTCTCTAGGAAACTATATTGCCACTCGTCAAGACTGCATTAAGTGCCCCTCCTACGAGCTCCTGTGTTACTCTGACCTTATGCTTATCATGCTGCATTTTAATTTCCTGATGACTTGTCTCTCTCCCCTACTGAGTTGTGAGCTCCACCAGTGCAGAGCCTGTGCCTTGTCACTATGGTCTTCCCAGGGTCCAGAACAGTGGCTAGCCTGTGGCTGGCACTCAGTAACTAATTGTGGAATTAGTTCAGTGAGTGCCTGGACGCTAAGCTGAGTCATCTCCTTGCCCTGGCTTTATTTTCCCCATGTGTAAAATGAAGGCAGAGGAACGGTGGTGCTAAACAGAGCTGGCTTGCATTTCCAACTGAGGTTAGTTGAACATGGACAGGGTTAGGCAGCTGTACCAATACAGGGCTTCGAGAACTGTGATTAGGCCACTGGTCCCTACTGTGGCTCTGGTCAGGTGGGTAGAGGGCTCTACCCTGGAGCTCACTTTTATGCAGGTTCTGAGGAGGAATCCAGATGACATTGTTAAAGTTCAAGGGTGTAAAATGCCAGGCATGATAAGACAAAAAGATGTGCTGCTGGTGACAAATAAACAGGAGCCAAGAGGCACAATAGTCAACTTCCACCAACTTATTTCCATCTGTTCATATCCACTTAACTACCCTGAGTTTATTTAGAGACAATTATCCATGGCAACAAACCACAGTGGTCCCTCTGAGGAGTTTGTCATTTTTCATAAAAAGACTCAATGAAAATTCAAAACTAAAAGACACCACAGTATAATTCCCAAACTAGTTATTGTTAATTACAAAATAAAATTAAATCTGCCAAAGGGGAAGTAGTGAAATGCACTCCAGTCTTTTATAAAGGCATGAAGAGGAAAAAGTGTAAATTTCCTCCAAAAGAGACTCTCGTGTAGAAGATTATGGATGAAGCCAACAAATCTTACTTGGCTACTGCTCTGGAAATCCTAAATTTCTTCACCTTATCTGAGCAAAATCAGTATTCATTACTGTCAATTAGATGAACAAATAAAAATATTGAGCTTTCCCCTCACTGGTGCATTAGAAACCATTTTTTTTTTATTTATTTATTCATGAGAGAGAGAGAGAGAGAGGCAGAGGCAGAGGGAGAAGCAGGCTCCCCACGGAGCAGGGAGCCCGATGCGGGACTCGATCCCAGGACCCTGGGATCATGACCTGAGCTGAAGGCAGACGCTTAACTGACTGAGCCACCCAGGCGTCCCTAGAAACCATTTTTAATGGACATTTTTATGTGAATTTTTTTTCTTCCATCTAAGGTATTTGACAAACTAATTTGCTGGATGAGAATGTGATACACCTGTAATTAAGTTTAATGTACCTTTGGCAAATCCTCAATCCAGTCTGGAGGTTTTATAGGCTTGAAATTTCCCATCTTCCTGGGTATTTCATTGGAGTCATTTGCTGTTATCTCAGACTCTATGTGCCTTAACTATTTCTGTAAGTGGTATGACTATTTCTCTAGGCATCCTGACTGGATGGAAACCTTGAAGTCATTGTGGTAGCCTTCTTTTCTTTTAAAACATTGGTATATGTTAGCATTATTTGTGTTCTTTTTTTTTAAGATTTATTTGTTTATTTCAGAGAGAGTGAGCGAGCATGGGGAGGAGCAGAGAGAGAGGGAAAGAGAAACTTTAAGGATTTGTTTTAATTTATTTTAGAGAGAGAGAGAGTGCGAGCAGTGGGAGGAGCAGGGAGAGGGACAAGCGGGCAATTACACAGTATAACTCATAAAGAGTGAGGGGGAGTATCTATGTTTAGTTCATATACTTTGTCAAATGAAACTTTGAACTTTGAACATTCCAATGCATGTATAATGTGTCTTACTGTCAAAAACAGTGAAGGATATAAATGGTTTTTAAGTCATAAAATGTGTATAATTACTATGAATTTTCCATATTTGAAGTACCTTTTATGTTATTTCCCCTAATACCATGACCAGTTAATTTACAAGCAATGCACATTAACAGCTACTGCATGCCAGTTAATGTTGGATGTCATGTATAAGTTAGTTTTTGTTTCTACAGATCTAGACACACACAATGCGCATCTGAATGGATGGTATATTTGCATTAGGACGAGCCCTACGAATAAGGCAAAGTCAAAACAGGAACACAGCTATCACTGTAAACATTTAAAACTGAAGAAATTTAATATCAGGAACTGGTGATACAGATGATGGAATCTCGAGGAAGCCAAAGAGCAGACGGCAAGATAACCGAGGGGCTTAGCAGCTGCAGGAAGCTCCTAGCACCTGCTAGCGAGAGGAGGAGGAGGAGGCGGACTGTGGTCCCACAGCAACTGGAACACAGTTGGCCGGTACAACAGGAATGATGCTGTCAAGGAGGAGCCATAGCCACTGCCAAAGACACCGCGAGACGTGGAGAAGGGGGAGAAATACCTCAGCTTACCCTCTTCTCCTGTCCTTCAGTCCTTGGCCACTGCCTTCCAACTGGCTACGTTTACCCAGAAGCTTGGGGGCAGAAGCACCTCGGAAATGTTTCCCATGGAACAAAGCAGAGCCGGGGAAGGGGAGAAGGTACCAGGTAGGAGACTGATAGGCACCCCTTTTTTCAGGTGATGTATGACTGAGACAGGAAAACTCATAGCTTTATTTGTCTGCTCTGGACGCCGAAATCCTACTGCCTTTGTCAAGGGCTTCCATCTACTGTAGTTTTTTCTTTTCAATTTCTGCAAAGTTATTTTAGACCACAAAAAGATAAGAATGAATGTCCTCTTTACAGAATGATCTGTATGCTGTTGTTCATTAAACTAAGACGAGCGTGATATGCACCCACCTCTTTTATAGACAACTCTGTGATTATTGATATAATTCTACTCTAATACTCTGACCTCCTACTAATCAACGACCCCCTGGCCCCCTCTGTATTTATGAAACCCTTACATAGATGTGGTTAAGGGAAAAGTGTAGAGCTTTTTCCTGTTCAGAATCATAACTGAACTGTAGATTTCTTGGGGGATGAACCTGTGTTTTATTTGTACACGTGTGTGTGTGTGTTGGGGGGGGTGTAACCACGACTAGAACCATGCATTTGTTGAATGAATGAACCACTCTGCGCTAGATGGCAAAGCAGGAGCAGGAACAAAGTCTGGGAAGGTCTGGGAAGGGCCAGGAAGGGTGGATGAACTTCTGTTTGGGAAGAATAGGTTCCAGTGCCGAAAGCCGATGGCACCTTCCCTCCCAGCAGCTGCTGGGACTAGATCATCAGAAGTCACAGCCTTATTACACCTTGATCAACCTCCTCTAAAGGGGAGAACAGAGTTGAGAATGGAATCAATGTTTGCTGCCCTAAGAATTGCAAGATATACCATAATCTTTATCACTTTTAATGTTTCTTAACAGGATCCTGAGGTAGAATCTCTCTCTCTCTCTCTCTCTCTTTTTTTTTTTTGTATGTAATTTTATTTTATTTTATTTGTAGTAAACTCTATACCCAACGTGGGGCTTGAACTCACGACGCGGAGATCAAGAGTCACATGCTCTACCGACTGAGCCAGTCAGGGGCCCCTGAAGTAGAATTCTTAAACCTAATTGGCAGATTACAATATTGATACTAAGAAAAGTTAAGCAATTTACTTAAGCTGCATGGTAAGTAACTAGTAGAGTGAGCTTTACAACCCAGGCATGGAGAGCTGAAAAAATACTATAGAGTATCTCTTGAATGTTACCCAGGATGTCTACAATAACTGAAGCTAGTTAGACAGCTCTGCTTCACCCAGCAGCCCAGACCTCTGTTGCCTAAATGATTACCCCAACCTGTTCCTAATTGTTGCAAAGGTTCAATGGGAGGGGGGCTTATATCTCACAATTAAAGAGAAAATGAAGCCAATTGAACTGTGACTGGGTAAATATTGGTGTGAAAAGTTTTAAGTCAAATGTTTCAGTGACTACTTTCAGCTGCAAAGGAAAGAGAGTATGAGTGTGCTGAGGGACTCAGGTCATTAGAACTGGGACAGGCCAAACTCCTAGAGAGAGGAAAGGGAAGTACAACAGTGATGTTGTGGGCACTCAAGACAGATTTCAACAACTTCACAATTCTTTCTTAGACATTCCTCCCAATCTTCAACTGTGGATAGGAAAAGCAAAATTGGGGCCCTGGAGGTATAGCTCCCCAATTCACTCACTGGGTCATCTACTCTACCCTCTGTTGCCAATGTCAGGCCTCGTGTTGGAATTTGCTTGAGGAAGGGGTTCTGCTGCAAAAGATAAAAATGTTTAAACACCACAAATCCAGAATGCTCTTGGTACTTGTAGAAAAAGTACTGAAATGGGGGTTTGGAGACACAGGTTTATTGTAGCTCTGTCTCCTTCCAGAAAGGGGGGAACCATTTAGCCTCCAGAACCTCCCTTTCTTCTTGTCAGTTGGATCAGGATCTAAGCATCTCATTAATTAGATTCCTTCCGGCTCCTGCATTCTGTGATACCTGCACAAGGGGATGCATTTTGCAGCATAAATTGATTTTTATCATTCCTCCTTTTAGTTGTTGTCTCTTAAGGCATTTTAAATCTCTGGCACTGGTATTATTAGGGGATGACTGAGCATGGTGAGTTGTGGTTAGTTACAGGTTAGCTGCATTTTGAGGTGTGTTCGTTCTAATTGCTTTCTACTCAGCTGAGTTAGGAACATTTGTTCCAGAACTTTCCTCCTCTGCAGTTTATAGAGGTGACCACAGATAATATTAAAATTATATGGGACCAAGATATCACTATTGGACTCATGATAACAGGACCCACATAAGTTTTTCACCTCCAGATCTACCTGGAAGTCTTGGGGCTGGGACAATCACCCCTGCTGGTCCAGAGTAGAGGAGAGACCCCGGGATGGGACACAGGAAAGCCAAGGAGAGGGTGCCTGGTGCTTGTTTGTGCAGAGATTCATCAAATCCACCCAGCAGATACCCTGTGTCTATCTATACCCAAGCTCTGTAGAGCGTTGTCAGCTCCCTGGCTATACTAATGAAGACTTTTTTTATTTTATCTAAGAATTTTACTCAGTGTGAAGTTTCTTGGTATTTTTTTTTTTCCAGGAGCTACATTTATGATAGAAAATAAAGCAAGTCTGCTGGTCCAGAGATGCAAATTTAATTATTTTCCACTGATTTCCTTTCTTCTTTACAAGAATATCCAGAGAGCCTATCATGGGGAATCTTCCTAGGATGTGAGTTTTAAGGGACTTTTTCACCTGCCTGGGATATAGAGCACATAAAAAAGAACAAAAATGAGGTATGGTCTTGACTCCGAATGATCATGTTAGATAGTGTTTGTGACCCACGAGATGCTCTGGGTTTGGGGTGAGAAATGGCAGGATAGAATTTAGTTCACTGATTGGCTCCTAAGCCCCTCATCACAGCACAGTGGTAGCAAGAGAGATACACAAATCCAATGGCTTGTTGCTACTCCAGTCATTCAACAAATATATACTTTTTTTTTCAGTCTGTTCTATATGCCAGGCATTGTTTCAGGCTCTGAGGACATGGTATGAATAAGACATTTGGACGATGTCTCTATGCTCATGGATATTATTTTACTTTGGGCAACAGAGTAAATAAATAAATACTCCATTATTGTATAATGTAATGTCAGGTACTGACAATGCTCCAAGGAAAAAAATAAAGTTGGGTAAGGCGATAGGACAAGAGGGTTGGGGGGTAACATCATGCAGTGTGGCATCAGGAGTCCTGCCTGATGAGATGACACTTCAGCAGAGATCTGAAAAGCTGGAAAACTAATAATGTAAATATTTTTAAAAAATATTGTATTTTTTATTATTCTTATTTTAAAACTGATTTGACCATTCTGTTTCCTACACCTACAATATCCTCTCCCTTCTCAAATTTTGGCATTTATGGTCCAGATCATAATACACCTTGGCTCTTGATCTGATCTTGGGTAAAAGCCCTCATTTTGAGTCTAAATATCCCTCTCTTGACTTTCACTATGCGCCTACTTTTTCTCTTTCTTGGGAAAGACAGAACGAATAAATGTGACAATGAGGTGGATGGCATGGGGCTTTGTACAAAATATAAGTCATCCTAGCAACATTTGTGTAAAGGTTTTCTTTGCACAGAAATGGTTCTTCCTTTATTTGTAAATGCTTATATTAAAGACTAGAAAAAGTCTATCCCACGGCAACTGCCTCAAATGAGGTTACTTCCCATCATGCCTCCACGGGTGGTCACTACAGACCCATGGTGAGTGTGGCAGGCAGAGCCTCACATCTGTCCCCAAGGATGAGTGAATGGATGCCCTGAACTCCCTCGACTGTTCTTAAGGCAGTTTTTTAAAATTTTGGTACAAAATACCACATAACATAAAATTTATTACCTTAGCCATTTCTAAGTGTGTAGTTCAGTAATGTTAAGTATATTCACATTGTTGTACAACCAGTCTCCAGAACTTCCTCATCTTACAAAACTGAAACTCTGTACCCATAAAACAATAACTCTCCATTTCCCCCCTCTCCTCAGCCCTGGCAACCACCATTCTACTTTCTGTTTCTATGAATTTGACGACTCTAAATACTGCATATAAGTAAAATGATACAGTATTTATCTTTTTGTGACTGGCTTATATTTCTTAGCATAATGTCCTCAAGATTCATCCATGGTGTAGTGTGTGCCAAAATGTCCTTCCTTTTCAAGGCTGAATAATATTCTATTGTGTGTGCATGTGTGTTTGTATGTATAATATATATATACGCCACATTTTGTTAATCCATTCATAAAGCAGTTTTATTGAGGAATAATAGATACAAAATGAACTTCACACATTTAAAACATTCAATTTTATAAGTTTAGACACCCATGAAACCACCAGTACAATCAAGATAGTCAACCTATCCGTCACCTGCAAACGTTCCCTCATGCCCTTTTGTCATCTCCCCTTCTGATCTTCTTATCTCTCTGTCTTCTGGCAACAACTGATTTAACATTTGCATATTTTAGAATTTTTTCTGTCATTCAGTGTAATTATTTTGAGACTCATCTATGTTATTGCATATATAAACAGTTCATTCTGTTCATCACTGATTAGTATTTCATAGTACCAATATACAACACTTTGTTCATCTATTCACCTGTGACAGATATTTGAGTTATTTCTAGTTTTTATAAATTATACATACATAAGTATTACAACTACAATTACAGATACGTGAATGCTATGAGCATTCATTTTTAAGGCTGTATGGATATTCCTTTATTTCTCTTGGATAAAGATCTAGGGTTGGAATGCCAAGATCATATGCTAAATGTATGCCTAACTTTTTAAGGAACTGTCAAACTGTTTCCCAAAGTGATAAAACCATTTTATAGCCCTACCAGTAATATATAGTAGCTCCAGTTCCTCCACATTCTTGCCAATACTTGGTATGATCAGTGTTTTAATTTTAGCCATTCTAATAGGTGTGCAGTGGTATATTACTTTGGCTTTAATTTGCATTTCCTTAATGAGAAATGAACATCTTTTCATGTGCTTTTTGCGATCCACATATCTTCTTTGGTGAAGTGTCTGTTCAAATCTTTGATTCATTTTTTATTGAGACATCTGTTTTCTTATTATTAAGTTTGGAGATTTCATAAATATATTCTGGACACAAGTCCTTTAGCAAATATATGATTTGCAAATACTTTCTCCCAGTCTGTGGCTTCCATTTTCATTCTGTTAACTGTGCCTTTCAGAAAACAGAAGTTTTCATTTTGAAGAAATCTAATTTAGGTATTATTGTCTTCTGTCAATGATACTTTTGATGTCATTCGGAAAAAATCTGAGCCTAATCCAAATTCATAGAAATTTTCATCTGTGTCTTCTTTCAGAAGTTTTATAGTTTTAAGTTTTACATTTAGGTTTATTTTTGAGTTTATTTTTTATGTATAGGTATAGATTAAAGTTTTTTCTGTTGTTTGGTTTTAATCTTGTTTTGCTTGTTTGTTTTCATTTTGGCATAAGCATATCCAGTAGTTCAAGCACTGTTTGTTGAAAGGTTATTCATTCTCCACTGAATTGAACTTGCCTTTGTCAAGAATCAGTTTTCTATATAGGACTGTGACTATTTCTGGACTCTATTTTGTTACACTGATCAATTTGTCTATTTTTATGCCAATTCTACACTGTCTTGATTATATAACTTGAAGAAGTCTTACACCAGAAAATCCTTTTAAAGTTGTTTTAATTATTCTCTGCCTTTTGCATTGCCACATGAATTTTAAAACTAGCTTGCCAATTTCATAGAAAATGCTGTGGTTTGGGAAGGAATTGTGTTGCATCTATAGATCAATTTGTAAAAAATTGGTTATAAAAATATTGAATTTTCTGACACATGAACATGGTATAGATCTCTTTATTTCTTTAATTTCTCTCAGCCATATATTATAGTTTACAGTGTACAGGTCTTAAACATATCTTGTTTGATTTATCCTTAAGTATTTCATAGATTTTTGATGCTGTTGTAAATGATATTTAAAATTGAAATTTCCAATTTTTTACTAATATGTAGAAAAATAATTGATTTCTTACAATAACATTTTATTCTGCAAACTTGATAAACTCACTTATTAGTTCTAGTAGTATTTTTGACATAGACAATCATCTTGTCTGTGAATAAAGACAATTTTATTTTTTCTTTCCAACCTGGATGCCATTTATCTATGTCTGTTCATCTGTCTGTCTTTCTGTCTCTTCCTTATTGCACTGGCTAGGACCGTGCTGAATAGAATGGTAAGAAAAAATATTCTTTTATTTTTCCTCATCCTAGGGGGAAAGTATTCAATGTTTCAGGATTAAGTATGGTATTAATTGCATGGTTTTTGGTTTTAAATATTTTATTTATCTGAGAGAGAGATAGCGAGTACGAGTGGGGGAGAGGGGCAGAGGGAGAGGGAGAAGCAGGCTCCCCGCTGAGCAAGGAGCCCTGACCAGGCTCCACCCCAGGACCCTGAGATCAGAGCCTTAGCCAAAGGCGAATGCTTAACCAACTGGTTGCCCCTAGCTGCATGTTTTTTGAGGATATCCTTACTAAGTTGGGGAGGGTTCCTTGTATTCCCTTTTGCTGAGAGTTTTTATCAGGAATGGATGTTGGACTTTGTCAAATGCTTTTTCTGTATTTCATGAGAGATCAAATGGGTTTTTTTTGTTGTTGGTTTGTAAATATGATGAGTTAATTATTGACTAATTTTTAAATGTTAAACCAAGTTTGCATTCTCAGAATAACCCCCACTTGGACATGATTTATATATTGCAGGATTTGATTTACTAAACTTAAAAAAATAATTTAAATACTTATACACATTAAAAATACTGGTCTTACAGTTTTCCTTCTTCTTACTGTCTCTGTCTGCTTTGGGTATCAGAGGTTGCTGTTCTCATTGTAGAATTTCTATTGTTTCCTTCTTAACTATTTAACAGAATTCATTAATAAGGTTGTCTGAGCCCAGAGTTTTCTTTGTGGACAAGTTTTTTGTTTTTTGTGTTTTTTTTGCTGTAAAATAAATCTGTTTAGTAGATAGGAGGCTATTTGGTTTATTTTTTGATTTTGTATTTAAAAGAATTTTTCCATTTCTTGTAAGTTGTTAAATTTATGAGCATAAAGTTGTGCTTTATGTGAAATCTCCTGATTTTCTTTTCAATATATGTAGAATCTGTAGTGATGTCTCACCTCTCTCATTCCTGATATTTGTAATATGTATTTTTTATTTTTTCTATTTGCTCAGCCTGGATATTTATCAGTTTTACTGATCTTCTCAAAGAACCAGTTTTTTGTTTATTTCTTTGTTTTATTGTATTCTCTATTGTTTTTCTGCTATTTCATTAATTTATCTTCTGATGTTTCTTTTGCTTTTTTCTTAAGCTTTAATTTTCTAATTTTAAGGATTGATTTGAAATGTTTCTTCTTCTGTCATATCATCATTTGGTGCTATAATTTTCCCTCTAAGCAATGCTTTAACTGCATTCTACAAATTTCAATTCATTTTCATTCTCATTCGACTCAAAACACTTTCTAATTTTCCTTTTGATTCCTTCTCTAATCCATGTGTTACCTAGAAGTGTGCTATCTGATTTCAAAATATTTGGTGTTCTGAAGCTTCTGATTCACTGTTTATGTTTTAAATTAAAAACAAAAGGAGTAGCTGGCTTCTATTTCTGGTTATTCTGGCTGCAATTTTTCTTTCCTACCAAGAAAATTATTAAAGTTGGAATAAATACATGAAATAGATATTATAAGGCATAAGAAAACAATAAGCTTTTGAAGATCCAGGAAGGAAATAGATTCCAAACAGAAAGAACTCGAGGACCCAAGATCTTGGAGAGAAGTCATAACATACAACTTTGGTGTGACGCTCACTTTTACATTTTGAAAATATAGGGGGCTTCCTGCCTGAGAGTTTTTGTCTTCCTAAGGGAATGCATTTGTCTCATGTGTGGGAAAACTGTGAGCTCTGAATATTCAACTCTCCCAAAACAACCTCATCTAGTGATGGCTAGGGAGTTAGTGAATAATTAACTTTGTTTGTTTTTTGTTTGGTATCTCTGAGTCTTAATCTATATTTTCCATAGTTTCAGATCATACTCAATGTGCCTTCCAGAACAAAATTAAATTCCCTTTGAAAGAAAATAAAAAAACCCAAAGTCCCTACTGTTCCTCATTCCATTTTCTCTCTTCTCCTTTTATCATTTATTCAAAGTAGCCACGCATTCCAGGAAGGAAGACAAAATAGACTGAAAACCAAGAGAGAAAAACAGACAATATAAACAGATCCACAGATTATCAGTTTATTGTTATTATTAGGCACTGATTTTAAAAAACTGATGTAACTGCACATTTGATATAAGAGAATATGAGAAAACAGAAATACAGGACAGAGAAAGTATCAAACTTAAAGAGGGATTAAAAGGTAGGAAAAAAAAAAACAAGAGAAGATAAGATACTATAGAATATGTGAAAAGGTCCAACATATGAGAAAGTAGAATGCTAGACGGAGAAGAGATAAAAAGAAAATGGCAAGAAGTTATTTTTGAAGAAAGAATGCTCAAGAATTTTCCAAAACTAACAAAAGACATCAACCCACAATATAAGAAGTTTGGCAAATCCCAGGAAGGACTAATATAAAAAGCACCCCCAGATGTATTATAATAAAACAACTGAAACTAAAACAAGGGAAAATCATTCATGTAGTGATAGGGATAGTGAATACTCACTAAATTTTAAAAAAGCAACAATATACAGCAACATATTCCTCGAAAGAAATAAAGGCATTGTGCAGTTAAATCATTTTTTTAAAAGCTTAAGATGATAACAACAACAGCCTGTGGGGTGTGTGTGTGTGTGTGTGTGTGCGAGTGTGCATGTGTGTGTCTGCTCTTTTGCTAAAATGGCAGAGTTCAGTATTTGTGACAGAAACCATATGGCCTGCAAAGCTTAAAATATTTACTATCTAGCTCTTTTTAGAAAACATTTGCTGACCCCTGTGGATATTCTTACTATTTACAAAGCTAATTAGCTATAATGCTTTAAAGCAAATTTTGTCATCAAATGATTTGAAAGTCATGCCATTTCGTCCATAGATAGGAGAATCAGGTATAATAACATAGCTGTGTTCTAGGGCTAGAACTAGATCCTGGAATTAGTGAAGTCTAATAGATGAGCCCTTGTCAGGGATTAGGAGATTCTGTGTTTTTGACTGGCTATTTTCTTCTCTGGAGCTTCTTCATCTATAAAACAGAAATAAAATTGCACTACCTGTTTATTTCAAGGCTCACATCATGTCACAAATTATATAATGGTAATAAAAGTAAAAATTGTAGTAATTGAAAATTATTAGCATTAACACTGCATTCAAATAGGAAAAGATATATATGGCAGAATGTGAATAGAACCACAAATCTCTGCATAACTTCTAACTTTGCTCTTTTGGTTAGTTTATTTCATTCATCTTAGTTGATCTTTTCCACAGTTGATCAGAATAATTACATAATTAATTTGATCTTTAACAAAATCTCTTATGTTATCCTTTGCCTCCATCCAATTGCCCTCTTTCTCCTGTCCTCCTCCTCCATTTTACTACCATTATCATTACTATCATTATCAGTGTCATTTATTGAGCACTTACTATGTACCATGTACTGTATTAAATATGTGATACCCGATACCTAATCCCTACTACAATGATGTGAAGTACACATTATTATCCTCATTTTACAGATGATAAAAATAGTTTAAGAATTGTGCCCAAGGTTGCAAAATTCTTAAGTGGCAGAGTTGAAGTATAAACTCAAGTCTGTTTGACTCTGCAGTTTGCCGTATTATCATGCATCTTCTCTCTCCCTCGTACTATTTATTGCACCTGTGTTTAGGATTCATGCTTTATCCCTCTCCATATTGTCCAGCTTAGGTGAATGCTCTGCATAGAGGAAGTCCATTATAGCAGTTAATAAAAATTAGTGGAAATTAGTGCTACTTAACAGTGATAGAATTTTAAAAGTGAATAAATGAATATAATGGTTTATTTGGGCTAAAAATTGGGGTATTCTGTGGTGAGGATAAGTTTAGAAAATAGCAGGTTAAACAGATTTCGTTACACCAGGACTTATCAAAGATTTTAAGAAGAAATATGTGCTGTGTATTTCATCGAGTTGATATGTGGTGGCAGGTAGCATTCATTAAGGGTGTTTGAGTACAGAATTCTTTTCTGGTAAACACCTTGGACTTTGAAAAGTTTAAATTAATTTATATAAGTAAATGGATTTAAAAACTGTTAACAAGCTGAATTTTTAAGCAGTGAAATATTAGGTTTATTCAGCAAGCAAATGAATATTTTCTTCAGTTAAGGCATTTTCAGAGCAGAGCATAATTTGCATGAAGCAGTAATTTACAAAAGTGATATTGCTATTAAATATGACCTTTTGACTTTTTGAACAAATTCCTCATTAATGCTTATGGACTACATTTTATATTAAATATAAAAACAAAGATATCATTAACAAGGTTCTAGGAGAGGGACAGGAAGACCGAAGACACCTTAATTTGCTCAGAAATTGTGAGGAATGAATGGGGTACAAACGAGTAGTTACCACCGTTTGGGGAAAAAAATATTCTCGAGAGAGTGGTTGTTCCATCTATTCTTAACCTGTGACATAATTTCATCTTGGATATAAAAATTCCAGTAATACGAATTTATGCCAATTACTTCCCAGCTTAACTGGGTGACATGTGCTGGAGTAACAGGAAATTTAAATTGAAACTTCAATGGTGTAATCAATTATTTTGAGTAACAATTCATATGATCATCTTCCAAACAAGTGATCGGGATATTCGTGTTTGATTTTACTGATGACTGAATCCAGCGATGGTTTTGGTATTGTATGAGGATAGCCTCAGATATTGGCTGTATTGTGAACTAGAAATGGCAAAGGCAAGTCCTAGGTGGTGGCGAGTCCAAACTCTGTACAGCAGTAATAGTGCCTAGATTCTGTATTACAAGGTACAAATTCTATTTTATATATCCCTTCACCTTCATTTAATCAGATCTAGTCATCTTCCATGTCTGCATAGCATGCTGGAGCCCAAGGTAACTCTCCCTAGGTGACTCTAATTTTACTTAAGGATGGATGCGTTATCTTGGTATCTACAAAACTCAGTGTTCTAGAGGGAGAAAGAGAGAACTGAACCAACCAATGGACTATTGCTCTGTGTTTTATGGCAGAGGTAAGACTAAACAAAAGGTGGTTGGTAAGGAAGGCTGTCAGTAATGCCTGAACAATGACTTGAAGAATGAGTGGAAATAAATGAAATGGAGAAAGGCAATAAGAAAGCGATAAAGCAAAGGCTTTAGGAGAAAGTCCTAGGGAGGAAAAATGTGCTAATGAAAAGATATTACAGAGATGGATACATTTGAGGAATTCCAAGGAATTCCATATGGCTTAGAGGAGAGTAGGTACTGAGATAGTTAATTTGATGTGTCAACTTGACTAAGCCACAGTACCCAGATTTTTGGCAAGACATTATTCTAGATGTTTCTTTGAAGGTACTTTTGAGATATGATTAACATTTAAACCAGCAGACTGAGCAAAGCAGATTACTCTCCACAATGTGGGTGGGCCTTGTCCAATCAGTTGAAGGCCTTAATTAAAAAAAAAGAAAGAAAGAAAGACTGACCTCCCTTGAAGAAGAGGGAATTCTACCACAAACCATCTTTGGACTTGAATGGCAACTCTTTCCTGGTCTCCTGCCTGCCAGCCTACCCTGCAGATTTGGGATTTGCCAAGGCTCCATAATTGCATGAGTCAATTCTTTGAAATAAATCTCTTTTTCTCTATACATCCCTATTGGTTCTATTTCTCTGGAGAAACAGATTATTTGACTAATATAGATATATATAGGAGAGAAGCAAAAGATGAAAGGCAATGGAGCATGATTAATGCTTATTAATTTGTTCTTTAAATCTTTTTATTTTTTACTGACATATAACACACATAAAGAAAAGTAAACATTTATAAGTGTTAATTCTCTTTGTAGGAATTCACATGAACACATACATGTAATCAAGACCTAGATAGAAAAATGGGACATTACCATCACTCTCTCCCTCACACCACCCCCAATTCCCATGAGTAATCACAGTTGACTTCCAAAAGTGTAGCTTAGTTTTACATGTTTCTTATTAATTTAAATCCAATTAGCCAACATATCATTAGTGGTTTTACATGTTTTGAATTTCATTCAGATGTTTATACATATAAACATTTTATTGCTAGATAGTTCAGTTTGTTTTTTTACATTGGTATATAATATTGCTTTGTGTGAATATGCCACAATGTTTTCATCCATCCTAAAGGTAGACATTTAGATAGTCTCTAATTTTTAGCTATTTTGTATAGAGTTGTTACACGCATTCTAGTATATGTCATTTGGTGAACACATGTATGCTTTTCTGTTGGGTATATCCACAGGAATGGAGTTGCTGGATTATAGTATATAGTATATATCCTGTAGAATCACAGGAATGTAACTGATCAAACTAGCCTTTTAGATAGATCTTTCTCATAGCAATGAAAAGAATGGATAAAAGAATGGTGAGAATAATCTAGGTGAGAATTGATAAGGGCTTGAACTTATGCATGTAAGTGAGATAGAAATTAAGAGATAGATATGAGAACTATTTAGAAGGGAAATGGTTGGACTTGATGGCCTAATTAGCTATGGGTGTGAGGCCAGGATGGCTTCCAGGTATCTAGCTGGGTGGACATTGGTGTCATTTGTGGAGAACAGTTCCTGGCTTTGTATATCAGTTGCAATGAATTCTAATAATTATGTCATTGAATTTATCTCTGTCATTTAGGAATCCTATGCTCTTGAACTAGTTTCTTCAGGCAGTTTCTTCACCTGTAACACAAGGATAATAATATACATCTTCCATGATTCAATGAGATCAAGTATATATGAGATCTATTAATGCCTGACACATAGTGGTTTGAGATAATAACCATTATTATTGTTGTATTTAGTTGTTACATTTTAATGCTTTTTTTCTCCTACTTATATTCTCAAATAAACAGGACAAACCACCTTTTCCTCCACCCTCAACAATTTACCCTGAAATTTGAGCACGTAGATGTTAAGTAAAAAAATTGACATTGTATTTAGCAGCTTTGAACCAGGCCAAATCACCGCCCCAAAGTAGCTCCTGATTTAAAGTAATGATGTTTGCATTGATGTCTGATATAATTCTGGTTTTTGCCATTGCCAAACTATTCAATTTTAATATTATCTGCCATTTCACCCCATTTATGAATATCTATCGATCTTTAGCTATCATCGATCTACTTTTATTAAGCTATTTTTCAGATTAGATACATAAGGTTATGCATAATTAATATATTGTCATATATATTAATAATAATAAATTATTATTCCCATTCATCACTTAACAGTATGCTGTCATACTGTAATAAAAACCCAACTTTTCATTTAATCAAGCTTGTGTTAATAATAGGTACATTCATATTACAAAGAAATTTTCATGTTTTTTCTCACTTTTGTCTAAAACAGATTAATAAATTTTTTGCATTTTTGGCAACAGAAATAGAATTAACTCAGCTCTCTGATGCAAATTTTGCAAAGAGCATCTTTGTAAAATATGAATATATATTCATGCCTTGAATCCCATACCTTGGGAAGAGTGGTAGAAGAGCTAATGAACAGGCTGCTGTGTACCTACCGAAGACAGATTTTCAAGGTCACAAAGTTTGGAGCTGAAAAGAGCCAACAGGAGTCAGCTGAGTGGCCATACCTGTTGAACCAGGGGCAGACTAGGTGTATATTGCATGAGAATGGAACTGCCACAAATACATGGATTCTTGCTGCTTCACCCACACATAGTGGGAAAAATTGGCATGGTTATTGCTGAAACCTGCTCTGGGGTATTGATTTAAGAAGTCTGCGGTTTTCTGAAGGGCTCACCAAATTTCCAGCAAGTGCACTGAAGTTCATTGAATCTATTCATCCTAGTCTAGCTTTTCCCAGACAGTCAGTCCCTTGTTCACCATCTCAGTGGCGTGGAATACACCAGCATCTGCTGTTGCTCAGACTCACTTTATAACAATCTATGTCCATGAAATGTCTAGCCAGAGAGATTAAAAAATAGAGGAAATATTTATTCAATTTCTTTCAAGTCTGCTGCCTCATTTCTTGCCGACTGAATAATTTTGGGTGTTTGGCATGAGGACTAATGTAAAGGGACAAAGCAGGAGGAGTCCCAATCCAGTCATGTGTTCATAAACCCTGGGAGCAGTGTTTCTTGACCCTAGTTGCAAAGAATCCCCTGGGGAGATTTTAAATATTGCTGGCATGGCCCCACCATGGCCAATTAAGTCACAATCTCTGAGGATGTGTTCTGGGCACTGGGATTGCTTTAGCTCCCAAGAAGATTCCAATTTGCTGCCAGGGTGGAGAACAATAGCTATGTTTTCTGAGGTGATTTGGAGACCATGCAAAACACCTTAGAGATCATCTAATCCAATAGATGGAACAGATCAAACTAGCTCTCGTTAATGTGGAGAGGAGCATTCCCGCCTACTGTCCGTTTGCCCTCCTACAGGGATCAAGGAGGCAAGTGTTCAGGTTATGGAGTGAAAATAATTATTGGGTTGCATGCTTATTATTACCAAAGTGAGAATATAAAATCAGAGAATTTAGTGACAAAGTAACACAGCCTGGAAAAGATGAGTCATGCCTCCTGATTCCATTCTACTGCTCGTTCCACTTTTCCATACTGCTTTAAGCCATGTTAACATGAACCGAGTGGCTTATCTCTTAAAACAACTTCTAATGATGTACTATACAGTGGCTAACTGAACATAATAATAATAAAAAAACTTCTAGCATTATAACTATGGGAAATTTGAAAGCAGTGAGTTTAAGCACTTTGTAAAGGAGGACTAACTTTGTGTTACAGTTTCATCATATTTGTAAGAACGGAACATTGACATTTTTAATCTGGCTTTGTTTCTGCCTAGGTCTGAATTAATTTGCAAGACATATTTTAGTCTCTAATCCAGTGGAGATTCTTATCATCTTGGTTTTTTTCGAGTTAGTGATTACTCAAAAGGTCATTGGTACCTATGAATATTCTTTTCCCACCTTGCAGGTGACAAGGTGGAAGAAACCAGTGCTGCTGGTCATTGCAGAAGAAAGGATGAGAGCCTCAGGCTGAGGAAGAGCCAATGGGATGATGGAGCCAAATGTGAACTAAGGCAGCTGCCAGGGGTTCTGTGATGAGCAAATGAATTCTTTTTTTATGTAACCTCTATTCACATTTTTGTTTGATTTTGTCCTTTGATTGTAATGACAGGTTGTGGTTACATATTATTAGAGATGAATACTAAAGAAGTGACTAAATAAAAGGGCAAGATATTGAGGATGATTGGTGTCATCCCAGCAGGGAGGGAAGGCAGACAACAATATCTTTTTTATTATCAGTCTCAGATGCTGCACGTACCTTACCCACACCTTCTGGAATAAGCTTAGAATATTTGCTTTATTCCGTAGTGCTTTTGTGCTGCTGTCCAATGATCAGAAGCTATGGCTGGTGGAGGGCAAATGCAGCTCTGCAATCCTGAGGTTATTGAACATATTTATCTATACAGGATCGATCGATCGATCGATCTATCTATCTATCTATCATCTATCTATCTTTTTAAAAAGATTTTATTTATTTATTTGACAGAGAGAGAGAGGGAGAAGCAGGCAGAGGAAGAGGGAGAAGCAGGCTCCCCGTAGAGCAGGGAGCCCAATGTGGGGCTCGATCCCAGGATCCTGGGATCATAACCTGAACCTAAGGCTTAACCGACTGAGCCATCCAGGTGCCTATCTATCTATCTATCTATCTATCTATCTATCTATCTATCTATCTATCTATCATCTATCTCTCATTTATCTATTATGGGCATGCTGTGGCACTTATTACTCCATTTCTGAAGTTCTTCTCAAACCCTTTATCCCTTTCCAGAATTCAGCCACAACTGAATCCCTTCTAAGGAGAGAAAACTAATCGGTTTTTATGTCTTGGGAATATTGTATGTATCAAGCCTGATTTTTTGGTGGAGGGTGGTGAAATTCTAGAAATCTTTAGGAATTGGTATTAGAGTCTAAACCTTACATATAGCTACATCATCTAGGTTTTGGTAAATGATTTGCTCTGAAATTTCAGGTACATTCTTGTCTTTGAGATATTTGTATTTTGCATACACTGGGGGGAAACTTTTGCCAATGAACACCAGGAATGACACACAGGAATGTTCACAGCAGTGATGTATTTATGATAGCAACATTAGATTGAGATCAGTCTAAAAGGCCTTTGAAAGGAGAATGATGAAACCGAGACAAATGGATACAATTGAGTACTACGCAACAGCAATAGTGAAAACTCTTACCATCTGCATTTATCTCGGACATACATCCAACAGTATCATGCATGAACTCGTATGTACCACTGTGGAAGTATCAATTCATATGACCACTTTAGAAAATAGTTTATTATTATCTCATATTTTTGGAAATATAATAAACACTGTGGAGTGCTTACTATGTCCCCGTTATTTTCCTAACTGTGCAAATACTAATTTTATGTTTAAAATTGTCAAGTTTGTACTGTAATTTTAATCATTTTATATATGAAGGAACTGACACAAAGAGGTTGGGTACCTTGGCCAAGATCAAAAAACACCTAACTGGTACAACCAGCACTGAATTCAGGCAGTCTGGCTTCAGAGTTCAGCCTCTTAACCGTTATATTATGTTGACCCTTCCAACTAGTAAATCCAGTAATTTCACTTATTGACATATCCCATGGTGAAATTTTGCCCATGGTGTAAAGAGATGAGTATGCTTATAACAATTACATTGATAATAAAAAAAATTAAGAACAACCTAAAAATCCATTGATAAGAGAATGGATGAATAATTGAGATATAGTCATACAAAATAATAGTATAAAATAGTGAAAATGAACTAAATGTACCATACAAATCAATAACAAAATAGTGTTGTGATAAAAGCAAGGACAGAGAACATATATCATATATAAATATATATGTTCAAATACACACAGAACTAATCAGTATGTATTTACACGTGCATTAAGGACCATAAAGTTTGAGGGGCGCCTGGGTGCTCAGTCAGTTATGCATCCGACTCTTGATTTCAGTTCACGTCATGATCTCAGGGTTGTGAGATTAAGATTCTCTATCTCCCTCTCTCGCTGCCCCTCCCCCCACCCAAAAAGACTATAAAGTTTGCACATCACACTGCCACAGAGGACGATGGCCAATAACTACTTGGAAAAAAAGTTCTACTTCACTTGAATTTTTTTAAATGCAAAATTAAATACATAAAGAAATATACATTTTTTCTTCACTTACTGCATTGGGACAAATTCTGCATGTTTGCAAAGTATAGCTTTTAATAAGACAATTGAAAAATATATATTAAAGATTTTTTCATGGATTTTCAAAACAATTTTTTGTAAAAAGTTTGTGTGAGAAATTAATCAGACATGTGCACAACTTTTTTGAAATTTATTTATAGAATGAAAAATTGGAAATAAAGTATATTAGTTTACTAGGGTTGCCATAAGAAATTATCAGATTGGGTGGCTTAAAAAATAGAAATTTTCTCAAAATTCTAGAAGCTAGTTCAAAATCAAGGTATTAGTAGGTTTAGTTTTTCTGAGGTCCATCTCATTGACTTGCAGATTTGCAGATGCTGCCTCCTCACTGTGTCCTCAAGGATTAGCCCTCCACTGCATGGTCTGTATCCCAATCTCCACTTCTTATAAGAACACAAGTCATATTGTTTAGGGTCCACCCCAAGGATCCCATTTTAACTTAATTACCCTTTTAAAGGCCCTATCTCCAAATACAGTCCCATTCTGAGGTACTGGGGGTTAGGCATTCAACATCTGAATTTGGAAGGGACACAATTCAGTCCAGAAAGTAAATATTAAATCATCCAAAATGAAGTAATATAAAATAATCTAATACAATACAGCTAATAAAGAAATAGAAGACATTAGAAGTTTCCTCGATGACATGGAACAATGCCCACAATATATGGAAATATATCAAATATGAAAATACACTCCACCTTTGTTTACAAAACCTAAGCAACAGAAAGATGAATAGTTATTTCTAAATGGTAGCATCTTGGTTGTTTTTCCTTGGATATATTCAAGGTTATAATATCTATAATGCATATTATTATTTTATAACCAGATTTTCGAATTTACTCCATGAAGAAGATTTCACATGAAAAGCAGGCCTTGAACAACATGCCCTGGTTAAGTTTATTCATTTATTAATTTAACCAATATGTATTGATTACCCATTTTATGCCTGGCAAAGAGGATGGGGGAGGGAGGATTTGGAGGGCACATAATTGTATCTTTTCATGTAAAATATTTATGCCTTTATGTATTTGTTGCCTAGGTTTGCAAACTTGACTCAGATCATCAAATTTTAGGGCCAAGTCATCAAATTTTATCATGTACCTAAAATACAGGAGATAGCCATGTGGGAGGACACACAATGGAAGAGGAGACCCATGACAACTTTCTTGAAATATTTGCAAGAACACCATGTAGAAGGGCACATGATTTGCAGACTCATGTTAGGGAATGAAGCTCAGAGAAATGGGAAGAGGTTGGATTATACATATGGAAAAAATTCTTAATGAAATAGTATTCTAAAAATATCATAGATACTCTTAAGAGGTAGTGAGTTTACTATAAAGATAAAGCTTAGTTTACATTGGCACTGTTTAATAGAATTTTCCATAATGACAGAAATGCACTATACTCTTTTTTACTGTCCAGTATGGGAGCCACCAGCCACGTGGAGCAGCTTGTGAGCACTTGAAATATGGCTAATACAACCGAAGAACTGGACAGGTATTTTATTTTATTTTATTTTATTTTATTTTATTTTATTTTATTTTATTTTATTTTATTTATTTTCATTAATTTAAATGTAAACATCTACATGTGGCTAGTGACTCCTTATTGGGCAATCCAGGTCTAGCAGACCCCTTGGCAGGGGCACAGTTGATCTGAAGCGTCAGTGAGTAACAGTTGAAGTATGTGACTGTGTTACCTAGCCTAAGGTTGTATGATTCTTTGAACTTGAACTTATGGGATAGTTCTTTCTTCTGTGGGGCATAAGAAAGAAAGATGCCCTGATTGGGAAAGCCTGATGAGCATGCCCTGGATTGTCCAAAGTACTTTAAAAATGTGTGCCAAATTGGAAAGAGTGGTGGAGAGCAAAGTGTTCAATCTAATATGAACATCCAGTGGCTACTGAATGTTCGAGTTGTTATAATTCATCTGAAGGTGACAGAGGACCAACATGTTGGAACTCCAATCCCAGTGCAGCTGCAATTACAGATCATTGAGACAAATCCCAAATGTATAAATTAGATGACTTGAGACCCCAACAGTGTGAGTGACAGGACCCTTGTCTATTGGACTCCCATATAGAGTTTTAGGCAGCCCTGGAGTTTAAAAGCAGCTTCTCAAAGAAAGCCAGTTTTTAAGATGGTGAGTGTTGGGGGGGCACTGGTCAGCTGAGTGCCCAGTCCATATTCCACAGCATCATGGCACCCCTCCTGAAAAAGCCCAGGAACCAAGAAGGCCCTGCGAGCACACCCAGGGCATTAACAGAACTGATACATTGAGGGAGGTCAAGGACCTAAAGTTCTAGTGATGTAGCTTGAAACTCCCATTTAGTTTAAGTGTACCAAAATATGAAAGAATGAGCAACATTCGGAGGTTTATTTCTATAGACTATCCATGTAACTGAGTAAGCAGTGACCTGTGTCTTTGACAAATACCTATAATAAGAAGGGCTTTGAAGAGAGAACTGCAACTTTAAAACTAGTTGCCTGGTTATCACAAACATTAACTCCAGGAAAGTCAATTAAGGAGTGACCTCCAACAGTAAGGCTTTGTCATTTAGGTTTTGTCAGCCTTGCTGTGAGTAACACTAACTGTCGACCTTTTGCTTTGCACTGAAAGGTCATTAGGAAAAGTTAAGCCTGCTATGTGCTCACTCACTTCTGAAGCCTGCTATTCTCAACATTCCATTAAAAAGGTTGTCAGAGGATGGGGAGAAAAAATTAGGTAAAGGCACAGTAAACTTTTTATCTGTAAACCACAGCGAGTGCTTCCAGCTGCCATGTGTTAGCTAGTCGTATAATTTTTTTTTAAAGATTTTATTTATTTATTTATTTGAGAGAGAGAATGAGACAGAGAGAGAGAGCACGAGATGGGGGAGGGTCAGAGGGAGAAGCAGACTCCCTGCCGAGCAGGGAGCCCGATGCGGGACTCGATTCCGGGACTCGATTCCGGGACTCCAGGATCATGACCTGAGCCACCCAGGCGCCCCTAGCTAGTCGTATAATTAAAAATGCTTTCCTCACAATGTAATCCAAAGACTATCCCTTGCTGTGATAGCAGCAGTGTGCTACCTTCACCAACGTGTGACTGTGTGTATTTCCATACTTAGTATCTGGAAGGAGACTCCCCTGGTTTTCTAAGCATCCTTTTTTAGTTGCTCTTCATAGCAGAGCCCTCTCAGAGAGCCTCTCAAACTTCACGGCTATGGCTTGAAAAAAAACGTGATAAATGAAAGTAGTGGGCGCTATAAAGTGGTTGGGAAAAACCTAGTAGATATTAAGTCAGAAAAGCTCATTGTAATTTGAGGGTGTTTTGGAACCATGGGTAAGAACCACAGAAATTACAAGTAGAGTTATTATGCGTATGAAAAACTATTTCTGATTGGATGTTAACACTATAGAGAGAGGAACAGATAGCTAAATGATAAGTATTTAACCTGTGGATAAATAAAAACCCGTGATGTAGTCATACTAAGGCCAACCTTAGGATAATCCTTTTACCTCCATTTCTCTAGGGGAAAAGTATAAATAATTTGCTTCAACCTATTTTACCAAGACCATGGGATAATACATGCATCTGTAAATGTCTCAATGTCCTTGTGAGAAAAAAGTATATATTTTTGTCAGTGTTATTATAATCATGATTATACTTAATGAGGGGAAAAATGTGCTGCAATATACATTATTGCTATAAATGGAATTGGGGATCAGAAGATTATTCAAGATCCTGGCCGGGCAGTAGCATCAAGAACAGTATTTAATTGAATAAATTTAAATAAATAAATAAATAAATAAATTTAAATAAATTAATTTAATTAAAAACAGAGTTTACAGGTATAGAATTCTAAAGGTCCAAATTCCTCAGTTTAAGAACATGCAGCGGCAAAGGAATAATCTCAGGCAAAGACTGTGGGTAGGCTTTTTACAGAAACATGTAATTTTCCTGAAAGCTGCTATATTATGAATTACATAGAGTAATAAGTATAGGTCTTTGATAATATGTTGTCCTATTTTGGGCTTTAATTTGTACAGCAGTGAGTGTAATTGCATAAAGTACCCTCTCTATGTGAATAGGCATACTACATTCAAATGCATCATTGGGAAGATATCCTTTTTATATTTATTTTTAAATATCTCTACTGTTTACTAAGGTAACATAGTAAAATGGAAAAGATCTCCTACATAAATTTAAAGATGAAATTTATTTCTTTTATATTTTTGGAATTTGATAGCTGTTAGTTTAGGATTAGGTAGCTGGAAAAGCTATAAGGATGGATTACCACCGAAATGCAGTGTTTTTAATAGTTAAATGGATGCTAGCGTAGGCAGTTGGTTTGGTGTTTCTTGGCTCTCCCACAATGCTAATGAATTTTGTGTATACTCTGTGGGCAGATGCATAATCTGATCCTGCTTTTTGATAAGGTATATTTCCAACTGGTTCTTTGAGAAGGTCATGCCCATATTGCCTTGGTGTCAAAGAAAGTACTCGTTCATCATAAGAGTTCTGTGGCTTTTCATGAGTTTTGCTATCAGACAGTGAATGTTGTTCAGTAGCCTCATGTCTCATTATTATATTTTGCTTCAAACTTGGATTAAAGGAGAGTTACAAGAAGGATCCTGTCAAAGCTTTGTATAAACTCTTAGAGCACATCAAACTCAAAAAGAATCTCGTGTTTGTTAGTAATAGCTAATTGGACCCCCACAAACATCAAGTGTGTTCCTTTAATTTGGCAGTCCCAACATAAATGGAGTGGTGATCAACACTAAAGTGGCCAATTTATCCTGAGATGAGGGAGGGATGGCAGTCAGCAGGAGGGAGGGTGGTTTCTAAGTCATATGCTCTGCTTGGAAGAAAAGATGGGAAGTGCTGTTAAAAATAATTTGCTCTTCAGGCAATTTAGAAAATACACTTGCTCAGCCTCAGGGATTTAGAGGTGTCCGGGGCTGCCAGCAAGAAGGCTGGCTGAGAGAGAAGGTAAAACATGGTAGAAGAAAAATGAACAAGTAGTTCTAACTCCAGTCTACTGTGACTTCTCTTTCTCTTTCTTTTTCTGGTGGTCTTAGAGTGGTCTCAAAATAGAGGGGTGAGAAGATGCTCAATTACTGGAATGCTCATCATGCAGGAGGATTACTCAAGCATCTCCTTAGTCATATGGTAATGGAGAACTCAGGGTAGCCAGACTCTCTCTGCCTTCATCTGTAATACAACAGTTTGGTATCCTTGAGCTAGCCCAGACCGTTTGGGAAAGGAGAAAATGACCCAGATCCAATGATGAAAATGCAGTAGACTCCTCAGTAGAAGAGTTCTTGCTCCCCTTTACCTCCAGCTGGTTCCGCTACAGACACCCAACGAATCAAGGACTTTCTCTTTAGATAAGATTATTATTATTACTACTAAAGTGAAAACAATAACCACCACTATGACTGCTGCTAATAGTTCTGGTTAATTTTATGTATCAACTTGACAGGGCTAGGGGATGCCCAGAGAGCTGCTTAAAGGTTATTTTGGGGTGTGTCCAAGATGGTGTTTCTAGAAGACATTAGAATTGAAGTTGTGGAGCGGGCCTCCTCAGTGTGGGTGGGCATGATGCAAACCACTGAGGGCCTGAAGAGAACAAAAAGGGAAAGAAACATTGACTTGTCTCTCTGACCCACTGCTTGAGCTGGGAAATTGATCTTCTCCTGGCCTTGGTGCTCCTGGTTCTCAGGCCTTCAGACTACACCACTGGTTTCTCAGAGTCTCCAGCTGGTAGTGTGTGTGTGTGTTTAGTGTATTTGTATATGTATGTATGTACATATATGTATATATACGCTTATGTATAGTGTATGTGTGTTTGTATATATCCTATTGGTTCTGCTTCTCTGGAGAACACACAGCTGCCATTTGTTCAATAAATACTCTGTTAGGATCTGCATTACATTCTTTGTATACATCATTCTTTTTTTTTTTTAAAGATTTTATTTTTTATTTATTTATTTGAGAGAGAGAATGAGAGACAAAGAGCACGAGAGGGAGGAGGGTCAGAGGGAGAAGCAGACCCCCCGCCGAGCCGGGAGCCCGATGCGGGACTCGATCCCGGGACTCCAGGATCATGACCTGAGCCGAAGGCAGTCGCTTAACCAACTGAGCCACCCAGGCGCCCTGTATACATCATTCTTAACCCTCACTACAACCCACATATGCAGGTCACCCTACATTAAAGGTGAGGAAACAGATTCAGAAAAGTTAAGCATATACAGCAAGTAAATGCCGGATCCATAATGTGTACCTGTCAATGTCATTCAAATACCCAAGTTCAGTCATCACTGAGTCAATTAATATGTACGAGGTGCTTCTCAGTGTAAGGAATTTCAGTTGGGTAAATCATACAGCAAGCCACAGGTATGGAGCTTTTTATCTTAATCTCTTTTGTCCCTCCATGGGACATCCTGGTCAGCCCAATTGGGGGATCACCAGTCATGGATTCATGTGGCCACCTCAGTCCCACATTGTTGCTCTGTATTTTTTTTTCACTTCATTTAGTCCCGTTTTTTTTTTCTTCCAAATTTCTCTTTATAATTAAGAACTTTGCTTTATAATTTTCTTTTTAACAGTAATGACATACTAGCTCTTATTTCAGTATCTTTTAGTGTCAATTTATTTATTCTTTAAAAAGTTATTGAGGGCTTTTTATATGTTGAGGAAACCAATATAAATATGAACTAGTCCAAACTTTCAGGAAACTTAGCTACATAAAAACAGCCAAATCCTTGGGGCGCCTGGGTGGCTCAGTTGGTTAAGCGACTGCCTTCGGCTCAGGTCATGATCCTGGAGTCCCGGGATCGGGTCCCGCATCGGGCTCCCTGCTCGGCGGGGGGTCTGCTTCTCCCTCTGACCCTCCTCCCTCTCGTGCTCTCTGTCTCTCATTCTCTCTCAAATAAATAAATAAAATCTTAAAAAAAAATCCGTTTAAAAACAGCCAAATCCAATTCAGTGTGATATGCAAAATTATAATGGACACATATTGATAAATTGTTAAACTAAGATAGAATCATCAGCGATCTCTCCCTAGAGGAAATAGTGACTTAGTTGAGCATTGAACACCAAAAATGAGTTAATCAAGTGAAGAAAGGTGGTGCATTTCAGAATGGGGAAATAGAATGTATACAGGCAGAGAAGAGAAAACTGCAATGAATTCTGAATGATTGGAATTTAGGTTCTGGAGGGGTGGAGGCATGTGAAGGATCGGATTGGAGAAGTATACAGAGAACAAACACTGAAGGACCTTGGAGGTCATAATAAGGAGACTAGATTTTATCCAAGGGACAGTCCCCAAGTGGTTTTACATACTAATCCAGGAAATGAGTAGTAAGGGCTTGGCCTAAGGCAATGACTATAAGGCTACGGCAAGCAAACCTATCCTGACCTTGTTGTCTGAGCCTGTCAGAAAATTCCAGCACTTTAGAAACTGTCATTCCCCAAACTACATGATATACTACTAAGTTCTAGCTCCTGCCCAAGGGGGGTTCAGCAATGGCACTCTAACTAGAGGCTGGGCGTGACCCACGGGTGGTGATTCCTTACAGATACAGTTTTCTTTGTACTCTGAACTCCCCAAGAAAGTTAAAAAGTTATATCCCCCTAACAATTTGAGTTATTGACACAGATTAAAAACTTCTTGTGAAAAAATAAGGACGTTTTAACCTGAAGCAGAAGCTTCGTAGTTATTTTTGCCTGTGTGCATGAGTGTGTGCATGCTAATTTCTATCAGACTTGGTCATATCCTTGATCTTTCCCAAAAGCAGAGTGATGAGTCTTACCTTGGGGAAAACCTAGGCTATCTTTCTTGGCCACTTGATATTGGAATAGCTTTTAGTATCCTGTCAAGTATGCTGGAAGGTGAATCAATCAACAGTATACATTTATTAAGGACATTTTGCTCAGTGCTGTGAAATGTAAAAGCAGAATATAACTAGTGTCTACCCTCAAGTTGCTAAAATGTAATTGGAGAGAGTAAAAAAAAAAAGTCCCCAAATAATAAGATTTTGAGCCAATGCCATTGTTTTAAACTTGGTATATAGGCTATGAAAGCCATGGGAGTTTAGAGACTAGGTCAAGGCAGGATATGCTTGACTAGTGGTGGGAATATATTTAGAAGAAAGTTCTAGCTGAACAAAAAGGTAGAAATAAGCTTGGATATTGGGAGTGGAGGGGGCTGGGGTGAAGGTGCAGATTATCAGGTACCTTTAACATGAGGCAGGAAGTTTAGGCTTTTATTGGGTAAGTTGTGAATAGAAGACTACATTGATGAAAACTTTGGGAGGAGAGGTGAAGTTTTGCAGCAGTGTATGGATTTGCAGCTCCGACCCTCACTGGATGTTGTGACTTTAGTGAAACCACACTGTCCTAGCCTCGTTCCCCTAGGAAAGCAGAGACTGAGACAATGGTTTGCAGGGAAGTAGTTTATGTGGAGAAGTCACCCTAGGAACCAGGAGGGGGAAGTGGGATGAGGGGAAATAGGAAAGAAGGACCAGCCAGTGCAGGGTATGGGACAAGCAGGCCCCATGAAGGCAGCAGGGACGGGTCAGGCTTGGAGCTTCTGAGGAGCCGTCTCACCAAATGCTCACCCAAGGGACACAAGAGGTGCACACTGCTTCACAACCTGCTCCTTGGGGTATGAAGTCCCTTGCATTTGTGTGAGTGCTTGCTGCTGAGTCAGAGAAGCCCAAGAACGGGTGTGAGAAATTCAGGTAGAGCTGAGAAGAGGTTATCAGGTTACACTTTGTCAAAGGCGATGCCCTGGAAAACTGGACTTGAAGGTGGGCCGAGAAGACCTGACTCTGAGAAGGACGGGAAGTGTCAGATACATTTAGCATTTCAGCCTGGTAGGTGCCAGGCCTGTAAGAATTTTAAACTAGTACAAAATAAATTGCAACTTATTATCAGCACATTGCTTTCTCATAATTGGTTAACGAAGTGCTACCTAAAAATCACTTGGGCATATCTTCTAATTCATAGTTAAAAATGGTTTATAATTAATGTCATATTTCTTACACCCTAATATGGTACCGGGCACAGAGCAGGCGCTCAATACTATGCATGGAAGGATTAAGTGCATCAATTCACATAAATAGGCACTTCAAAATACGCTGAAAATTATATTCTTCAGTATGGTTGGGGTAGCAATGATGTCAAGAAGTGGAGGAGTGGGTTTCTCATTTTAAAATATTAATTTATTTTGCTAACATTTACAGAGGGCACAAGGGGAAACTAACTTACCTTTAAAACAAATTATTTCAAAATATAATTGATTGGTATTTGAAGTAATGTGGGGTTTTTTTTTCCTTCTAAAACTAAACCCCTTACCTGTCTCTATCTAAAATGTTCTACAATCTGTAGTGACAGGGAATGTCCTCATGTGCAAATATAAATGCAAATTTTAAAAAAGCCACAGAAGAGTTATACAAAGAATTAATAAAAGGATTATTTTGTAAAGTTTCTAATCTGCAGCTAAGGTTCCCATATTATATACACCACTTATAGTTATTTGCAAATATAAAGGTAAGGTGAGTTTGTTTCAAGATGTGCAATTGTATCTTTCCCATTTTCCTTTGAATGCTTTTTGTGCAACGAGTAGATCAATAATAAAAAAGTTACTGAATACCTGTTATGTGTCCACTTAGCCCTTTTGCAATAGCGTCTGCTCCCATCTATACCTGTATGTTTTCTCACCTGAGGGAGATCATTCACATCCTAGGAAGTTCCTAGATGCCAAACTTTAATCTTAAAACACAGATATTTGACTCACAAAACTCCCATCATGGTTTGGAAAATTACCTTCTAGTTCTGGCATGTCTTGTACATTTCGCCTCCTGTACAAATGAGGATGTATAGCTCTTGTGAGCTACAGAACCAGGTGTGTTTGGGCAGAGAGTAGGCTCTGGGCCCATGCTCCTCGCCTGTAATGGATTACAAAAAACCAATTCTATTACATTTTCTGTCAGCCACGGAGCTTTAAATCTGAGTCGTAACTTCAGAGATATGTTTGTTGGTTTAAATCCTGCATTATTGTGTGGGTTTACCAGCTCCTAGGACTTCCAGTGCCTATAAACATAAGTAATAGCAGATTCTTGGAGGTTAATTTTAATTTCAAGTCATCTTAATCCTCATAACAATGAATGGTATAATTTTAATAAAGCAATTCATGACAGACAAGACATCACCAGGGAACCAGCTGAGAAATGATTCCTTTTTGTCTCCGATTGTATTTTGTCAAGATTCTGGAGAAATTAGGAAAACGGGATCAGAACTGGTCAGTGACTGTTTATGTAGCATTGTAAAACTCTTAGTCATCCCGTCCAACATGTTTATCTTAAACTTTATATCCCAATGCTTCACAAAATTGTATCTTTCCTAGGGTAGTCTTAAATTTTGATATCAGAAGCCTGATGTTTAAGAAAATTACTGCTTGGAATATGAGACGTCAGCCCCCAGTTGTAAAGCGTGATATAGCAAACCAGCTTTAAATACAGTTCCTCCCCTACTTTCATCCATAAGGTGTTCATAAAAATGGAATGTTGAGAAGTCAAGTGATAGATAGATATCAAAGAAAGGAGTTTTAGAATACTAAAAATTCACATCATCTCCCCTTTTGGGATCCTCCATCAACCCCCTTCAGCATTTACGGTTTTCTGGCTTCAGTATTTTGGTTCCTCAGGTTAGGAAGACCGTGGGTCTTAATGTATATGTGTTGGTTGCCACTGTGTAAGCAGTGTGGACTGAATTTAGTTCAAGGTGAAAAGCCTTGTAGACATACTTGCCAGTACAGTTTCTTTCTTCCTCAAGTTATTATGCACTTCTGAGGGAATCTGTTTCTGTTTGCTCTCTAGTACCTTCAGAGGTACTGAGCTGCTTTTTGCATCATGTCCAAGTTTTATGGTGGTTTTTGGCAGGGAATTAATCCATTAGGGTCTTAGCTTGTCAACCTGTACAGAGAAGAGGCTCTCTCTTGCTGATGAATTGCCACAGTTTTTAAGTCAGTCTTGACATCTCCCTTATACATATTTTGTGTCTTGCTAAATACTAAGCAATTTTGAAACAACAACAGTACCAGGCTTACCTGCAGCTGTGGCATGCATTGCATGTTCAATATATTTCTGTTGGCTTTAGCTGAAATTAAACCACACTGACTTAAATGTATGTAATAGAGAAAAGATCTACCAGCTAGAGAAAAGACAAACAGGAGAAACTTCAAACTTGCTAATTGAGGCATTAAACTTATGCATAAGTCTTATCAGTACAAAATCCTCTTAGATGACCGATTTGTAAATTTTGGATCCCTTAGTGGCTGTCCTTTTTATTGAATATGATTTCATCTTTTTAAAACGATATTGATAGAAAATGAAGCATATAATTTTTTTAGGAGTTTGAGAGTCTTTACAATTGGAAGCCGATGGGACAAGATAAAGGTAGCCCATGTGAACCAAAAACGGAGAGGCAATTCATCCAAGGGCACCACTGATTTAGAAGGAAAATTGCCCTCTGAGTTCATCAATGCATATTATGTTATTGTTGATGTGTGGGACACATGAAATCAGAATTTGGGGCCATTAAGAAGAATTGTAGCTTTCTACCTCGTTATTAATACGCGGTGGCAAAATTAGGTTTTCTTTCTTTTTTTTTTTTTTTAAGATTTTATTTATTTATTTGACAGAGAGAGAGAGCACAAGTAGGCAGGGCAGGCAGAGGGAGTGGGAGAAGCAGACTCTCCCGCTGAGCAGGGAGCCCGACACAGGGCTCTATCCCAGCACGCGGGGCTCGATTCCAGGACTCTGGGATCATGACCTGAGCCGAAAGCAGCCGCTTAACCAACTGAGCCACTCAGGGGCCCCAAAATTTAGGTTTTCTGCTCTGTTATAGGCCTTCATTTTAAATACAGGAGGGATGCATGCTGAGACATTTGAAAACATTTTATTGCTTTTATTATTGTGACATGCAAATGTGTATTCTGGCTTCTCATTTTCTTTTCACTGGTTAACTTTTTAAGGAAGGCAGACATTTTGGATGTATTAGAAGTTAAATCATTGATCTAAAACTGCCCAGATGTTTTGTGATCCAGATGTTTTGTGATCAAAGGTAATGTTTATTCATCTTTTAAAAAGTTGGAAGCCAGGGCACCTGGGTGGCTCAGTTGTTAAGTGTCTGCCTGTGGCTCAGGTCATGGCCCCAGGGTCCTGGGATCGAGCCCCGCATCGGACTCCCTGCTCAGCAGGAAGCCTGCTTCTCCCTCTCCCACTCCCCCTGCTTGTGTTCCTTCTCTCGCTGTGTCTCTCTCTGTCAAATAAATAAAATCTTTAAAAAAAAAAAAAAAAGCCGGAAGCCTTTGCAAAGTCAATCTGGGGATAGTCTTTATTTGGAAGTGGAAGGGGAAGTTTTAGAATTAAAAAAAAGAAGAAGACAATGAGAGTAAAAGGCTCTTTGACCCACAAATAATAGCAGCTGGAAGGCTAAAATTATCCAAGTATTGAATCTTGGTATGTGAATTTAGAGTGCTTTTTGAGTATAGAAAAATTGAAGTGTGATTATATCCTTTAAAATGTGGAGAAAGTTAAAAGGCTAAGACTGGAAAGTTTGCTATCAACCTGAGGTCCAGAAATAATGAACCATTCTTGCCTAGTTTAAAGCCTTACAGACCATTTTATGAAGTTGCCAAATGGGCCAACTCTGAACTGAGCTCAACTCAGAGTATCAACTTTAGACCAGCATAGCGATTTTCCCTTTCCGTAATACTTACATAACTAAGTGAAAAGTGTGGTGCATTCATTTTGAGTTTCATTATGGGAATGATGCATATAAGAAGATAACAATATTTGTATTCTCTACTTATGAGCTTTCTGATACATACAAAATCCTAATAAATTATTTCACTTGGTGAAAAATTATAATGAAAAAGAAATAAATCAATCACTTAACAGCCAAAGACCTTTGAAATGTTGTGAATGTTTCCCTGTTATTGTTAGCTTAGTTCAAATGTACATCATAATAAAATGGACCCCAATAATTTTATTGGTAAATCTTCCAGAATTCATAAGAAACCAAAATATCTGTTCTCAAAGAGTTCTTTGCTCTTTCTCAAATTTCTTCCATGTTTTATGATACCATTTAACTGATCTTTTGAATAGATTTTTTGATGTAAGTTTTGCAAACATGTATTATAAACTCTATCACTATTTTTTTAAATTATAAATTGACAAATCTGAGTATCTTTTTTTGGTTTGTTTTGCTGCTTCTTAATAAGGACTTCAGTTCTAATTTGCAATTGAAAAATAAGTAAAATTATCTGATAATTTGTAGGAGGGTATTCCTCTCTTGTTTAGAACCTTCAAAATAGCTATTCATTTTCTGTACTTTTTATGATTTCAAATACAGGGAAAAAAGCAATGTCATATTGTGATATTTTATCAGAAATGTTTTTATTGTGAACGCTGACCACTGTTAGAATATAATTATTTAATTTAAAAATAAAAGTTTCCAATTTAAGTTACATAATTATGACCTTTCCCTACCTTTTTACCATGTTCTTTGAAGAAAAAAAATTACAATGAAATTACTTTCTAGAAGAAAGTTCACCATAATTACATCAGATCAAAGGGTATTAAGATATTATACTAAAGAAAGAAAATATATATTTCATCTAAAATGGTAATCAACTTCTTTGCCTCTCAATAAATAAATGTAAAACTTATTCCTTGTTTATAAATATATATATCTGAAACTGAGAAAATCCTTTAAAACATAATCTTAAGTTGATTTCACAATAATTTCATGATTCCACAGAGAAATTTTAGAAATGGATTTTATCAATTTGATTTGAGAATGTAATGTACTTAAAAACTCTGAAACTAAATTATAGTAGTTCAGTTTATTTTATGTTTGATTCATTCCTGTTACACAAATAGAAGGTGAGATTAATTAATCAGACAAAAGATATTTTATGACCATTTTCCATGTTTAAAGCCCAGTCACAAGCCTCTGCTGGATTCTCTAGAGCTTTTTAAAAGAATGAAAAAATAAATTTCATTCAATCCTTATTTAGGCTAAAATAGTACAAAGTCTGAGCTAGAATAGATCATTATACCTAACACATATTCCAGCAAACAAAATATGTTAATTTTAAGATTTTAACGTAGCGT